>NW_012106386.1:1143088-1168629 GCF_000951045.1 Mandrillus leucophaeus
CAGTTAGAATGGAGATCATTAAAAAGTCAAGAAACAACAGGTGCTGGAGAGGATGTGGAGAAATAGGAACACTTTTACACTATTGGTGGGACTGTAAACTAGTTCAACCATTGTGGAAGACAGTGTGGCAATTCCTCAAGGATCTAGAACTAGAAATACCATTTGACCCAGCCATCTCATTACTGGGTATATACCCAAAGAATTACAAATCATGCTGCTATAAAAACACATGCACACATTTTATTGTGGCACTATTCACAATAGCAAAGATTTGGAACCAACCCAAATGTCCATCAATGACAGACTGGATTAAGAAAATGTGGCACATATACACCATGGAATACTATGCAGCCATAAAAAAGGATGAGTTCATGTCCTTTGAAGGGACATGGATGTAGCTGGAAACCATCATTCTCAGCAAGCTATCGCAAGAACAGGAAACCAAACACCGCATGTTCTCCCTCATAGGTGGGAACTGAACAATGAGCACCCAGGCCTGTCCTGGGGTGGGGGGAGGGAGAGGGATAGCATTAGGAGATATACCTAATGTAAATGACAAGTTAATGGGTGCAGCACACCACCATGGCACATGTATACATATGTATCAAACTTGCATGTTGTGCACATGTACCCTAGAACTTAAATTATAATAAAAAATAAATAAAAGAAACCTTGTTTCCTTTTTTTCTTCCCTCCTTTCTTTCTTTTCTTTCAGTCTTCCTTTCCAAAAAGCATTACACTCAAAAGGAAGAAAACCAACGCAAAAGTCATCCTCTAAATTGATAACATCTTCTTGAAGCTCTTTTATGTAGTGACTATCCATCTCCCACCTGTCCCACCTTCTAAATTTAGGGTTTACAAAAGGCTGTATTGAAATGAATAAACACCAATTTGTTAACAAATGCCTTAAAGAAAATTAGTTTTTTCAGGGCACAATGGATCCAGGCCCTCTCCAAATTCTCAAAGGCACTAGAAACATAACAACATCAGAATTCCTCTAGATTTATGCTTATAGTAACTGTTTTTGTGCAAGCAGGTATACGTTAAGTTGAAAATAAGTATTCTCTAAACCATAAAATATTTTTTTCACTGCAAATTATCAAATAGAAGAAAATAGAAGGAAAAACTACTCTTCCTGGGCTGTAAACCTGGCCCAGAAAGTCACCGTAATTCATTTTATGCAATGCAACATGTATCTTTCCATTGCTAGATATAGAGAAATCACAACAGACACACTGACATGCTTGAAATTGTACAGAGTCACTTCCCAGGAACTATGTCACATTATAGCATCCTTTTTATCATAAATATGTAATACTATTATGTATCCATAAAAATTAAAAGCAATAAACTTTTTAAGAATTCAAGCTGATAACAAATTATCATTCACAAAAAGAATAATTTCCATGGATCATGGTTGAAAGAAGGTAAACAGAAATTTCCAAGAAATATGTTTTAGGAAATTCTAAATATCATGCTTAGGAAGATAGCATTCTTCCCTGCTTAAGAATCCCAAATTTCTTCCTACAAACTTAGTAACAAAAAGATATTTTCTTTCATTATATTTTCACTCTTGTACTTAGAAATCACAGTGATCTACCTTGTTATATACAGGTCATATCAAAAACATTTGACAACATGAAAACAAAACTTAGTCTCAAGGAGGATATTAAAATATACCATGAATAAGACAGAACAACTATGTTACTTAAAAGGAAATCTTAATGGGATGCAATGGGTTCAATTGTAAAGTGTTCTTAATATTGAAAAGAGAGTAATTCTTATGAGTACATTGTACAATTTCACAGAAAGATTTAATCATTGAAGTAAGAGACAGATCAAACATGTAATTGCCTTCTTTCTGTGAGTAGAGGTTTTAAAGTACTTTAATAATTAACCCTACATTTCTGCTATATTTTTCACGTTCAACCTATTGCTAAAATGTAATAATGAGGGAAAAGAGAGGAAAGGAATGAGAATAGGAACTCAGTATTCTGGCAAGCAAAGCCTTTTGCACAGAAAACATTACTGTCAAAGTCCGTTCCACTCTGAATGCAAAGAGTTGGAAATACTTAGAGGAGCCCTGCAACGCTCTTAGGAGATGACTGAGAAAGGAGAAAAGTGACAGATGAATGGGATACAATTCCCAACGATGTCTTCTTTTGGCCCACAGTCTAGTGGCTGTGATAGAGACAGGAAGTAGAGAAACTCTCAGCAGACAGGGACAGGTTCCTGGCAAAGCCCCACCTTCAAGCTGAAAAGCCTGAAACCCATGGCCCAAAGTGAGAACTTCCATCCCTGTTTGCCCACTCTATCCCAATTGGTTCTTTCTGAATACTGTATTTTTACCAATTGAATGTTGCCTTTTCCACAACTACCTAATGCCTAGCCCACCCCCCATCCTGTGCCTATAAAGACCCTAGACTCAGCCAGTAGAGAGAAGTGGCTGGACATCAAAAAGAGATGCTTGACTTAAGAAAAGTGACTGGACGTTAGAGAGAGACAACTTGATTTCGAAAGAGAGAAGGAGAGAGGCAGAGAGACAATTTGACTTCAGAGGACAGCAACCTGCCCTTCTCATACTCTTTCCAGCTCCCCTGTCTTCTGAGAGCCACTTTCAGGGCTCAGCACAATTGTCTGCATTTACCATCCTTCAGTTTGTCTGTGTGACTTCATTCTTCTTGGGCCCTGGACAAGAATTCAGGATGCACCAAATGTGGGCACCCAAAAAGGCTGTCACACTGGCCCTTTGCCCTCACTAGTGGAGGAAAGCCACCCCACACAACAAGGCAAAGGGCCCACTGAGCTGGCAACACACTGCTATCTGCATGCAGTGGAACTGAGAGAGCATAGTAACACACTCTCTGGGGTTTTGGGGTCACAGGCACCTGCACCTGTATGCTGCCACAGGGCCTGCATGGAGTTTGCTCCTGCCAACACCAAAGCAGCTGGTTCCTGCATTTGCTCACCTGCATGCTCCCTCCCACAAGGGGTGGGATGCAGCAGGCCTGAGTAAATGGAGTTTGCTTCTGCCAGTGCTGAAGCAGCTGGCTAGCTCCTGTACTCACTCACCTATGCGTTCCCTCCCACAAGGGGTTGAGCACAGTGGGATGAGTAAATGGGGCATCCCTGTCATGGGTTCCTCAAAGAGGTCAAACAAAATATCCTGCATCAGCTGCAAGGTACAAGGGACCTTGAGCTAGCCGATAGGGCATTTCTATGTAATTACCTTCAACTCACTGACAATCATCTGCTGATTATTCTAAGCATGAGCAGGAAAGCATAGGAACGTGGATGAGAATGTCAGGTACCTATGAACTGGGTAGTTCTCAGAGTGCCAGTGGATTAAGGTGAATACTTGTCTCCTAACTACCTTTTGAGAAACAACCCATTGGAAGTCTCAACTGGAAAAAAAAGAAAAGAAAAAAAAAGGGGAGAAGGCAGAAGAAGCTGTATGGTTTGAACACTTGATCATGGTCTCTGGAACCACTTGAGCAGCTGAAATGTTGAGAAATCACATGCAAAGCCTTTTCAGGATAGAGCAGCTGCTTTATCCTGAGGCACTGGGGATGCCCTGAGATACTGCAGACTTTGGCTTAGTCCATTTTACAAAGACAAAAAAAAATCTTGATGAGGATTTTTGCGTTACTGAAGTAAGGGAGGGTCCTAAGACCAATTGTGAGAGTTCCTGGGTCTTCTCAAACATGTGTCCTTATAAGCCCTTTGCCTATGTGTGTACCAGTTTGCAGAAATGCCATATATTCAGGATGGTATATAATTATTCAGTAAATCTCCATATGTTAAGATGAATACAATTACTAAAAGGAAAAAAAAAAAATCTAGAAGCAGACATTTGTCAATGTGCAGCATTTATTTTTAACCATTTCTCCTTAAAATTCTTCCAGAATTCTCCTTGTAAGAACTTCATCCTATTATAAGCAAAATTTAAATTTTTTAACTCTGATAAAATCAGAGCAAAGACAGCAAGAAACTTTTCCCAGGATGCTCTGAGGACCCCATTTAGTGCAGCACATGGAAATTGAGTCCACAGTGTTTCAGTCCTTTTGAAAGTTGTTTCTCTTTTGCTTTACTTTACTTGGCTGGGAAGGAGGAGAGAAGTGATATAAGCCCTTTAGAAAACAGAGAAACATGGCACCGTTGTGTCAAAACTATTTAGCAGAAAAGGATGCGTTATTTTTAATATATATTCATCACACACTGTATGATGGCTCAAATGTCATGACTGGAGAATGCAAAGTATTGTTAATATGCTTTGGAGCTCCGCCTTGTCAGCTGAATTAATTGTAATTAACCAACAGATTGACAGCTACATATTGATGGATTGTATGGGGAATGATCCTTTAATGTTGCCATGTATAGTGTGGATGCCTAGTCACAGAATAAGTAATTAGCATATTTGACTGATCACATCTAGTCTTGTGTTTTTTTCTTGTATCCATAAATACAACCAGTATAGCAAACAAACAAAATCCTTGCACAAATTGAGAATGGCTACATGAACAGCAACCACTTGTCCTGTCATTTGTATCCCTGGCTGTTTTAAAGTAGTATAACAAGTGAGTTATCTGTTCTAAGAACTAAGAATACTTGACATTGAATTTTTTCTTTTTTTTTTTTTTGTTTTTTTTTTTGTTTTTTTTTTTTGAGACAGAGTCTCGCCTGCCACCCAGGCTGGAGTGCAATGGTACAATCTCGGCTCACTGCAACCTCCGCCTCCTGGGGTCAAAAGACTCTCCTGCCTCAGCCTCCCAAGTCGCTGGGATTACAGGTGTCTTCCACCAAATCTGGCTAATTTTTGGATTTTTTGTGGAGATGAGGTTTCACTAGGTTGGCCAGGCTGGCTTGGAACTCCTGACCTCAACTGATCCACCTGCCTCGACCTCCCAAAGTGCTGGCATTACAGGTGTGAGCCACCATACTCCGCCAACATTGAATTTTAAATAGGAAGGCATTTTTATCACATACAAAAAAATATTAAATGTTTATGTACCAAGATGGACTCAGAAAGAACACATGTAATCATGTTTAGTTTCTAAACATGGCCAGGTTGGTGAATAGAAAGGAATGACATGGCAGTTGAATTGTAGGAACTCCAGAGTCAGGTTGACATGAGTTTTAAAATACTCCATTACTCATTAGCAATTATCTTGCACAAACTATTCACTCACCTATTCAATTTTCTACTTCCTAAAATCAGAATTATATAGCTGAAAGTTTGGATTTAAGATCATAGAATAATGTGTATGATTTAGCATAGTGTCTGGCATACAGTAGATATCATATAAATTATAGTTACTATTGGTAAGGAAACAGAATTAATAGAAATAAGGCCTTCTATAATTCTACAGAAATTAAGGATTGACACTATCACCTTTTACCAAAATTAAAATGGTAGCAGTGAGCAGTCAATGCAGAATACAGCTTTAAGTCCTTTCTTTCCACAGCTATTTTCAGTTTTATCTAGTTCTCATTCCCATTTTGCCAATTCCTAATTTTGCCTTTCTTCACCAAAGTGGTCAAGAGAAAGGATAAACACCCCATCTACAATTATCATATTCAATCTTCCTATGAAATAGGAATTGACAACTAATCACTGATTTCACCCTATTCCAGAATAAGGCTTGTGGTTTTTTTCCTCATATGCCAAACCTCAACGTGGAATTAAGAAAGTGGATCTCTGACTGCTGGACAGTGACATGGCTGGAATTAGTGCTAAAATGTCTTTGCCCTATAGTATATTGATGCATTTTCCTGCTACTCTAGAAATTTTATTAACAAGGAGTTAGGCAAATCAAGGCATATTATAGATTTCTTGCTATGTTTAACTAGAAAACATTCAAAAATCCATAGTTTGCATAATCTACCTACCCTCCTGAGGCTGTTTCTTCCAGATACCACCATAGGTGGGAATTGAAACATCTAACGATGCATACTAATGAACTATGAGATTTAGTGTTCCAGGCCAACACGCAAGCAATCAAAGAATATGTCATTTGCTTAATTGTACAGGTCTTTGGAAAATGGTGAGGAGGTAGTTTTTTAGTACTCTTTTCAAGTTCTATTGCACACACTATAGACTGCCAATGCACTAATCTCCTGAGATTAGCACTTATGTAAATTTAATCAGTTTTCATTGATAGACTGCAAACCTCTTGTATGTTGCTTGTATTGTTGGATGATTGATTTGTTTTACTTTTCCACAGTTCTGCTCTTATCTTCATGAAGCCTAGATTTTCTAATCCAAAAACTTGCCATAGAGTTACAGTTTTTCCTTTGAAGACATGCCCTGATTCTGAGAGAGAAAAAAAAAGGGCAATAGAGATCCAAGCCTATTGTATTTCTTATAAAATAGTCTACAGATGAATTAGCTGCTGCTAAATAGATGATTTATCTTATACACAGGCATTCCCCACTACCACTTCTATCTTAATTTTTGTGGAATCTCAAATCCTGACAGGTACCATACAGTGATGGCTTTGTTCATTTCAAAGTACAAGGAGGAAACAATCTATCAACAAATACTTCACTTGACTTTTTCTGTTGGTGTTTTGAATTCTAGCTGTGTTATATTCTCTCACATAAAAGCAAACAGAGATGCGTGTTATCTCAGATAGATTTGACAAACAAGTCAGAAGGGCATGTAGTGCCTTCCCCATAGCTTTTAGGAAGCAATATCAGCCAGGCTCTTATTTAAAGTGGAGTTGACCTTCCTGATAACTAAAACATAAGTTAGTGCCCTTATCGTTAGTCCTTGTGCAGGTTCCATTATTTCAAACCTGGAAGAATTCAAACAGATGATTCAGAGCAGGTGTGATTACTACTCATAAAATTTGTGTTGTATTTTTCATGCCCTATAGCAGCATCTCCAAGACAGGAAAGCATGACAATTGTTGCAAATGAAATCTCAGGACAGGCAACATGTTCATCTCACACCAGAGATTAATACATTTTGAAGTGTTCTGGAATACCTGAATGTACTTGTTGAGAGTTCTTAACAAAGCTTAAGGCCTGGAAATACACTGGTTGTTTGTAAAGTGATGAGGATAAAACTATTCAAGAGGTCAGCTGTCAAGATCCTAGGCACCCCATCAACCAGTAGCAAATAGCCTTCTGTAGGAGAGGATGTTCTCAGAGGACAAGTTCTAAGCTTCTTTGGCTTCACTCTCTGAAACTGTACATCAGGCAATGGATAAATAATCTATCAAAATGAACATAAATCTAAAAGGAAAGGGTCTTGAGTTCTAAAACTTGTTGCAACCCATGCTAGAGCCAAACTCTTTACTATTGTATCTCTACTTTCAGAGAAGCTTGTATGAGAATTGTATTAGTAATCTTCTCATCAATACAGCGTGCCCATAAGGTATAGCTGTGAGGTCAAGATATGGAGGTGCTGGCTTTGCTACCCAGAAAAACAGAAGCTGAATTTGATTATCAAAAATCTAGATTGCCTTGGAGTAATAACCTTTCCTCAGCTGATTCATATATAAAGTGAAAATAATAAGGAAATATGATCTTAATAATAAGAATTCAGGGAAAGATTTGTTGATGGTGAAAAAACACAAATAAATATAAATATGATAATCATTTCTAAACCATAGGATGAATCTGGTACCCTACTGATTATTTTTAAAACCAGGAAAGCATCTTTTTGAGCAGGCTGACATTTTTCACCTCATTGATTCTTACTGCTCATTAAGACATGATCAACTGTTCATTGGCGTTTCATTTCTTTTAATTCTCTTTTCTCGTCTTGCTCAGCATTTCTCTGAATTAGTGCTTCATTTTGAACTAATAGCCACTGTAAGCCATTAGCAGCAGTTGATACCCATTTCTCTCTTCTCATTTCCTGACTAAATTGCTAAACTTTGCAGTCAGCCTCTAATGCAGTAACAAGAGGTGGCCACCTCGTAGGATTACAAGAAGCCTTCAGACTCCCCACTCCCTATCTATGTGTGTGTACCCCCCCCACACACACACACACACACGCACCCCTCCCAGACCCAGGTTGCCACTCCTCAAGCCCCACTGTGGTCTTAGTCTACTAAAATGAAAGATTTCCATAAAAAGGAATACAATAGGATTATTAATATACCTCAGTGTGAACAAGTAGATCATTTCTCAACAGCAGGATTTACAGAGACAGGTCAGAGGAACCTGTTTATCTGTAGGAGTGGAAAGAAGTCAAGACACCCAGTGTGGTGGCTCATGCCTTTACTCCTAGCACTTTGGGAGGCTGAGGTGGGTGGATCGCTTGAGTCCAGGAGTTTGAGACCAGTCTGGGCAACATGGTGAAACCCTGTCTCTACAAATCATACAAAAATTAGCTGAGCATGGTGGTATGCACCTGTAATCCCAGCTATTCATGAGGCTGAGGTGGGAGGATAGTTTGAGCCTGGAGGTGGAGGCTGCAGTGAGCTGAGATCACACCACTGCACTCCAGCCTGGGCAACAGAGTGAGATCCTGTTTTTTAATAAAATAAAATAAAATAAGGAAAAAGGAAAGGAAAGGGAAAGGAAGTGGGGAAGAGGGGAAGGGAAGGGGTCAAGAGCTCAACAAGTCAGTTAGAACAGGGCACTGAAGAGGGGAGCTAACACAGATCTCACAAAGGTCCCAAGTTTGCTTAGAGCTGCACGTACACACAAACACACAAAGACATGACCAAGTAAGAGTTTGGCTCCATTCTCTGCCACAATCATTCCAGAGCTCTTTGTAGTTGCCTCTATCACAGTCCTAAATTATTATTGTATTATGTGTCATTTATGTGTACAGTTCTCTCATAGGATTGCAGATGCTTGAAGGAGTAGACAGTGTCTTATTTTTTTAAATATCTGCCTGAGCACTAAACACTAAAGACAGAGTTGACAACACATCAGAATTACCTAGAGATAAATAGAAATACAAATTCCTGGATCCTTTCCCAGACCTACAGAATCAATATTTATAAAAATGTGGCCTGAGCAGATTTCTTGCAGTCTTAGGGATGATTTTGATATGCATATGGGTTGAGGCTAATTATAATATCTGTTGAATAAAGGAAATCGCTCTTCTTATATCCTTTTTGCTTACAGTCTACACTGAGGATATGTAATCAGAGTTGCAGCATTGCACAACTCCAGGGGGTCCAACTCACATAAAATGGAATGGGGAGGGGACCCCTTCAGACTTATGTGGCACTGGTACCCCTGGAAGACACACAAAAGCTCTGAGCCAACAAAGTTAATAGAGGAAAATCTGCTGATGCCTCCAAGTCTTCAGTTTTTATAACTTCAAAAACTTATCACTGCATGACTTACGAATCAAAAGAAAAAAAACTTTCCATGATAAAAAAGAAACTGGCCTCTCATTTCCAATTCTCCACTCAATAATCTCAGCCTACAGCAGGGTTGACACTGCCTTATTATCTACCAGCATAATTCTAAAGCATTGCATCTTTTGCTGCTAAGAGTGTTGAAGGTCCTAATTATCTACCTAATGACTGCTACTTCCTTCTTAGAGGTTTACTGTGCCCTCCTCTGAGATAACTGCAACCCAATCCCCTTCCAAACTGCTCCTTTATGACATGTCTCTTCCAAACATTACAAAACATGCACTTTGCCCAAAGTGTTGAAGACTTGGGAAATGGACTGCAGCTGTCATTTTGCTGGAGTAGACCAAGAGTCAACTTCCAACTGTGGTGATGTGTTTGCAACAGTAAAAGTGGCACCAACATTCATAGAGCATGGGACATTGATGCGTGGAGGAATTCTGTTCTATAGCAGGATGTGTGTTCCACTGCAAATACAGGTCTTGGATGGACATTCCAAGGAGGATGGGCCCTCTGATTGCACGACAGATTGCTAGGACCGACATGACTGGAGCCACCCCTCCATTTTTCCTCCAAATTCTTTACAGCACCACTTTTCAAACTTTCATGTGCTTACTAATTACCTAGAGATCATGTTAACACCCAAATTCTGATTTAATAGGTCTGAGGTTAGGCCTGGGGTTAAAATTCTAACAAGTTCCCAGGGGATGCTGGTGCTGTCTCACAGCAGACCACACTTCAAGTAGTAAATACTAAAGTACCGCATAGTTGGTGCACAAGGAACTTTGGTAAATCCTCTGTGGAGTTTATAATCACATTGTGCCATCTAGGTACAGAAAGCCTTTTACCCACATAGTCTTTTGAAGGTAATTTCAAACGCTGGTGAATTTAGAAAACAACAAACCAAAAACAGTTTTTCAGAGGGAAAAAGTGACTTTGTCATTAGCTTACCATGATTAAATTCTTTTATTTTTCTCCCATGATTAAATAAATTCTAAAGGTAGAAATTAGATAATAGCTGCAGATGGTAATTGTGATATGCCCATATTTCAATTATTTTCTCAATTGCTACTGATAACTTCAAATCTTTACTGAAACAGTAGTTTAGAATTTGCATGAAAGAATTTTAAGCTGCAATCTGAGGTAACCAAAAAATGCTTCAGCACTCTATTCCACAAGAAAATACCCAGTACTTCTAGAAAGCCACTCTGCACACAAAAGGTTCTTCAAGGGCATTAGAGCCACTCATGGAGGAAGTGAAATAAAATGCAGTGGGAACCATGGCTCACCAACAGCAATGCAGAACAGAATCCATGGGCAATTTTTGGATTATTCTGACTGCCACTTTCAGTCTTCACTCACCTTTGTTCCTGACTCGGTGGCCTTGTTCCCAAATCCAAAATCAACCCTGTTTTCATGACAACCTTAGAGGATATTTCTTAAAGTTCTATTTATGATTCTCTAAATTTGCACTTGAGATAGGAAATGTGAAGTGGATATGTGAGAATTTTCCTCTACAGGTGTATTTTCTCCCTTTGTTGACAGACTATAGCACTGATCAAAGTTTAGTTCGTAGGTATAGTTTCAGATCAAAATGTACCATGAATCAAAATGTAATTTTGTACCAGCAAATGAAACCCAGCCAGATATGTGTTCTAATATATTAATGTTACTTCCCTTCATAAGATGAAGTGGTTAAGCCAACAGCATACATCCTACTTCCTCTACCATGGTCTTAGGATGATCTGACAGAACCATCTCAGGGGAGAGGGGTGAGAGAGAGGCTAACTCACTTTGATGAACACAAGGGAAGTGGTGGGGGGTGGGCAGGTGGTTCTTACATAATGTCAACACAGTATTATACACACACATATAGTCTGGTCAGTCAACCTCCAAACCTATCAGTCCCAGACAAATCAGGACAATTTTCCCAGCACTATCCCAATTTTAAAATAAAACTCCACATTCTATTCCCTGCCCCAGTCCTGGGGAAACTGGGGTGACTGGTCACCCTGGCCCTGAAACCTAATTCTACTCATCTGGCCCCACTTATGCTATGAAACAGCTGAGCAGTCAAGCTATGGTTCAGAAGGTGCAATCAAAGCCACATTTCCCGGTAAGCCTCGTCTATCCCAAGTGTAAATATATATAAATACTCATGCAAATATTCCACTCTGGTGAAAGAACTGGAAGAAGAAGGGCAGCTGATGATATCAGCTATTCCTTTTTTCCTTTTTTATACTTGCATCACGTAAGTCAAGCTTTTTAACGTCCTGAGTAAGAATGCCCAATAGAGTCAAATCAGGAGGTGAGATACAGAGATTGGAATACTTGCTTATTATTGGAGCTGTTTCGTGAAAAGCACTCTGAGGCACAACCCATTCTTGACATGACTTGCTTTGACTTGACTTTGACTTGCTCCCGCATTCCTACTTCACCTTAAACCTTTTGATAAGCAGTTTTAATATGTCCGAAAGCCCGAGGCTTGATTTCTACACATGGCCACAGTCTATGTAACCTGCACCAAGATACCAGCTCATCTCTGGCTCTCCTAGGTGTTCAGCCTCAACTCTAGTGGTCATTAAAGGTGGAGTCCATCAACACCTATAAAGGACTATTGAACACTGACAAGAGTGATTTGTCCTCTGAAAAAAAGAGGCTGTACTTGAGAAAATAACAATGAGAAATAGAGGAGTAATTGAAGATAGAAGGGGAAGGAGCATTGTGTAAGATTTCTGGGTTTTGTTTATGTGTCTGTTCTCTTGATACATACACACAGTTATGTTCTCCTCTCACACATTCAACTCACGTTTATTGAATCTCACACTAGACAAAAAGTGGTACCTTTCTGTTTATGTGGTGATGGTGCAGTAGAGGGTACTGCAGAAAAATGTACCAGGGAAAAATGTACCAGGGAAACCTTCTTACTATAAAAACAATGAGTTGGTTGAGACAAAAGAAAAGACTATAGCACTTTCATACTTATAAAGCTCCTAAAAAATAATCAGGATTAGTCCATTCTCACACTGCTAATAAAGATGCATCCAAGACTGGGTAATTTGTAAAGGAAAGAGGTTTAATTGCTCACAGTTCCACATCGCTGGGGAAGTCTTCACAATCATGGTGAAAGAGCAAGGGACATCTTACATGGCCACAGGCAAGAGAGAGAACGAGAGCCAAGTGAAAGGGGAAACGCCTTATAAAATCATCAGATCTCATGAAACTTGTTCACTACCACGAGAATAGTATGAGAGAAACTGGCCCCATGATTCAGTTATCTCCCACCAGGTCCCTCCCACAAGACGTGGGAATTATGGGACCTACAATTCAAGATGAGATTTGGGTGGGGACAAAGCCAAACCATATCACCTCCTTTACCAAGAATCCAAAAAAACAAACAAAAAGGCTTACAGCGTATCTTCTGTGTCACCTCTCTCTCCATATACAGACCCTCTGCCTAGGATACAAAGGGCCTGGGCTCTCCCCGACCCAACCAGTACAGAAAATGTCTGGTCTTAACATATATCTGAACATTCAACCTGATCTGAGACACTTTGATTTTTAATTCCATAAATATCCACATCATAAGATAGAAAATGATAGAAGATATAATTCTTACCAAGTAATTTTCCTCTTTAAAAACATGTCTAGTTGTTAAAAACAAATTTCTGACCTGCCTCTTTGTAGATGATTGTGTGTTGACATTAACTTGTTAAATTCCAGCAGTTAGCGCATTTTAATTTTTCTTTGAAATTGAGTATTTTTCTTGAACTCCCTTCATGCACCTATAACTTTGCACCCTTACTCTGTCTTTTCCTACAGGAGATAATGGTCATACTAAGTTGAGCCCTAACAGATGGCTCTGTGGTGCTGTGAAGTAGCTTGGACCACTGGTCATATTTTATTCCAATCCATCCATCCCAGCTCTTCCCAGTATGTACACCTGCCCCGTAACTCAGTCAGCCAAATCCTGATAAAGTCTATCCTTTTCACCCAATGTCACTGTGTTCTATTCACAGAAAGAGCCACACATTGAAAAGAAATAATTCACTTGAGCTTTCTGAAAAATAACTCTGAGTCTCATGGTGTTGTGCCAGCAGCTGCCTTTTTTCCATCTCAGCTGCCACTCTGACTCACTGGATTGGTCCCTGACAGCACAAGATGCCTTTGAGTTCTCCTTAGATGACTCTAATCTTACATCTACTAGACCAGTCCAGAGCTGCCAATTATGCCAGTGGCACCAAAGCACATTGGCTTCCTAAGGGGGCGATCCTGAGTAATACAAATTCACTATTCATTTTGAAACGATAACAGAATCCTTTAATTGAATATTAACCTGTTGCAGCAACAGAAACTCCCATTCTTCAGCAGTGACATAAGACTTGTAGAGGGTGAAGAAATTCTCATTTTTATCAACTGGCAACCTGAATACGTCCCATAAGGCTGCCCTTGCTGAGAAACTGTAGTAGATAAAGCAAAGCTACAGCAAAGTCTTTCTGGCACTCAAAGAAAAAACTGCTTTAACTGCTCCAGAAATATCTGCTTGACACAAAATATTATGCAATAGTAAGGCTTCTGTGTGTTTAATGATGTGTTTGTCCTGCAATGACCAATGAGAAAAGAAGTAAGACATAGAAAGAAAGGGACCCCTAGTTGGCTCTTTAAGTGCTTATTTTAAAACACATAAAAAATAATGGGCATTATAATAGAAAACAACCAAGACAAAATCCTAGCTATTTTAACCTTTTTGAGTTTCATAAAAACTTTCTTTGATTCTATGCTGTTTTCTAATTATATTTAAGAGCATTCAAAAATTCACTTAAAGGTACTTGCGTATAAGACCTTAATGTATATTCATAACCTGATTTAGTGGTGTGTGTGTGTGTGTGTGTGTGTGTGTGTGTGTGTATGCACATACATGTGCTTATTTTTGCCTCTCACACACATTCCCATCAGTGTGACCATCTCAGATCATCAGCTCTGGTGAGACTCTCTGTAGAGCTGTAGAGCTAAGAACCTTAGCACCATATCTAAGACTGAACAGCAGCTGTATACTTAAAGCCTATCTTTTGTTCTTAATATGCCAGATATATTATAAAGGATATAAGCACATATGAAGCAAACAGAAGTACAGCAAAGCATTTGGTAGCTAAATGGATATATTGCTTCTAATATTAAAATTATTGTGTGGTAGTCTCTCATTTATATTTTTAAACCAAAATCACACAATTATTCACTTTTAACGTGTCAGTTTTGAAACTGATTGAGAATGCTTAACATCTTTTCAGAAAGGCAGTAGAGTGTAGTAGTAAGGAATATAAGGGTAGGAGTCAGACAAAGAAGGGCTAGAATTCTATGCTGGCAACTTAGAGTAAAATGGGCAAGTTATTTAACTTCTGCGGGCCCCATTCATTTTCCTCATCTATAAAATGATAATAATACCTGCCTCATAGGTGTTTTGAAGGCTGAAAAAGTGAATGTCTATTTAAGCCACTTAGCATAGTGGCTGGTACAAATTACATGCTTAATAAAAATACATTTGCAGAGTTCACTACATTTTTATATTCAGTAAAATTTCAAATATGTAGCTGACATCAAAAATTATTTTATGGACATTTATTGATATTTATTGAGCATCTACTTATGTTCCAACTACTATTCTAATTACATGAATTACAAATAATAATGTAATCTACTTCCTTCCAATGATGAATCATTGTAATACTCATCTATATAAAGGACTCCTTGGATTATATAAAAGTATTCCTACTCAATAAAGACAATGAGAAAATACAGATGCCTGACCATATTGACACTGTCAATAAAGAGAATGAGAAAATACGAATTCCTTCTCCTAACTTTCCATTCAAATACTAATGTACAGACAAAGAGAAATGAAGAATTTCAATAGCTCTAGAAACTAAGAATATTGACCAATGATCTGCCAGATATTAGCCAAATCTGTGATGAAGTCCTGAGGCAGAAAGCAGGACCTTAAAGGAATGAAGGAGGTAGAAGAGCGTCCATCCAACATCTCCCATTGGATAGCTCTTCCTCTCCACTAAAGCTAGAGAAATATTCTGCCCCCATGCAAAGGCTTTCTATGGTGACCAATGCCCCCTTCTCTTTCATTTCTATCACCCTCATTATCTCCTCCACTCTTTTTTCTTGCTGTGTGTACTATTTGTCCTTTTTATCTTGAAGCAATTCTAGACTTATGTAAGAATTGCAAAAATAATAGAGAGTTCTCATATACCCTTCAACCAGCTTCCCGTAAGTGCATTGGTACAATATCATTAACTATGCTACAGACTTCATTCAGATTTCACCATTTTTTTCTATGAATGTCCTCTTTAAGAATCTAATATTGCATTAAATTGCATCAAGTTGATACTGCAACTCATATTGCATTTAGATATCACGTCTTCTTAGTTTCCTCTAATCTATAGCTTTTCCTGTCTTTCTTTGTCTATCATGATCTTAACACTTTTGAAGAGCACCAGTCATTTTGTAGAATATCTCTCAATTTGGGCTTGTTTGATGCTTTCTCATGATTAGACTGAGTTAAGAATGATAGGAAAGGATACCAGAGACATGATATGCTCTTCTCAATCATATCAAGGGATACATGATATCAACATGCCTTAACTGGTGACGTTAATTTGATCACTTGGTTAAGGTGTTGTCATTTAGGTTTCTCCACTGTAAAGTTGCCATTTTCCCATTTGTATTTAATAAATATTTAGTTTCAGTCTCCCTTCATTTTTATTTCTCATGTTAGAAATTCCCTCTTTTTCTCTGGTACTTCCAGTTGCATTTCACATTGAAGCTCAACCATGACCTCATGACAGTCATTCCCCAGGTCACTGGGAATTTATGGAGTGCACAGTGCTTCACAATAAGACAAAGGCATGCAAGTATTGTCTGACCCTTTCAACTGTAAGTTACAGAAGCCCAGCTTAAACCAGTTTAAGCAACAAAAGTAATCCAATAGTGGACTTTTGCAGAAGTAGTAAAATCTTTGGGCTCAAGAAACACCATTAAGGCTCTTTCTCTTCTTCTCTCAACTCTGCTTTTCTCTGTGTTCATTTGGTCCTGCAAAGTCTCTCTCCACATGGGGTGGAAGATGACTCACCAACAGCTCCAAATTCACAGCGTCAATCTAGCATCATGTGCACAACGGCATTTCCATTTCTAGATATTTGTGTATCAGTTTGGTAAATTGTTCTATCTGCCTACTTAACCTTTGCAGGACCACAGCTAAACCAACTCCTATGGTCTGCAGAACAGTTCACGCTGCTCCTGAATTTTTATTTTATTTTCTCTGGGTTTCTTTTCCTTTTACAATAAACATGCATCACTCTTGAAGTTACATAGTAATTAATGAAATAATTACAGTAGTGGTTAAATAAAATATATTTTAAATGAGAAAAAGTATTCATTTTAAGAGCTCATCAACACTTTGAACTTCCCATCTACTGGGTCTCAGAGAGTCTCAGGAGATGTCATGAGTCTTTGAGAAGGTAAGATACTCTATTAGGAGTCCCTATTGCTGTGATATTTTTCTGCTAGGAACTAACAATGTGCCCACCATTAGCAAACAAAATTCCTGAGGGGTGATGGTGAATGTCAGCACTTTTTAAAGAGCTCAGCCTGAGAGCTGAACTCTCCTCTCATGGCTTGATTCTCGAAGGCCATCATCCCTCTCTTCTATCCCAGTGTGACTACATGCAAGGAAAAAATAACACTAAAATTTCACTGTCTGCTTAACATTCATTTATGGGCCAAGACCACAGCTTGTTAAATAATATTCTTTGTTAAAGAGAAAGAGTAGCAACTGCCCACCAGAAAATCAAATAAGAAACTTGGGGAGCCAGAAAATCTAGGCAGAAGCTTAGATCAATCACAAACCTTTTTAAGACTATGACCTTGCTGGGAGGCTTATCTAGGGGGAAAATGCTTATCCAGAAAAGACTAAAATTAGCCTGTAAGCACACAACTTAGAAGATTCTGGGATACTGTACTTTAAGAACTATTGATACAATAGTAATTCCTTGGAAATTCTCCTAAAGAAAAGAATGACGTATCCCAGCAACAGCAAAGCCAAGAAGCTAGTAAGGGAGGTTGTTAACAAGCACTACCAAGGCCCAGGGAAGACTACACATTTGCCTATGGATCCAGTAGCTTTTATTATTAAATCAAGAACAGGATGGTAACTACGTTAGGCCCAGATATTTCAGTTCAAATTGTATCTTCACATCAAACAAAATGCTAGAGCTTTCCTAAAGTCAGCCAGAATCCCTACGGCATCTGGTAAATTTGAGTAATGCATGGATATAAAACGATAATTTAGACTTTAAAAACACAAACAGCATTGACTGTTAGACCTTTAATATTAATTTGCTTCCCTAAAGTAAACCTACATTAAAAGAAATCAAATCTAATATACTCTCACATGTTACATTTTTTGAAGGCACAGTAGTATTCTGTGTGGCATCATGTGCATAAGTTTATTCATTATTAGTAGTAGTTTTGTGCAATTGAAACCAGAACCTAGGCCTTATTTCATATCTTGCTCCATGCACACATATGGAGATGTTTTTGGATTTATGCAAACTAGTATACTTGATCCTCAGAGGCCAAACATGTCTACATTATGGTTCATTCAAATTCCCCTGGCTAATTCTGTAATTACTTTAATTAAGCATAATTAACTATTACTTAAAAATAACTTTAATTAAGCCACTATAATTAGGTAAAAGGGCACTGTGATTTTTAAGGGTTTAGTAACAAATCTTTTGTTCTTGCATCTATCTCCTTGGGTGCAGCAGATTCCCATTACTTTATTTCTGAACTCTTTCTCACTTTAGGAAAAGAAATGGAACTAAGTTAATCACCATCATAAACCAACATTGAATTAACTTCTTTTTGTTGCCCTAATTATCTACATGTTAAATTGCAAGTGGTTTCTGGAATATTGAGTTTATTGACTTTTATGAACTTACATAAAACTCATACAGTAAATAAAACTCCAAATGCAGAGGACAATTAAAGCACAAAACTATTTTCTTACATAGGCATTTAGTGGTGGTGATTCTGAGTTTTTTCTAGTAAGCACCTTAGGTAGGAAAATATAGAGGAATATGTCATATACAATCATATTCTTCTCATTCCAGAGATATTGAGTGGTCTCATAGACAAAACGTGGGGCTTGAGAAAAAAGATTAATTCCTATTTCATATTCTGGCTCTTCCTTTAATTTGCTGAGTAAAGTTAGAGAAGCTCCTTTAGCTACTTCAATTTCCTTTTCTTTATTTTTTGTATTCTATTATGATAATCCAATGAGATAAAGTTTGTCAGGTACTTAGGACTCAGTAGACACCCTAAGAATATTGCCTTTCCTTCCACCTTCTTCACTCTTTTTCTTTCAGATATCAGCTCATGATCTGAGTGAAGAAACATCCGAGATAAACAAAGGACCTCAAATTTATTTATTTCTTGTGTTTATTTACACATGAAAACTGTTCTCAGAAAAAAGTCAACCATCAACTATCCCATGTTCCTCTATTTCTAACTACATTTTACTCTAACATTCTCTCGAGTAGGACTTTCTCTTAATCTAGGTCTGTGGGCCACATCGACTTTGGGGATTCTATAGTTCCACATGATGTTTTTCTTTGGTAAAGTTACTTTAAATATTTCTTTAACTTTTAAGTTCAGGGATACATGTCCAAGTTTGTTACATAGTTTGTTACATAGGTGATACATGTCCAAGTTTGTTTCATGAGGGTTTGTTGTACAGATTACTTCCTCACCTAGGTATTAAGCCTAGTACCCATTAGTTGTTTTTGCTGATCCCCTCCCTCCTCCCACACTCTGATACGCCCTGATGTACATTGTTCCTTTCTAGGTATCCATGTGTTCTCAACATTTAGCTGCCACTTAAAAGTGAGAACATGCAGAACACGGTTTTTTGTTCCTGCATTAGTTTGCTAAGGATAATAGCCTCTGGCTCCATCCATGTCCCTGCAGAGCACATGATCTGGTTCTTTTTTATGGATGCATAGTATTCCATAGTGTATATATACCACATTTTCTTTATCTAGTCTATCATTGATGGGCATTCAGGTCTATTCCATGCCTTTGTTATTGTGAATAATTCTTCAATGAACATACATGTACATGTGTCTTTATAACAGAACAATATATACTCCTTTGGGTACATACTCACTCATGGGATTGCTAAGTCCAGTAGTATTCCTGTCTTTACATGCAATGACATACATAGGCTCAAAATGAAGAGACGGAGAAAAATCCACCAAGCACATGGAAAACAAAAAGGTAGCGTTTGCAATCTTAGTTTCTGACAAAACAGAGTTTAAACCAGCAAAGATCAAAAAAGACAAAGAAGATCATCACACAATGATCTTCAATTCAAAAGTTTCAATTCAACAAGAAGATCTAACTATCCTAAATATATATGTATCCAACACAGAAACACTCAGATTCATAAAGCAAGTTCTTAGAGACCTTAAAAGAGACTTAGACTCCTACAGATTAATAGTGGGAAACTTTAACACTCTGCTGACAATATTAGACAAAAAATTAACAAAGATATCAGGACCTCCTCTCAGCACTGGATCAAATGGACCTGATAGATATCTACAGAACTCTCCACCCAAAAATACATGGTTCATATTTAAAATTGTAAAAGTAGCAAGTGTTCAGGGGGATGGTGTATATGAGTGTGCAATCTTGGATGCACACCATTTTTCTGGGATAGATTTGATCAGATTCTCAGAGATCCATAACCATTGATCTAGAAAAGTTCAAGCTCCTTAATGCAGCCAAAAAGCTCTTTGACCTCATTGCTCATTAACTCCCTGCCTTGCTCTCTCACTCCATCATCACTGAACTTCTTACAGTCTTTCTGCAACACATATCACACTTGGTGTCTTCTGTGCTTTGTACCACGCAATTCCTTCTATGTGTAGTGCTTTCTCCATTTCAGCTGTCTCTAGCTGGTAAGCTTTTTATTACTAATTAAGATTCATATGAAGGAAGAGTCACCTTCTCTCAGAAGAATCCCTCCATGACATAATCCCCAGTGCTCCCAAGCACTGCAGCAAAGACCAAATTAGGCATCTCTCCTCTGAACTGCCATGAAGGAGATATGTATAATTCCTACATATATCTGCATATTAGAGTCCTGAATACATATTTATCATTGCTTTACCAAATGTTATTATCATTGTCCGATTATGTGTCTGTTTTCCCCACCTGACTGAATTCCCTTAGGTTAAAAGATAGGTGATTTTCTAATCATCAGAGAAATGCAAATCAGAACCACAATGAGGGACAGCATCTCACATTAGTCAGAACGTCTATCACTAAAAAGTCAAAAAAAAAAAAAAAAAAAAAGAACAGATGCTAATAAGGCTGCAAAGAATAGGGAACATTTATACACTGTTGGTAGGAATATAAATTAGTTCAGCCACTATGGCAAGCAGTTTCAAAATTTCTCAAAGAACTTAGAACTACCACGCAACCCTATAATCCCATTACTGGTTATATATCCAAAAGAAAAGAAATCATTCTCTACATGTACTCTCATGTACATTGCACCACTATTCACAATAGCAAAGACATGGAATCAACGTAGGTGCCCACCATCAATGATGGACTCAATAAAGAAAATGTGGTACATATACACCATGGAATACTATGTAGCCATAAACATAAATGAAATCATATTCTTTGCAGCACATGGATGCATCTGGAGGTCATTATCCTATGTGAATTACCACAGGAACAGAAAACCAAATACTGCACGTTCTTTTCTTATAAGTGGATATAAACATTGGGTACTCATGGACATAAAGATGGAAACAAAAGACTCTGGGGACTACCTGAGGAAGAAGGGACGAAGGAGGGAGGGAGGAGTGAGGAAGGAGGGAGGGAGGAAAGAGGAAGGAGGAAAGAGGAAGGAGGAAGGAGGAAGGAGGGAGGGAGGAGGAAGGAGGGAAGGGAGCAAGGGTTGAAAAACTAACTATTGGGTACTATACTCAGTACCTGGGTGACAGGATCATTCATACCCCACACCTCAGCATCACACAGTATACCCATGTAATAAACCTGCATATGTACCCCACGAAATTAAAACATTGAAAAAAACAAAAACAAAAGGTAGTTTTCATTGTTGTATGCACATTGTCTAGTATAGTATACAACAGAGAAAGCACTCAAATACTTGTAAGTGAATGGCAATATATCATAGTGGTTAACAGCAGTTAGCTTTGGGTACACAGATATGTGGGCGCCCATCTCAGCTCTGTTACTTATTATGTAGCTTTGGGAAAATCATCTGAGTCTCAATTTCTTCTTCAAAAATAAGAATAACAGTGCCTACACTATAGGACCATTGGCAAGATTATAGGTGATGATGCATGCAAAGTATATGAAGTGCTTAACACATTCAGAAATAATGGGGGTGAGGTGGAAGTGTGTATATGTGTGTACATATGTGTATGTGTAATTTCATGCTTTAACGACGAATCAAAGGCTAAAAATGTTATTTGGGGCACTGACACTTTTTCTTGTTATATCACAGAATCAATTGTCATTTCCTGCGAGACATTTAAGAAAGAACCTACATTGTCTTGTGTCATGAACAGGAATGTGAAAGAGCAAGAGAAATCTGGGCTTTGAAACGAGAGCAAATAGATTTCAATCCTGAATCCACTAGTTTCTGGCTGGGAATCTAGAAAATCATTAAACTTTTCTGAACCTCAGTTCCAATTAAATAATACTGGCTAATTTCCATGAATTAAGTGAGATGTTACACAACAGATCATCTACTATGGTGTCTGCACTCAGCAGGCAATGAGTAAGTTTGATCTTCTCTCCTACCACTCCTCCTTGAACTCAATTATGAGCTCAATGGTAACCACACTGCACTCACTTTCCATGTGCACAGCCTGTCTGTGAAGGCTCAGGGAAGAGATTAAAGTAGCCTGCAGCTGAGTACAAAGCCATAAATCTCAATTGATGAAAACCCAAACCAGTCTATTCTGTCACTCTTGTTCCATCCAGGATATTAGGTGGCTGTAAGTGGATGTTTAAAGGAAGAATAATGATGAAACAGGACTCAACAAATTAGTGTATGAAAACGGAGAGGACAGGAAATTCTATGATTTCTTTCCCATGATCTCATGATTTCCTCTCATGCAATGACCACAAAGCATATAATAGTTTTCAGATCAGTCTGTCAACCCCTTTAGGGCATGTGCACAACACGTTCTCCTTGTTTCTTGATTCGTTGAATTCTCAGGGTTTTGTGTTTTGTTTTGTTTTTTTACATTTTGTGTTTTATTTTTATAGGTTTAGGGATACAAGTGCAGTTGTGTTACATGGATATTTTGTGTAGTGCTGAAGTCTGGCCTTCTAGTGTAACCATCACACTAATAGTGTACATTGTACCCAATAGGTAGTATTTCAACCCTCAGCCCCCTCCTCTCCTCCCATCTTCTGGAGTCTCTAATGTCTATTATTCCACTCTGTATGTCCAGTATAACAATTGTTTAGCTCCCACTCCTAAGTGAGAACATGAGGTTTTTAAGACTTAAGTTTCAAATGAGCTTAGCTTCAAAAGCTCTTTGAAACTTTTTTCCACTTCAAGTTTTAATAAGTGAACTTTAATTCTGTTTGTAAATTATGAGAACACAATCTCTTATTCATTCATCATAAATTCTTCTTGCTTCTTTTTACAAATAGTGGCCAAGCAAAGAAAAACAAGGATATTCTCACCCTGACAGTTTCTTCTACTGCCAGCCGCTTTGCTGAATGTTGGAGTGTGAATCATGGAGTACTCCATGCCAAATGCCTGATGACTGTCTCTGCCTAGATCTCTTTCCCTGTGTCTGCTTTTCTACTCTGGTAAAAATGTGCTGGACAACCACAACTACTCCCTCATTTACTCTCCAAAAAAACTTTTTTAATATGGCCCTGGAGATAAAATGGCAAGCAAAAGCAGATTCAACATCTGCTCTTCAGTAGTTCATAGTCTAGTAAGAGAAGACAGCGGTTAACTAAAGAATTAATAAGAGTGTTTTAATTTAACTCTGATGTCATTTTGTCCATGGAAAAGAGAAACTGAGTGCTTGGGCTAGTTTTACATGCCTCAGCCTCAGTCATTGTTGAGAAGCTGAATAAAGAAAACGAAGACTTAACACGCTATCAACTTATGAAGGCTAATTCTATGCATCAACTTGGTCAGGCTCTACGGTACTCAGGTATCTGATCAAACATTAATTTAGGTGTTGCTGCGAAAGTGTTCTTTAGATGTAATTAACATTTAATATCACTGACTTTAAGTAAAACAGAAAACCTTCCGTAATATGGGTGAGGCTCTTCCAATCAGTTGAAGTTATTAAGAGAGAAGACTGAGGTTTTCCAAAGAAGAAGGAATTCTGTCTCCAAACTGCAACATAGAAATCTTGCCTGAATTTCCAGTCTGTTGGTCAGGTTTGCAGATTTCAGACTCAAGAGTATGACATCAACTCTTGCCTAAATTTTCAACCTACTGTCCTGCACTAAAAGTTTTAGACTTGCCAGTTCCTGCCATTACAAGAGTCAATTCAAAAGGACTGCTTTTTGGAGAGCCTCGAATAATACACTACCCTTCGCCACAACATGCACACCTGCACACCCCCACACAAATGCACACACATCCAGCCTGGGCTATAAACCAAAAGCCCAAAGCCTAAACATCAAGATGCTGTTTCTGCAGTGGTGACTCAAACCTGATCACAGAAACTAATTTTGACTTCTTCCAATGCTGGATATCAAACTAACCCAGGAAAGCATCATGGCCTATATAACTCTAGTAAGTAGAAAATTTCCTATTGTCTCAAAGGTTTAATTGAAATCCTAAAGCTGTTAATGATAATATGTAGTTTCAAAGATCTAGAAGGAGAATATTAAATGTTCCCAACATGAAGAAATGATAAATGTTTGAGATGGTGAATATAATTACCCTAATCTGATCACTATACATTATATGTGTTAAAGCATCACCAAGTACCCCATAAACATGTACAATTATTATTTGCCAATTAAAAAAATATAAAATTGTACAACTTTTAGAGGACAAAGAGAAGAAATAGTATTTCTAATAAATAAGTACATCTTTAAAATTTTTTGTGACGTCATCTCACAGAAGGCAGCTCTGCCAGATCACAGCACCACCAGTCAAATAAACCTTTGTCCTTTTCCTCCAATTTGCTGCTCCCCTTTCATTCTGACTCTAAAGGACCCAGAAACAGCAGAATGAGTGAGGCGGGATTAGGAAAAAGATGCTTGCCCCACTCCCCACTGCAGGCTTCTGAACCTGGGAAGAGAAGCTTTAAATTAGACAAATAGGACTGGACTTATAAAAACAGGAAGCTCACTGAAGAAGTTATGGATTTGCTACATACTCAAAGAAATGATGAGTATATAGCAAGATTCTATGCTGAAAGGATAATCTTGCCCACCTTTGTGTCAAACTTTGTTCCACAAAAGTGCAGCTTTATTTGCTATTTCATCTCTTCTACTTAGCATGTGCCCCAAATTTCCATCTTACTCAATTTTTCTAGACCAAATGATTTCCGATTATAATTCTGTCTTACCCTAACATAATTTTAAGGCATATTTAAATAAAATATACTACCATTTGGAAGTATAGATAAAAAAATCATTTTTCTGCATGCTAATAATTATGTCTGAATAACTAGGACCAGTAATAGAGAAAATAGTTTTAATATCTTTTAACCAGGAAACAGAAAACAAAAATGTGCAGAAATCATCACTTACTAATGCTTTAAACACATTATATCACCTGTATTTAATGAATAAAAACTCCTATGAACACTTTCCTAACAGCCTAAGACTTAAAGCCAATCAGAAAAATAAATATAGCCACACATCCACACAAATTAATAAGTAATCGCTGTTCTTGTATTATTCATGCAACAACAACAGAATAAAGAGAGAGAGAATGCTACCAGAGCACACTGTCTTGTACTAGGAGAAATTCAAAGTTCTGAAACCACGAAGATATTCAAAATAATGGTAAAATGAGTAGAAAAGGTAAATTTGGGTAATAAGCAGCTATTCTTCTAATTAAAACTTAGTAATAAAATACTAAAATACTTACTTTTTATAACCCTTTAAATA
>NW_012106386.1:1168679-1184600 GCF_000951045.1 Mandrillus leucophaeus
TGATGTCATTTTGTCCATGGAAAAGAGAAACTGAGTGCTTGGGCTAGTTTTACATGCCTCAGCCTCAGTCATTGTTGAGAAGCTGAATAAAGAAAACGAAGACTTAACACACTATCAACTTATGAAGGCTAATTCTATGCATCAACTTGGTCAGGCTCTACGGTACTCAGGTATCTGATCAAACATTAATCTAGGTGTTGCTGCGAAAGTGTTCTTTAGATGTGATTAACATTTAATATCACTGACTTTAAGTAAAACAGAAAACCTTCCGTAATATGGGTGAGGCTCTTCCAATCAGTTGAAGTTATTAAGAGAGAAGACTGAGGTTTTCCAAAGAAGAAGGAATTCTGTCTCCAAACTGCAACATAGAAATCTTGCCTGAATTTCCAGTCTGTTGGTCAGGTTTGCAGATTTCAGACTCAAGAGTATGACATCAACTCTTGCCTAAATTTTCAACCTACTGTCCTGCACTAAAAGTTTTAGACTTGCCAGTTCCTGCCATTACAAGAGTCAATTCAAAAGGACTGCTTTTTGGAGAGCCTCGAATAATACACTACCCTTCGCCACAACATGCACACCTGCACACCCCCACACAAATGCACACACATCCAGCCTGGGCTATAAACCAAAAGCCCAAAGCCTAAACATCAAGATGCTGTTTCTGCAGTGGTGACTCAAACCTGATCACAGAAACTAATTTTGACTTCTTCCAATGCTGGATATCAAACTAACCCAGGAAAGCATCATGGCCTATATAACTCTAGTAAGTAGAAAATTTCCTATTGTCTCAAAGGTTTAATTGAAATCCTAAAGCTGTTAATGATAATATGTAGTTTCAAAGATCTAGAAGGAGAATATTAAATGTTCCCAACATGAAGAAATGATAAATGTTTGAGATGGTGAATATAATTACCCTAATCTGATCACTATACATTATATGTGTTAAAGCATCACCAAGTACCCCATAAACATGTACAATTATTATTTGCCAATTAAAAAAATATAAAATTGTACAACTTTTAGAGGACAAAGAGAAGAAATAGTATTTCTAATAAATAAGTACATCTTTAAAATTTTTTGTGACGTCATCTCACAGAAGGCAGCTCTGCCAGATCACAGCACCACCAGTCAAATAAACCTTTGTCCTTTTCCTCCAATTTGCTGCTCCCCTTTCATTCTGACTCTAAAGGACCCAGAAACAGCAGAATGAGTGAGGCGGGATTAGGAAAAAGATGCTTGCCCCACTCCCCACTGCAGGCTTCTGAACCTGGGAAGAGAAGCTTTAAATTAGACAAATAGGACTGGACTTATAAAAACAGGAAGCTCACTGAAGAAGTTATGGATTTGCTACATACTCAAAGAAATGATGAGTATATAGCAAGATTCTATGCTGAAAGGATAATCTTGCCCACCTTTGTGTCAAACTTTGTTCCACAAAAGTGCAGCTTTATTTGCTATTTCATCTCTTCTACTTAGCATGTGCCCCAAATTTCCATCTTACTCAATTTTTCTAGACCAAATGATTTCCGATTATAATTCTGTCTTACCCTAACATAATTTTAAGGCATATTTAAATAAAATATACTACCATTTGGAAGTATAGATAAAAAAATCATTTTTCTGCATGCTAATAATTATGTCTGAATAACTAGGACCAGTAATAGAGAAAATAGTTTTAATATCTTTTAACCAGGAAACAGAAAACAAAAATGTGCAGAAATCATCACTTACTAATGCTTTAAACACATTATATCACCTGTATTTAATGAATAAAAACTCCTATGAACACTTTCCTAACAGCCTAAGACTTAAAGCCAATCAGAAAAATAAATATAGCCACACATCCACACAAATTAATAAGTAATTGCTGTTCTTGTATTATTCATGCAACAACAACAGAATAAAGAGAGAGAGAATGCTACCAGAGCACACTGTCTTGTACTAGGAGAAATTCAAAGTTCTGAAACCACGAAGATATTCAAAATAATGGTAAAATGAGTAGAAAAGGTAAATTTGGGTAATAAGCAGCTATTCTTCTAATTAAAACTTAGTAATAAAATACTAAAATACTTACTTTTTATAACCCTTTAAATATTTTCATTTAAAGAGTAATGGGCAATGAACCAGATACCCTGATAATCCTGGCTCTTCCATTTACTAGTTAGAACACTTTAGACGAGCTACTTAATCTCTTAGGGTCACCATTTTACTCATCTATAAAACAAAATAAAATGGTTAGATTAGATCACAAAATCTTTAAAATTCCATCTAAATATAATATTCGATAAGTCAATTTCGTACCTTACCCCCTGCCTTCTTAAAGTTGTATCCTATTTCTCTTAGTCCTCCCTCCTCCTCTTCCTATGGTAAAGGATGTTATGTGATGACAGAGAGAGAAAGCAAGAAGGCTTGCAAACAATGTAAATGGAATCTTGACATCAACTATCTCCTAATTGTACTGGTTAGTGCTCTTTTGTTATTTTGCCAGTCTTCATTTAATGGAGCACCTTGCCAGAAAATAAACTTGCTTGGGTTTTCTCCTTTGGACTAGTTAGAGAGGAGGTACTAGAAAGTCCCCAGTGATCACTGTTACAGAGCAGATCTCCTCTGATGCACTAAGGAGAGCTTGCCTCTGGAGGGTGCATATAAGGCTCTTTAGATGCAAGATACAGTTGTTCCTAGGAGGGTGGATAGAAAACAAACGACAGTCAGATCCATTTTTCCTGAACTTTGAAAAGAGAAATCTATAAATTAAATACAATTGTAAATACAATCTGGATGAGTTTGTCTAGTTTTAAATCTTGGCTAGCTGATTCTAAAATGTGTTAAAACACAAAGAAACAATTCTGAAGAGAAAAGAGGAGTCACTATCATATAGCAGGTGTTATTATAAATAAAACTATTTGAAGACAGCAAGATATTGAAACAGAGAATAGAAAGCCCAGAAACAGATGTTTCCATATTCAGTACCTTGATATGTCAAAGAAATATCATTGCAGATCAGCCAAGAAAACATGGACAATTCAATAAATGGTGCTCAGACAATTGGTTAGAATATGGAAAAAAAAATTGGATTCCTTTCTCACATCATGAATGAAAATAAATTTCAGGTGCTTTAAGGACCTAAAAATTAGCATTAAACTTTAGAACATTTAGGTGAGAAAAATAGAATATTGCTTTTCAAAACACCAAAAACTGAATCATAAAGAAAAAGATCAGTAAGTTAGGCTACACTGAAATTAGGAATTTCTGCATATCAAATGGCAATATTAAAAGAAAAAAAGTTAAAACGTAAATATCTGGCTGAAAGAAGATTGTAACCAACTCAGCCTAGAAGACATCAATATCTACAATGAGCAAGCCAATAGAAAAACATGGGCATTGCCAGGTGCGGTCACTTATGCCTGTAATCCCAGCACTTTGGGAAGCTAAAACAGGAAGATCATTAGAGCCCAGGAGTTCAAGGCTGCAGTGAGCTATGATCGTGCCACTACACTCCAGCCTGGTTGACAGAGTGAGACCCTGTTTCAGAGTGAGAGTGAGTGAGTGAGAGAGAGAGAGAGAGGAAAGGAAAGGAGGAAAGGGGGAAGGGAAGGAAGGAAGAAAGAAAGAAATATGGGCATGATATTAAAAGGTAATTCATAAAAGGGAAAGCTCAAATAATATATGAAAAAAAGTTCAACCTTACTAGAAATCAGGGAAGTGTATAAAAAAGTAAAACAAGTTGCCATTTCAGACCCATCCAATATCTATGGCATAATAGGAACTCATACATTATTCTTAGAAGTAAAATCAGTACACTCATGCCACAGAGCAATTTCACAATACCTAATGATTCAGGATATGCACAGATCCTTTTCACCTAAGAAACAAAATCATGAAGCAGAAAACGTCTGAAATTCGGGGAAAACAATGAATTCATTTTGGCTAGTGCTCATGTGAAGATGCATCAGATGAAATGAAATCTGTGGTTTGGCACAAGGTGCTCTTTCACCTGGCTGCAGGCTGTATTTCCTACTCAAATGCTGTTTCATAGGCAATGAGGATCACTCGAAGACTGATAAAGCAGGAGAACAGCAAACTCAGAGCAGAGCTTTGGGAGTTCAAACTTAGGACAACAAAGAGACCTCCGAATGATTTTAAACTGAAGAGTGACATGGTCCAATATGCATTTAGAAAGATCACTCGGGCAGGAAATGGGCATTCTGTTTTTGTGTATTTGCTGCCAAACAGAAGTGATCCTCGATAACAGGGCGGGGAAAGGGCAAAGGGACAAATGACCAGCAGAATATGAGAGGTGGACAGACCACACTAGAAGAAGGTAAATTCTGAGATGTTTTCCATATGAAAAGTTCGTCTGACACAGACCATATCACTGGAGAAATTCATTGGTGACTATGAAGAAGAGGAGCTGCTGTGGGACTCTAAGATACTGCTGCAATTTTTTACTTTAACAAAACTTTCCCTTTATGATAAAGCTTCTTCCTTTCTGTCAACAGGCATGTTTGATATAAGAATTATGTAAGTAAAAATGTTTACCTTGTTGTTACTTAGACATTTTTCACAGTCCAGATGTCTGTATAGCTCCTAAGAGAATAACCCATAGGAAAAATGCATCAAATCAGCGCTTGAGAAACGTGAACGCAATAAAAGTAATATACTCATATACCTACCCCAATCGCACCTTGCAAACGAATCAAGCTCCTTTGATGCATTATGACTTAATAACTTTCTTTACAGAGATCTGTAACCAAAATAAATGTTCATAGTCCAATGCCCATGATAGTGGAAGATTGTTTATTATAGATAATTGCTTATTAAGATAAAGCATTATGGAATTTATTATGTTAAGAATATGACATTCTTATTTTCTTTTAAAAACAAAATGCCTCCGTATATATAAATGTGGCATGTCAGAATGAATTCAATTACATTAACTGTTTTTGAGAATACTCCTATAGCAATTTTCAGATTCACATCACTATTTTTCACACTGTGTTGTTGTTTTTTTTTTGTTTGTTTTTTGTTTTTTGGTTTTTTTGTTTTTGTTTTTGTTTTGCTTTTCTTGCAACATCTGAAACTGAAAGAACATTTGAAAACTTGTCAAAATTTATTATTAAAAAACTACTTATCCCATTTATCAAAATCCTGTTGCCTAATTTCTACATAACACTAGAAGATAAAACTGATTTTCTTCTCAAATTTATGATTGAGAAATATATAAAAAGTCACTAGCTTTCGTATGAACATTTAAGAAATTACATTCACTCTAAGCAAAACATGACTAGTCTCACTAAAATAGTGTTTTAGTCTAAAATTATTCGTTTCAGTTTAATACTAATTTTTAGTGTTTCAATACTATCTTATTTGACAAGTTTTGTGTTTATTTCCTTACAATAAGAACTTTCAAACCAGAAAAATATCGTGTAAGTTAGCATCATGAATTTGAGGTACCGATTCGAATATGCAGTGTATGTGTCTGCTTTTTCTTTTCTTTCCCCGTCCCCCTGTCCCCTGCACTTTCCCCCTGAAATGGCAGTGGTTAGGCCTTCATGGCAACCAAACACAGATGCTAGATTGCTGAATGGACTCTCTGTTTTCAAAAGATATTCTTTTCAACGACATATAAAACTACAGAACTAATATAAAATTACTTCCTCCCAACACAGAAAGGGCTACGTTTGGATACTCTCAATATGTTGTCCAAATCCACCTCTCACAGATGAACAAGGTAGGAAAATGGAGCACACAGGGGGAATCATTGGTCCAGTTCCATGGATAATCATTGGCACCGCCATTGTTATCACGATAAAATATATAGAATGCTGGCATTACTAAGGTACGTGAAGAAAAGGCTAAATTTTTGCTTCAATTTTGTAACATTTTTCTGTTATTCTCTTTGACCTATAACCAGCTTGTTTCTGCTGCTATTATAACGGGAAAAGAAAACACTCATGCCCCATATGAATGCAGGAGTACCTATTCTTTCCTTTTCTTTCCTTTCCAAGTGTCTCCTGATTACCCACTTTAGAAAAATCACAGGATGGCTTATTCAGACAGATATTTTTCAACAAAACTATCCTCTACTGAAACCCCTAGTAAAAAGGCAAGTATCAATATGAGAATCACATTTAAATGCATCTTAAGAGTTCATCAAAAAATGAATTCGTAAGACCACTATTACCTTCCAAAATTGCTAACATAATTCCATGAAAGAATGGGATTTCATTTAAGCTTTCTAATTTCTAACCATGAAATCTGACCCATCTGTGTCATTTTTGTTAGAAAACATAATTTACATAGTAAGGGATCACATCTCTGGAAGTGGAAGTAACTATGTAACTAAATTGTTACTATACTTAGAACTCCATTTTCTGCATGGAAAAAAAACACTCTCATAAATATTTTTTCAAAATTATTTTGTCTGATATTCTCAGTTACCTTCCAGGTAAAAGGGAAACAAAATTTTGCACTTTCAGTACCAAATAAAGAACATTAATGGTTAATTTTCTGAGTTGTTGTACTTACTAAAGAGCTTATCATTGTTATGTTAATTAATATATAAATGTTATATTAACTCGCACCTATCTATAGGCTACTACTAATAGAGAATTTTTACAAACTAAGGATTTATAAAACCTTTAGGTAAACTCATTCTGTGCCTTCTGTATTTTCGAAGGAAAGGACCTTGGCTACAACTTTTGTTCTGTGTAGGAAATAATTGTTAATTGCTAGTGGATAAAGAAGTGTATCTGAGTGGTACCTTGTACCTGAGAGCCACATCTCCATGTGAGTTGCACCTGAGAGCCATGCTGGGCTCTCCATCCTAAGCTAGATGCTGATAACAGTCTCCGTTTCCTATAGTGTTCTTTAGCTCTTTTCATCTTTCATTCCTAAAAATCTCCTTTAGGATAAAAAAGCTATAATTCATCTCTTTTTAAAAGTAATTCATGAGTCTACTTTAATATATTTAAACCGAGGGCAAAACATTCATATAAGGCACTAGGTTTACCCGAGCCAGCCTTTGCCCTCAAGAGGATGTTTAAAGCAGCTTCAAAATGCTATGAATTAATTCTAGCACACTGTCAAGAAGAAACAAATAATTAAGTACCCATTGAAGCAAAACAAACACTCTAATATCAATACAGCACATAAAACACCACAACTTGTCAGGCAATTTAGCATTTTGGAATTCTTTCAATATAACAGACAGTAATGGCCCCAATTCTCAAGGTAATCTGGAAATTTTATCTTGTATTGAAATGCAATTCCTTTTAAACGTTGAATTCTGCACATTCTAACATCAGTTATTTTATAGCCTCATACATATTCCCATTTGTTCTGCTGTCAGAACCAAGCTAGAATTAGTAGACAAGACTAAAGAAATCCAGGTAGACTATTCCCTTCACCTCCAGAAAGGTCCCTAACTAAGCCAACTTAACATTCACAAAGAACTAAAATTATAAGAGTAAACAACAGTGGGATTTTACTGATTTATGACAACTGCAACTAAAGATGAGTAGAAGCAGGAATGATAAGAGAGAGCCTGAAATTTTTTGGTCCCTCTTTTTTACTGAGTTAACCCTACTGTGTAGGACAACGTTTACACATAGGGGGCACTTGGTGAGTGAAAGGGAGAGTGAATGTGTTTGAATCTTACACTGGTTCCAACTCTACAATTAGTTTGCGATAGCTTTTCTTATCTTGAAAATAAAATGAATTAAATGTATCTGCCTTCCATGGGATACCTTCAGCAATTTAGGACCCAAAACAACCTCTTTATCCTCCTTTGCCAGCCTTGTCCCTGCCTTTAATTCAGTTATTAGGTTTGGCATATGTATAATGCTTGGGTGAATCTAGATGCTTTATTAGAGAAGCCCTAGCTGCCATGACTAATAAAACCAAACATTTCCAAGACCCAACATAATTAAAATTTGTTTCTTGTTTACCAAATAATACTGAGCAGGAGAACAGGAGAGGTAGCCCTTCCATGAAGCCACAGAAACCCAGGATTACATGAATTCTGCCATATTCACCACAAAGCCTGCTAGTTCATCCCATTGTTACCCTCATACCAACCAACTGGTAGGAAACAGAGCCTGGGGAAGAGTAGGCTTTTATGAGCCAGACTTGAAAGTGATGTGCAGCGCTTCGAATCACATTCCATTTGCTAAAATCCAATCTATGGCTGCATCTAATTGCAAGGGGGTCCTGGAAAATGTGGTCCCTAACTGAACAACCACTTACCACCAACAGCTCTACAACACGTAAGGTGAGGGGTACAGGGAGGCAGAAATATTTTGTTTGACAGCTCAATGTCTTCACCACACATTTTCTCATCGGAGATATGCATTCTAAGGAAGCTTGGGACCAGGTGTGGCTGCTGCCCCATGCTGCCAATCTCAAGCTACCTAAAAGTTACCTTTGAGACACATATTGAAAGGGATGCAAAGATCACTGAAGAATATGTTTTGTGTGCTTTTGCTTTTTGCTAAGTAATTTTGAAAATAAATGTTATTTGTGACATCGCCTGGGAGCCATCCAAGTGTTACAATTCAATTAACAATACAAGTTGCCCATTCTGTGTGACTACTAGTTCAAATGCCTAGGAAACCAGAAACTGATGGTAGAAATCAGTTATTTCCTGGAGTGGAATATAATTTTGAGAGGATTTGTAGTTTAAATCCATGGAAAAAAATAGGTCCAGAACTGTGTTTAATATAGCCATGAATCTCCTTCTTAGAAGATGTGCGTCATAAACATGATCTTATTCATTTTCTTCAAAAAAAAGAAAAAAAAAGGAATCTGATCTACACTCACAGTAGAAACTCATAGTTCTGGAAGTCAAATTTAAAAGTTTTACAAAGACATTTTTTAAAGGTGTTAATGACAACATCCTCTGCGTCCTAGTCTTTTTACTGGCAGTTTCAAGAGGACTGAACAGACTTAATGAAACAACTTGAACTCTTTCAAAGCGGTCAGTAATCCAGAGGAAATGCACCAGTTAGAAATAAATTAGTGCCTAAGCTCTTTCAAAAAGACTAAATAGAGCACTAGGTCTTAACCTTCCAAGTGGAAGTGGTAACTAATTCTGTCTATGTTTAATGAAAATCATTTCCCACGGAAAAAGCTACCGAAATTACACAGCTGCCTCTACTATGGGACAAAGCAGAAAAACTATGTAAGTTGTCAGAGAAGCAGCCTGGGCTAAAATATTTCTCATAGTAAGTGGTAAAAGTATTAATAACTAAGATTTAACCTTTTCTAGGAACAGACTGAAAGTTGTCATTGAAACTTCTTATACTCCGTCTCTCATATTAGACAGAATGAAAAAATACAGGAAACTTCTCACTTCTCTATACAACACATACCACTAACTGCCTCTATAGTATCTTCTACTACCCACTCACCTGTATTACATGCATATCCTTACAAAGCACTTGTCTCTCTGAAATTCACAACGGCAAGAAATCTACATATGAACTCGAACTTTATGTGAATTTCCTTAAACTGTAATTTGGTTGAGTATAATTAAGGGCACCAAGATTGGAAAAAAATGTCTGCTCACAGAGCTGGCAATATGTTACACATAGCAACTTGATCCAATTTAGCTTGTGATCAATAGTGGTGCTTGGGGGTAAAGAGAAAATAGACTGAGCATATCAACTAACAGTTGGTCTGGAATAATAGGAGCCACTTCAGATGAACTTTAACTATAGCTGAAAAATGTGATGTCCTAAAAGGCCAAAACAGTTTCTCGCCACCATCTACAGACTCCGCCATTTACATCAGGTTTAGAAAACTGGAGAAAACTCAGGGCTGGTCTGTACAAAATACAACACTTGCCATTTTGCAGTTTCTTATTTGACAAAGAAATACTCAGGTTCTCCATAGAGATGAACTATGCAGTGAATGACAAGTACTCCCAGGCAGATAACCACGTGCTGTGAATTTATTTTCACCTGAGAGGCTGCTCCACCATATGTTGCAACTGAGTTTCTTGGGTAATCTCTCAGGGACTCTCCAACCAGCCACTCAGCAACCCCGCCTGCCCCTTTCAACATAACACATTATGGTAACAACAGAAGCTGATCCCCATAAGATAGCAGCAATATAAACTTGAAAACCTGTTTCTCCTCCCTATATTTACAATTTTGTTCCCTGGGCTAGCATGGCATGACACTTACTCTTGTTAGTCTCTCAGGACAAAAAAACTCATCTTATAATCTTGCTATGCTCTGTTTTTCATTTTAGGTATAAACATCATGTGTAGTCAGCTCTGAGGAGAGGGCAGAATATAAGCAAGAACATATTCTTGCTCTGGATAACTGAATGCTATTTTGATTAGAACTTTAATTTCCTAGTGTGAAGTATTATTAAATATTCTCCATAAACTAATTATTGAAACTAGCAATCTTAGCAAGGTAATTCAGTATCCTTGTTACTCTAAAAAACCACCACACAATAGATATATGATACTTCACACATAAACTCTAATTACACTAATTGCAATGCAGGGGGGAAACAACCTTTGTTTTGTAGATGTCTAATAAAATTGAGCATTGGAGCATTCCAAATGAACATATTAGGAGCTGATTAAGCAACAAGTCTCCTTGTCAGGTTACTTACAGAAACTAAGAGAAACAACTTTCCTCCTATAGTTCCTTTGGCCATAATTCTCCTACCTAGCCCCAAACATTTAATGACTAAAGTTAAAATTTAAAGTGGAGGTTAAAGCAGAACAAATGGATGTTTATGTTCACAGACCAAACTAATTTTGTTTATTTACCTTTGACAAGACTAATTAAATAAGGTCACTATTTTATATCATGAGGCATCTTACCCTTCTATATTAAGACAGACTTGGGCTGAGTTAGGGAGGAGTACAAGAAGGACATCAGTAGTTCTTTATAAGCTGGCTCCAAGAAAGCTACAAAATATTGAAAGATGCATATAACCCTGAAAGGGTACTATCTACAGAAAGAGAGAATATAGAAAAGGAAAATGAAAGAAAATAAAGGATGACATGTAATAGTAGTGTGGCTAATGATGACCCTGTGACTATTTTCAAATTTTATTTTCAAGTGACGGTATGATCACTTATGCTATGATTACACATCAACTGAACATGAGTTATATTAGTCATAAAACTAACTAGTGAACTCACACAAGAAAATCTAAAATGCCTAGTGGTGAAGAAGAAAATATAGTAAAGCTATTTCTCTAGTGTCAGTCTATAAGAAAAAATTAAAAATTCTGGAAAAATAATGACCACATAGTTTTTGGATGTCTTTAAATATTTATATAAGGTAGCTAGACAGTATAGAAAAAAAATGGATAGTATTTATAACAAGCTAAGTGAAAAGGGCATCCACACAAACCCCAAATAATAAAGCAACTGGAGACAATTCACCAATAACTGTAAGATCTATATGGTATCAGTGTATGTGCGGAAGAAAGTAAAGGGAAACAGGATATCTGAGGGTCCCAAGCAAAAAAGACACCAGTAATAGCCAACAGATGTTCACTGGATATCATGACAAGTACATTAGAAAACAGTATCTGAAACTAGGAGGGATTTTGCCCAAACTAATAACAGGAGTATATAAGAAAGCTGCATTAGGAACTGAAGGAACTGGAAATCTAGACTGCAGAGCAATCTAGACTTTAAGAAACTGAAAAATGAAACTAGATCCCAACCTCTCACGCTTTACAAAAATCAACTCAAAAGAGAGCAAAGACCTAAATGTAAGAAACCGAAACGTTAAAACTACTAGGGAAAAAAAAAAAAAAGGAAAATACTTAGGACATTGCTCTGGGAAAAGATTCTATGAATAAGACCAAAGAAGCACAGGCAACAAAAGCAAAAATAAACAAATGAGATTATATCAAACTAAAAACTTCTGCATAGCAAAGGAAATAGTCAACAGGGTGAAGAAACAACCTACAGAATGGGAGAAAGTATTTGTAAATCATTCATTTGACAGAGGATCAATATCCAGAATATATAAGAAACCCAAACATCTTAAAAACAAAAAAGCAAGCAAGGAAGCAAGCAAGCAAGCAAGTCAAGCAAGAAAAGAAAATTCAATTTAAAAATTAGGAAGCAATCTGAATAGACATTTCTCAAAAGACAAATGACAAAAAAAAAAAAAATACTCAACATAACTAATCATCAGGGCAATGCAAACCAAAAACACAAGAAGATATCATCTCATCCCAGTTAGTATGGCTGTTATTTAAAAATAATAATAAATTTTGGTAAGAATGTCGAGAAAACGGAACTGTTATACACTGTTGTTGGGAACGTGAACAAGTATAGGCACCATAGAGAACAGTAGAGAGGTTCTTCAAAAAACTTCAAATAAGGCTGGGTGCAGCGGCTTATGTCTGTAATCCCAGCACTTTGGGAGGCCGAGGTGGGCGGATCACAAGGTCAGGAGTCCGAGACTATCCTGACCAACATGATCATCTCTGCTAAAAATACAAAAATTAGCCTGGTGTGGTGGTGCACACCTGTAATCCCACCTACTCAGGAGTCTGAGGCAGGAGAATTGCTTGAACCCAGGAGGCGGAGGTTGCAGTGAGCCAAGATTGTACCACTGCACTCTTGCCTGGGCAACAGAGCAAGACTCCATCTCAAAAAAAAGAAAAAAAAAATAATACTACCACATGATCCAGCAATACCATTACTGGGCATTCATCCAAAGAAAAGAAGTCAGAATATCAAAAAGACATCTGCATCCCCGTTTTTACTGCAGCATTATTCATAATAGCCAAGATATAGAATCAACCTAGGTGTTCAACAGCAGATGAATGGATAAGGAAAATGTGGTATATACACAATGGAATATTATTTAGCCATAAAAAAGAATGAAATTCTGTCATTGGTTGCAAAATGGATGGAACTGGAGGACATTATGTTAAGTGAAATAAACCAGGAACAGAAAGTTAAATACTATATGTTCTTACTCATATGTTGAAGTTAAAAAAAAAAAAAAGTTGCTCTCATGGAAGTATAAAGTAGAACAGAGGATCCTAGAGGCTGAGAAGGCGAAGGGGAAGGGAGAGAGAGGCAGAGATGTGTTAAAGTATACAAAATTACAGTTAGGTAGGAGGAATAATCTCTAATGTCCTATAACACCATTGGATGACTCTAGTATTACCCTCCTAACTATTTGAAACTATATGTTATTTTTAGCTAGAATCATCCAACAATGTTATACGTTAAATGTTGCAGATGAAGGATGTGCTAATTACTCTGATCTGATCACTATACATTATATGTATGGAAATATCACTATCCAAAAAATATGTACAATTATTATGTGTCTGATATGGTTTAGCTGTGTCCCCACCCAAATCTCACCTTGAATTGTAATAATCCCCATGTGTCAATGGTGGGGCCAGGTGGAGACAGTTGAATCATGGGGGTGGTTTCCCCCATACTGCTCCCATGGCACTGAATAAGACTGATGAAATCTGATGGTTTTATAAACAGGAGTTCCCCTGCACATACCCTCTTGCCTGCTGCCATGTAAGACATGCCTTTGCTCCTCCTTTCCTTCCCCCATGATTGTGAGGCCTCCCCAGCCATGTGGAACGGTGAATCAATTAAACCTCCTTCCTTTATAATTACCCAGTCTCGGTTGTATCTTTATTAGCAGTGTGAGAATAGACTAATATAGTGTCCATATTTTTAAAAATAAAATAAAAAGTGAATGGGACAAAGAAAAGAGATGATGGAAAGTCAATGTCCACATGAAAGGTAAAGGAAGGACATAGAAGAAAGAAGTCTCAGAAAGCAAGCCACCAGCTTTTGAACACTACTTGTCTTAGGCTGTTTGGGCTGCTGTAACAAAACACTGTTAACTAGGTGGCTTGTGAACAAAGAAATTTGTTTCACACAATTCTGGAGGCTGAAAAGTCCAAAATCAAGGCAGATTCAGTGTCTCATGAGGGTCTGCTTCCTGGTTCATAGAAAACCATCCTCTCACTAAGACTTCACATGGTGAAAGGGGTTAGGGTACTCCTGGGGCCTCTTTTCTAAGGCCACTAATCCTGTTTATGAGGGCTTCCCCTCCTAAATGATTAGGGTGACCTAATCACCTCCCAAAGGCATCACCTCCTAATACTATCACCTTCAGGGATAGGATTTCAACATATCAATTCTAAGGAGACACAAATGTTGTCTATAACCAAAAACGCTGTCTATAACCATTCAGAAACAACAAAAGGAGGAATACTCAGATTAGAATAGCATTATTAGCAACAAGACTGTGGTTTTGAATTGCCTCTTTCTGTTAAAAGAACCAAGGGCTTCCTGGAGAAATGTCTGCTTCCATGTCTGGGGCAGAATATGTACAAGGTGAGCCTGAAATACCTTGTCAAAAAGTAAGTCATGACTACTAGAAACATGTCAATAGGGCAAGCCAACTTTATGAGATTTCCAATGGTCAAAGATGGAAAAATTTACCATCTATAAGGATGATAATTGCCAATGGATTGAAACCAACAAATGTGAATAATCTATTCATTAATATTTATCAAAAAATAATTGATCACCTTCAGAGGATGGTAAATAAAGAGAAAGAATCAAGCATTTATTCTGCCGTTCCTACATGGCTATATCACTGGGTAACCAAATAATAGATGAAGGAAAGTATCTATTTTTAAACTCCAGCTAATAATTTTTTAAATAATAGATTATTGTTATTTGGTACTGCCCTCTGTTCAATGAGTTGATGGATCAATATATTAGATATTAATGTTTGCCAACAAAAACAGGGACAATAAGATACTACATGTCTCCTATAGTCTTGCCAAAAGGCCAGAATGAGTCTGATTAACCCTCTGAACGGTGCTACCATTTTTCAGGAAATAGGAGAAAAGAACAGGATAACTTAGCCAAGAATACACAATTAACAAAATCCAAACAATAGGAATCTGACAGTTAGGACTGTCTGGGTCTTTAAATGAGTAAATAGTAAGGGGAAAAAAGGGGATAAGATGATGGGCGGAGGGAGGGGATGAGTAGATTAAAAGAAAATCTAAAAACGTCAATTTTTAAAATGGAAAAAACTAAAATATAATGTGCAAGTGCACACTCATGGGTGACAAAACTGAAAAAATAAAATGCAAGGAAGCCATTACTATAGAAGCCAGGATGGTGTTTACTCTGATAGGAGTGATTATAATGGAAACAAGCCTCACCAAGGTGCTTTTGGGGTGGCTGGCAAAGTTCTGTCTCTTGGCCTGGGTGGTAGTTACAAAGGTGTTTGCTTTAAGATATTCATTAGCTAAAAGCAACATCAAAAAAAGGGAAAATAGAAAGTAACAACAGATTCATGGCAGTTGGAAGATGGTAGCAGTTGTTTGTAGATTCTGTTTAAACATCAAAAAAGGCTGAATTAAGATTCTCAGACACTCACTTTTCACCTCCAGTGAAGCTCTAATTGGTACCGAGCTGAAGACAAGCAGCAGGACCTTCGTCGAAAGTGCTTTGTTTCCCTCAAATCTCTTTTGTTCAGATTCCTTGTCACAGCATTTTTGTAGCACTTGGTTATTGTAGCCACTGTAGATCCTATGATCAAGAAATAGAAAAACTGTCCTAGGAAAATTATACTTTAAATTGACAAAGAAAAAAAATTAGCCTCAATGTTCCTTCATCTCATGTAAAAAACAAGAAGCTGGAATTGAGTGTTCCAGAGGATTTTATCTTTTTTTTTTTCTTTATATATTCCTAACTTATATAAAAATAAAATAGCTTTGGCATGGCAATATATTGTTATACATCCTATAACAATACATGAAAGTATAATTTAATGAAATAACAATTTTAAAGCCTGAAGCAACTGCAAATGCTTAACATAGGAAGAAGATGGGAGAAGAGGTAGCTAATTTCTTAAGTTGAATCAAAAC
>NW_012106386.1:1184650-1190212 GCF_000951045.1 Mandrillus leucophaeus
CAGATGAATGGATAAGGAAAATGTGGTATATACACAATGGAATATTATTTAGCCATAAAAAAGAATGAAATTCTGTCATTGGTTGCAAAATGGATGGAACTGGAGGACATTATGTTAAGTGAAATAAACCAGGAACAGAAAGTTAAATACTATATGTTCTTACTCATATGTTGAAGTTAAAAAAAAAAAAAAGTTGCTCTCATGGAAGTATAAAGTAGAACAGAGGATCCTAGAGGCTGAGAAGGCGAAGGGGAAGGGAGAGAGAGGCAGAGATGTGTTAAAGTATACAAAATTACAGTTAGGTAGGAGGAATAATCTCTAATGTCCTATAACACTATTGGATGACTCTAGTATTACCCTCCTAACTATTTGAAACTATATGTTATTTTTAGCTAGAATCATCCAACAATGTTATACGTTAAATGTTGCAGATGAAGGATGTGCTAATTACTCTGATCTGATCACTATACATTATATGTATGGAAATATCACTATCCAAAAAATATGTACAATTATTATGTGTCTGATATGGTTTAGCTATGTCCCCACCCAAATCTCACCTTGAATTGTAATAATCCCCATGTGTCAATGGTGGGGCCAGGTGGAGACAGTTGAATCATGGGGGTGGTTTCCCCCACACTGCTCCCATGGCACTGAATAAGACTGACGAAATCTGATGGTTTTATAAACAGGAGTTCCCCTGCACATACCCTCTTGCCTGCTGCCATGTAAGACATGCCTTTGCTCCTCCTTTCCTTCCCCCATGATTGTGAGGCCTCCCCAGCCATGTGGAACGGTGAATCAATTAAACCTCCTTCCTTTATAATTACCCAGTCTCGGTTGTATCTTTATTAGCAGTGTGAGAATAGACTAATATAGTGTCCATTTTTAAAAAAATAAAATAAAAAGTGAATGGGACAAAGAAAAGAGATGATGGAAAGTCAATGTTCACATGAAAGGTAAAGGAAGGACATAGAAGAAAGAAGTCTCAGAAAGCAAGCCACCAGCTTTTGAACACTACTTGTCTTAGGCTATTTGGGCTGCTGTAACAAAACACTGTTAACTAGGTGGCTTGTGAACAAAGAAATTTGTTTCACACAATTCTGAAGGCTGAAAAGTCCAAAATCAAGGCAGATTCAGTGTCTTATGAGGGTCTGCTTCCTGGTTCATAGAAAACCATCCTCTCACTAAGACTTCACATGGTAAAAGGGGTTAGGGTACTCCTGGGGCCTCTTTTCTAAGGCCACTAATCCTGTTTATGAGGGCTTCCCCTTCTAAATGATTAGGGTGACCTAATCACCTCCCAAAGGCATCACCTCCTAATACTATCATCTTCAGGGATAAGATTTCAACATATCAATTCTAAGGAGACACAAATGTTGTCTATAACCAAAAACGCTGTCTATAACCATTCAGAAACAACAAAAGGAGGAATACTCAGATTAGAATAGCATTATTAGCAACAAGACTGTGGTTTTGAATTGCCTCTTTCTGTTAAAAGAACCAAGGGCTTCCTGGAGAAATGTCTGCTTCCATGTCTGGGGCAGAATATGTACAAGGTGAGCCTGAAATATCTTGTCAAAAAGTAAGCCATGACTACTAGAAACATGTCAATAGGGCAAGCCAACTTTATGAGATTTCCAATGGCCAAAGATGGAAAAATTTAGCATCTATAAGGACGATAATTGCCAATGGATTGAAATCAACAAATGTGAATAAATCTATTCATTAATATTTATCAAAAAATAATTGATCACCTTCAGAGGATGGTAAATAAAGAGAAAGAATCAAGCATTTATTCTGCCGTTCCTACATGGCTATATCACTGGGTAACCAAATAATAGATGAAGGAAAGTATCTATTTTTAAACTCCAGCTAATAATTTTTTAAATAATAGATTATTGTTATTTGGTACTGCCCTCTGTTCAATGAGTTGATGGATCAATATATTAGATATTAATGTTTGCCAACAAAAACAGGGACAATAAGATACTACATGTCTCCTATAGTCTTGCCAAAAGGCCAGAATGAGTCTGATTAACCCTCTGAACGGTGCTACCATTTTTCAGGAAATAGGAGAAAAGAACAGGATAACTTAGCCAAGAATACACAATTAACAAAATCCAAACAATAGGAATCTGACAGTTAGGACTGTCTGGGTCTTTAAATGAGTAAATAGTAAGGGGAAAAAAGGGGATAAGATGATGGGCGGAGGGAGGGGATGAGTAGATTAAAAGAAAATCTAAAAACGTCAATTTTTAAAATGGAAAAAACTAAAATATAATGTGCAAGTGCACACTCATGGGTGACAAAACTGAAAAAATAAAATGCAAGGAAGCCATTACTATAGAAGCCAGGATGGTGTTTACTCTGATAGGAGTGATTATAACGGAAACAAGGTGCTTTTGGGGTGGCTGGCAAAGTTCTATCTCTCGGCCTGGGTGGTAATTACAAAGGTGTTTGCTTTAAGATATTCATTAGCTAAAAGCAACATCAAAAAAAGGGAAAATAGAAAGTAACAACAGATTCATGGCAGTTGGAAGATGGTAGCAGTTGTTTGTAGATTCTGTTTAAACATCAAAAAAGGCTGAATTAAGATTCTCAGACACTCACTTTTCACCTCCAGTGAAGCTCTAATTGGTACCGAGCTGAAGACAAGCAGCAGGACCTTCGTCGAAAGTGCTTTGTTTCCCTCAAATCTCTTTTGTTCAGATTCCTTGTCACAGCATTTTTGTAGCACTTGGTTATTGTAGCCACTGTAGATCCTATGATCAAGAAATAGAAAAACTGTCCTAGGAAAATTATACTTTAAATTGACAAAGAAAAAAAATTAGCCTCAATGTTCCTTCATCTCATGTAAAAAACAAGAAGCTGGAATTGAGTGTTCCAGAGGATTTTATCTTTTTTTTTTTCTTTATATATTCCTAACTTATATAACAATAAAATAGCTTTGGCATGGCAATATATTGTTATACATCCTATAACAATACATGAAAGTATAATTTAATGAAATAACAATTTTAAAGCCTGAAGCAACTGCAAATGCTTAACATAGGAAGAAGATGGGAGAAGAGGTAGCTAATTTCTTAAGTTGAATCAAAACGATGCTATGGGCTGGTTGCTGCAGCTCACGCTTGTAATCCCAGCACTTCGGGAAGCCGAGGCGGGTGGATCACTTGACGCCAGGAGTTTGAGACCAGCCTGGTCAACATGGTGAAACACCATCTCTACTAAAAATACAAAAAATTAGCTGGGGGTGGTAGTGCGTTCCTGTAATCCCATCTACTCGGGAGGCTAAACCTGGAGAATCACTTGAATCCAGGAGATAGAGGTTGCAGTGAGCTGAGATCACGCCACTGCACTCCAGTCTGGGTGACAGAGCAAGACAGTGTCTCAAAAAAAAAAAAAAAATCATGCCGTGGTTGCTAGTCTTCTGCTGGTGCCCATTGTGTTATCCAGGCATGAAACCTCTTATCGTAGAAGAGAGAAGAGAGCAATGAAATGACAGCAACAAGAACAGTCTATCTACTATGGTGTGATGGGGTCCCATGCAGGGTGTTTCACCATCTTGCCTTCCATTCTGAAGTAATCTAGACATCAGCTGGAGAAGGGAAAGAAAAGGGCATCTACCTCCTCTTTAAGTCATGAAGAATACATATAGAATCTTTTAAAATGTTCAGGTGGTTATTTACTGCAAGTTAAGCAATACAGAGCCTACAAGGGGAACGGAGATCTAGGGACTCCCTGCAAATAAGTCACAATCCTATTTATGGCATGGGGCCTGCAAGCTCACCCTTGATGAAGAGACTCCCTCCTCCAGACCTTTCCCTGCCCCCCACCCCAAGTCATTTGCTCCAGTCCTATGCCCCTTCTTCTCTTTTAGATGGTCTTCAGAAAGGATGTTCAATCAGTCCTTTCTCCCTCCGGGTCTCTCACTGCTTAGGCAGAAGGGGTGCTCTGGATTTTCAATGGTGGCCTGGCCTTGGAGACCACCAAATACCCAAAAAACAACCAAACAACCCTGTGGTGAGAAAGATAACCCCCTGCTGGCATACCTCCTCAATATTATTTTGCTAAAGGGGCAACTTTTCCTTTCCTTCACTAATTACCAACCAGTGCTTTATCCTTAACATCTGGGAAAGGAGGCAGGCTAGCCACAGAGCTAATGCAAGGGGAATCAGTGTGTATGTGACTTAATACCAGTTTTGAACTTATCTACACATTTCCAGATATAAGCCTACCACATCTTCTATGTTAAGTCAGTTGCTCAAAAATTGTAATGGAAATGTCCAGGAAAACAATGTCAAAGGAGGGATTATAGAGGGTAAGGATGGGTCAGCTGTGAGGTAAGGCAGGGTTGAGTTTCCAAAATCTGAGATTTAAGAAGCTTAATTTTACCTCAATACTGTGCTAATATAGGCCCCGAATCTACCTGGACACTTATGTATCCACAGACCTGCAGAGATAGGCCAGGGCTTCAGAGTGAGTTAAAGACAGAACTGGAATTAATAGTCAGGACTCCTGGATTTAGGTGTTTGGCTTAATCTTCTCAAAATTTTCCCAATAAAAAATACTTTCCTAACAGACTTTTTAAAAAGATGGCCAGGGGGAATGGGTAGCATTTGTTTATTCTTTCACTGAACCAGTATCTTTGGAGAACCTCCTGTGTATGAAGCAAATGCAAGGTACTGGCAATATTAAGATACAGATATGGTCACAAGTCCAAGATACCAGCAATCCTAAGACATTGCAGGCACATGAGGATGAACATTTGTAAGTGCTCTGAGAGAGGAAGACATGGAGAAGTTATGATGGGAGCATTGTAGAGGAGCACCCAAACGCTTAGGGGCTCAGAAGTAAAAACGGAGCTTGCTGGAGAAAATAAATTGTGAGCCAGGTTTAAAAAAAAAAAAAGTGAGAGGGAGGCAAATGGGGTATGGCAGTGAAGAGGCCAAACTCAAGATGAAAAGGTACTTTGTATGCTCAAGACAACCTTGAGCATTTGGTATTGATAGAGCATTCCAGCAAGATTTCAGACTGGAAAGAAGTTTAATGAAGGAGAGCTGTGAGGCCACCCTTATGAGCTCTAACTTTTGTAGAAGGGGAAACATGATCAAATTTGCAATATATTGCTCTAGTGGTTGTGTGGAGAAGGAACAAAACTAGAGTCCAAGAAACCATTTTATAAGGTTGGTAGTAACCCAGGCCAGATATTCTAAAGGTCAGAACTATGAAAGAGCATGACGGAGAAAAGATACAAAGGAAGACACAAAAGCAAAGGGTGAAAATCGATAGTACTATTTTTGTTCTTCTTTTGCTTTCTTTGGAACATTCCATAAATTGAACTTAAGTGTAAAGTACACTGTATACATTTTATACTGAAGTGTATTACAGGAAAACATTCCATTAATCAATAAATGTGGAAGAGTAATTTTTTTTTTGTTAAAAGAGCATGTATTTTCAAATAAAGAAGTCCCTGAAGCTTTTCTTTTACTGTGCTAACATGTTTAAATGTTTAAATCTTGATTGTTGTCTGTAGAGTAGGAGGAATTGGATTTAAAT
>NW_012106386.1:1190262-1205218 GCF_000951045.1 Mandrillus leucophaeus
AGATATGGTCACAAGTCCAAGATACCAGCAATCCTAAGACATTGCAGGCACATGAGGATGAACATTTGTAAGTGCTCTGAGAGAGGAAGACATGGAGAAGTTATGATGGGAGCATTGTAGAGGAGCACCCAAACGCTTAGGGGCTCAGAAGTAAAAACGGAGCTTGCTGGAGAAAATAAATTGTGAGCCAGGTTTAAAAAAAAAAAAAGTGAGAGGGAGGCAAATGGGGTATGGCAGTGAAGAGGCCAAACTCAAGATGAAAAGGTACTTTGTATGCTCAAGACAACCTTGAGCATTTGGTATTGATAGAGCATTCCAGCAAGATTTCAGACTGGAAAGAAGTTTAATGAAGGAGAGCTGTGAGGCCACCCTTATGAGCTCTAACTTTTGTAGAAGGGGAAACATGATCAAATTTGCAATATATTGCTCTAGTGGTTGTGTGGAGAAGGAACAAAACTAGAGTCCAAGAAACCATTTTATAAGGTTGGTAGTAACCCAGGCCAGATATTCTAAAGGTCAGAACTATGAAAGAGCATGACGGAGAAAAGAAAGAAAGGAAGACACAAAAGCAAAGGGTGAAAATCAATAGTACTATTTTTGTTCTTCTTTTGCTTTCTTTGGAACATTCCATAAATTGAACTTAAGTGTAAAGTACACTGTATACATTTTATACTGAAGTGTATTACAGGAAAACATTCCATTAATCAATAAATGTGGAAGAGTAATTTTTTTTTTGTTAAAAGAGCATGTATTTTCAAATAAAGAAGTCCCTGAAGCTTTTCTTTTACTGTGCTAACATGTTTAAATGTTTAAATCTTGATTGTTGTCTGTAGAGTAGGAGGAATTGGATTTAAATGTTGGCTTAGACGCTTTTTTAGACTGAGTAGTAGATTCATTTATGAATTTAATTATTCTTTTATCAAAAAAGATTTAGAGATTCAAATGAGGTGGTGAAGAAAAAAACAGTTTCCCTGAAGGGGAGGAAATGTGTCTTATTTATATTAACAAAAAGAGAAGCTTCTATTTAAACTTTTTCCAAGTGTAGAAACAGGAAAGCATCAAAATTCTTTTTCTGAAGCAAGGAAAACTTTTATACTGCTATGTGAGAAAATGATTAAATTGATTAAGCACTATTCTAAGCATGTTTCATGAATTCCCTTTAATCCTCACAATAACAACCAGAATGTGTCAAGGCTGGGATTCAAAACCAGGTGGTCTAGTGCTGGCCTGTGAGATCTTTCCCACCAAACTCACAGCCTCTTAATAATCATTTTAATGTGACTGGGAATAAAACTGATATACAAAATGAGTAACATATATATATATAAATAAAATAACAAGCAATTAGAAGCTATAGAACAAACTATAAAAGAAAAAGAAAACAGTAAAAAATAAAAATAATCAAATGTCCTATAAGCTTAAAAAGAAATTTAAATGAATACTCCTAAATGCACCTGAAGAAACTAAAGGGAAGACCCAAATAAAAGTATAACTTGTTCTTGGGTAAAAAGAAACAATTCTCCCTATGTTTATGTTTATACATGTATACATATAATGTATGTGTGTACATGCATGTATGTTTATACATATGTTTATACATATGTATATGTATGTATAAACATACATGCATGTATATATACATCCATGCATATGTATATTTATTCACATATATACATACATGCATGTGTATGTGCTTATGTTTATACATGCATACATATGTGCATGTGTATACGTGCATACGTGTGTATATACATATGTGTATACATATATGAATATGAAACATATGAATGTGATCTCTAGAAAAATAGGATTTCTTATTAACTTCAAGTCCATTTTTAAAACACCTGTATAAAAATAAATCAGCCAAGATATTTTTAAATAAAAGAAATTTCTACAATGAGAGCAAAACATGTTTAAATCCATAGTCAACTTAAATCTGCAGTAATAAAATGTAAATATACAGATCTATGGACTAACTAGAAATAAACTCAAGTACATATAGGAATTCTTTATATCAAAAAGGTGATGTTTTATAAGAATGGAGGAAAACAAATTACTCACTAAATGATGTTAGGATAACTAAATAGCCATAAAGAAAACTGCAATTGAATTATCTTACCCTTTTTACAACAAAATTGCAAATAACACAAAGGTTTAATTGTACAAAGAAAATACAGATACAGATGTCTTATAATCTCAGTGAAAAAAAAAACTTCTTAACCTGACCCAAAAAAGAAAAACAGGCATTCTTATAATAATAATAAATTCTTAAAAATTGTGGTTGAATTTAATTCATAGAAAAAAAATACACTATAACTAAAATGAAAAGACAAATGAAAAATTGGCCAAAACAAAAATATAACATATAGGTAAATTATTAATTTTCTTAATATTTTTAAATTAAAAAAAAATATTGAATAATATCCCAAAAGAACAGTAAGCAAAAGATACGAACTATCACCAAAAAGACATAAAAGCTGCAATAAATTTACATATATGTAGACATTTTAACATTGTCAGGAGCTCAGCTCAGCTGCCAGATGTCAGGGTAGCCAATGAAAAAAATAAGCCAAAATGAAAGTTACAGCGGAGCTTTCAATTACTTCCTGCAAAGAGACTAAGCCAGAGAAAACACTGTCTCCTCCTGCTCATTTCCTTCCATGGAACAGTGTCAGAGGAAAGTGGATCAGCACAGAGGAAGCCCCAAGCAAAAGGCTCCTGCAACTTTACAGACCCAGAGCTCAAGGAGCGCAATGATGAAGTATGGAAAAGCACTGGGTACTGTAGTACTGCGTCAGAGTGGAGAAAAGTGTCTTCAAATCTCCCCATACCCTGCTTGCCCAAAAGGAGATATCAACAGAGACACGTGAGGAACGTCTCAGCGAAAGGCCCTAGATAAAGAGGCTTCTGAATGAAAGAGGCTGAGCTGGAAAGGCAGCTATGCTTAAGGGCATGGCAGGCCGAGGGTTCCTGGGTCCTTAACTGCAAGTCCTCACAGAGGCTGCAGTGCAGGGGCTGTGCACCAAGTCTGTGTGGGGAGGGTAGCTTCCTCCAGGAGGCCTGCCAGGCAAAGCCTTTCAATTGCCTATGGTCAGGTCTGAAAAATCACACAAAGGTTTTTAAGCAGGAGCTGGACTCCTCAAACTTCTGTTCTATTAAGAGAATAAAAAATAAGACTATCAAATTCCGTTTTTACTTACGATTTAACAAAAATCAAAAAAGCTGAAAACCTGTGTGTGGTATGAGTGTAGGGAAAAGTATTTATATACTTTGTTCATAGGTATATAAATGGTACTTTTTGTTGTAAAAAATGATCTCATGTTAAGGAAATTTTAAAATGTCTATCAAAAGTAATTACACATATACCATTTATCCAAGCAATTTTACTTCTAAAAATTTGTCTTCATGTAATTTCACATATGTGAAAATTATTTGTCTTCATGTACTCACATATGTGAAAATGCAAATTTTGGGGGATATTCTCTGTATTACAGTTTATAATAGAAACAATATAATAGTCATGAAGAGTAGTTTATTATTATTTATTTATATAATTGAGTAATAAATAGCCATCAAGAAACAGCCTTATGTGTACAACAGTCCCCACTTGTCCACAGTTTTGCTTTCTGCAGATTCAGCTACCTATAGCCAACCATGATCTGAAAACATTACATAGCAAGTTGCAGAAATAAACAATTCCTAATTCTTAAATCACAAAGCATTCTGAGAAGCATTGTGAAACCTTGCACAGTCCCTCTTCCGCCCGGGACATGAATCATCCCTTTGTCCAGAGTATCCACACTGTTAATGCTCCCTGCCCACTAGGCAGTTAGAAACCCTCTGGGCTATCAAATCAATTGTCTTGATATCGCAGTGCTTGTGTTCAAGTAAACCTTATTTTACGTAATAATGGCACCAAAGTGCAAGAGCAGGAATACCGGCTAACCGGATGTGCCGAAAAGAAGTCATAAAGTGCTTCCTTTCAGTAAAAAGGGGAAAGCCCTCAACTTAATAAGAAAAAAAAAATCACATGCTGCAGTTGCTAAGATATATGGTAAGAACAAATCTATGACATTGTGAAGAAAGAAAAAGAAATTTGTGCATAACACATACAGTATTCTGTACTATCCACGGTTTCAGGCTTCCACTGGGAGTCTTGGAACTTATCCCTATTGGATATGGAAGGTCAACTGTACTAGAATTGAACATCTCCACTAAATAATCTTAAGGAGAAAAGAAAGTGGAGCACAGTGCATGTCATATACTGCATTGTGTAAAGAAAGGATGTTGCAGAGTGTGGTTAAGCTCAGCTCTGGCAAGACTATTCGGGTTCACTTCCAGACTCTGCCACTTTCAAGTAGATCTTTAGCAAATAAATTTTTTGGCTACTCAGTTTACTCACCTGTAAAGTGAGTATCATAGCAGTCTCTGGTCATAGAGCTGCTGTAAAAATTAAACAAGCCTGCTAGTTGTCTTCTTTCTGGCACACCCTTGACCACATTTGCCAGCCTTCCTTATGGGAAGATACAGCATGTGAATGAATTCTAGCCGATGACTGGCAAGCCAGGCCCATAAAAGCCTCTCAGTTGCCATCTTCTATGCTATTTCTTTTTCCAGCTAGATACTGATGCCCAGCGTGGTCTTGGAAGCCACATCCCGAGGATGGCAAGGCTCCCATCAGTCAGTGCACTCAAATGACTCACTGGGGGGCCAGAGTACCCCCTCACCACATACACATATTGCTGATTTAGATCACCTTCTTCTGAGTTTGAATAATACCACCTTTTAGGGTCAATTGTTAGAGCAGTTAGTGTTACCTTAAATAATAGGGTAGGGTAAGTGCTTAAGTGGTTGCTGCCATCATCACAATTATTACCATTTTGATGTTAGTACATAATACACCTCTAAAAGTTACATAAGAAATTAATAATAGTGTTTGCCTCTGGCAGAGGGGATTGTGAGGTCTCTTGCACCCTTCGAATTTTTGGCACTTGCATGGTCTGTATGCATGTATTGTGCCTGTAGTAAGCAGTCTAGGCTATACTATATTGGGATCAATCCTGAAATTCCAGTGCCTTAATATAACAGAGGCCATTTCTCATTGACATCAGCGTCTGAGGGAGGCCAGGAGGTTCTGCTGCCTGTGACTCCTCCACAAGGTGACTCAAGGATCCAGATAGCTTCCATTCGCCAACTCCTTTATTTACTGCAGTACCAGTCAGAGAAAGAGAGATGGAAAATGCACATCTTCTCTTTGTTTTTATTGTTTACAATTTATTCGCACTTTTATTTTAGATACAGAGGGTACATGTACAGATTTGTTAGATGGGAATATTGCATAATGCTGAGGTTTGGAGTATGAATCCCATCACTCAAGCAGTAAGCATAGTACCTGATATGTAGTTTTTTGACCCATCCTCCACTGCAACCTTTAGTAGTCCACAGTGTCAATTGTTCCCACATTTATGTCCATGTGTGCTCAGTGATTAGCTCCCACTTATAAGTGAGAACATCCAGTGTTTAGTTTTCTGTTCCTGCAATACTATCTCACACAGTCAGAATGGCTGTTAATAAAAAGTCAAAAAACAACAGATGCTGATGAGGCTATGGAGAAAAGGGAATTCTTAAAAACATCCTCTCCTAATTGCCATCGCTGCTCACAATTCAGAGACATAATCCCACTGAGATCTTGGAAATATAATTCATCCATGTGCTCTAGGAAGTTAAATGACTTGATGAACCCATACCTGTGCTTCTCCATGATGTCCTGAGAACTCTGACACTCCTGAAGAAACAGGCTGAGGGTGCTTTCTTGGTCATTTGCCATATTACAATGATTCCTTAACCATAAGCATGCAGATTAGAATCTATCTCTAGAAAAGCTTGATATTGCAAGGCTTAGACCATTCCAGACCCACTACATAATTGATAGAAGATACAACAAATAAAAAGAATTAGAGCTTATCAATTCTTTCATCTTGATATCTTACACTGTGTCAGAAGAACTTTTCGTGGGCTTTCTGCTTTAATATTTGTATTCAAGAGTTAAGGAACCTCACCTCTCAGCACTCCAAATGAGAAAGTTAAAGCTTCAATCAGTCGTTTTTACTGGCAATTTTCTCATGTACAAAAAAGGAAGGCAGGTCACCTCAAGGGAGAAGCAGTGACCAAGTTATTTTGAAAGCACTTACCCATGGATATGCCTCTTTTTGCCTAACTCTCTCAGGACTTTGAAAATCAGAGAGGTCAGGAATCTCTGCTTGGACAGAAACTTCACTGGGGGCTATTAATAAGGTTATTATCAATTGATTTATCAATATTATCTTTAAAGAAAAGGTCTTGGGCTGAAAAAATTATTGATGTTTCTCTTATTTGCTAACTTTTTTTAAAACCACTTATTAATTTGGGTCCCGTCAATAAAGGGGGTGGGGCAGTATTCTGATCTTTATATGAATTTGTATGAAATAATGTATTAACTATTTTTTAAAATTAACTTCTATTTTTAAAAATGAATGCATCAGACCTAAAACTAAATGTCAGTATTGATGGTTAGACCCTACTTCACTCTCTCTACCTCCAGGCAGGCTATTTACTGTTCTCTCCCACACTCCCCTGCCCCTCTGCAGTAGACAACACCAGGTGACTAGTTCTTGCCAAAGGGCTGTGAGCAGAAGCAAAGTGTGTCATTTTCAGACCAAAGCATTTGGGAGCCAGTGCACAGCTCTCTCTTTTCCTGCCATGGTGACCTGGAAGCCTCCTGTTTTCCATGGCAGAGCTACAAGCTGCCAGAGGCCTGAAACTTGCAGCTGCCATTTAGAAAGAGCTGCTGTTGAGAGTCACCACTGGATCTGGAGAGTCACCACTGGACCATTCTACATGACTGAGAAATAACCGTTATGTGTTTAAGACACTGAAATTTAGAGGTTGGTTTGTTACCAAACATAGCCTAGCCTAAACAGACTAAACTACTTCCAATTCTCTAATACATCTAAAGGACCTATTCCAATGTAATTCAATCAACAATACATGTTAAATAGCTACAATATGTAAACATAATAGGTAGATAGAGAACAAGTATTTGCTTGCATAAAATAGGTACTCCATAGAAGAACTAAAAGTCAGACGTAAGTAGAATAAAAAAAATGAAGCATTCTCTCTCCAGAATTATTTCCCAAGCTAGTTTGAAGACACCTTTATTTTACTTCAGCAAATGCCTACTGAATGTCTATTAAATACAAAGCATCTGCTGGGCAGAAAGCTGCAAAGATGGATAAGAAAATCCTTGATCTTGAAAGGTCTGTCAGGCCAGTGAAGAAGACAGACGAGCTCACAGGTGATTACAGGACCCTGTGTAGGGTCAAGGCAGAAGAAAGTGTGAGTTGCCATGGAGGCAGAGGGCTATATGGCTCAGACTAGGAGAATCATGGAAGGCTTCTTCATGGAAGTAATTCCTACGACGCAATAGCTAGATTGATTCTCATTCTTTTCTTTTTACAGAGGAAGACAGCTATCAAATCTAGATGCTGCTTTGCTATTCAGTTGGAATTTTATATGTGTAAAGTAGTTGGCTCTTAAAGAAAATAAAAGCAAAATGGAATTTCAGTTTGCTTTAGGCAAACAAAGATAGATATAAAACTCAATTCTTGCTGTGAATCGCAAACCATTGAGAGTCCCACCCTTCATATGCATTTGCCCTAAATATAATCTTCCTCTGCACATTCATATAATAAGCTTCTAAAGCACATGTGTATATTCTATATTTCTGTTCCTTTCTATAAGTTATATGCCCATATTAACATGGCTTAGAATGCCAGTTGTATTTGGAATACGGTCCAACAATTTAGTAAATACGGTCCAACAATTTAGTAAACTAGTCAAGAATTTGGATTTTGAAACCAGCTTTCCAAATCCTGGCTCTGGCCATAACTAGCTGATCGATCACAGACAGATTACTAAACTCAGAATGCATTTGTTTCTTCAGCAGTGGAGATGAGATGAATGGAACCTACCTCAAAGAACTGTTATGAGAATTAAATGAATTTATATATATACATACACATATATACACATATACACACACACATATACATACACACACATATATATATATAAATTCAACCTAGAATAGTAAATGTTTGATGAATCAGCTAACATCAATAATCAGAGTTTTGTTGTTAACTTTGTAGAAATATTTTCATTTGGAATTTATAATTCTGTCCTAAAATTTGATACTTAAATTTGCATGGAAACAAAGCAATATGTTTGAGAAATTATGACTTTAAAGACAGTGGTTGTTTAATAATATTAATAAACTAAAAAACAATTCCCCAGCAGGTTCATAAAAGAAGGCATTATGAATGGAGGTGAGTCGCTGTGGTACTGAAAAAAGGCACTCCACTGAGTGCCCCAGTGTCCCCTTTGTAAAAGAGATTGTCTATTTTGCCTATTTAAATAAAAGTTTCATTGAGAAGAATATGAATATTAAAATTTCAAGTCTCTGTGAGGTGCCATCTCGGGAACATGGTCTTTTATACCTCAATAAGAAACATTGACTGAAAAACCCTAAGGTTAGGAAGTCATGTGAAGCGGTCTCCTCACTCTAGTCAAATTCATCTTAATTGTTATATTTTACAGATAATACAACTGAATTCCAGAAATATTAGTGTTAACTAAAATTAAGAGTTGTAGCAAGGATTAGGACTCAAAATTCCTGACTCCTGGTAAAATAGCCTTACTGGGCTTTAACTTCAACCATACAGTGCTTAGTATTACAAAGTGTAACATCCCACTATTTTCTAAACTGAAAATAGATCAGTTGAGCGACTATAATCCTTGAAATCAATAAATTTTAAACATTGTTCTGGTCCTGATTTGCTCTATTCGAACCTCCAAGTCATTTATCATGTTAGGATTTCTCACACTCTAACAATAAAAAAATCAAAGCACTTTAATCCTACCTACTTCTTGGGAAGGCAATAATAATTGTAAAGTTATTTGAAATGGCAAGTACAAGGGAAAAAATCTGATAGGAAGACAGCTATCAAATCTAGATGCTGCTTTGCTATTCAGTTGGAATTTTATATGTGTAAAGTAGTTGGCTCTTAAAGAAAATAAAAGCAAAATGGAATTTCAGTTTGCTTTAGGCAAACAAAGATAGATATAAAACTCAATTCTTGCTGTGAATCGCAAACCATTGAGAGTCCCACCCTTCATATGCATTTGCCCTAAATATAATCTTCCTCTGCACATTCATATAATAAGCTTCTAAAGCACATGTGTATATTCTATATTTCTGTTCCTTTCTATAAGTTATATGCCCATATTAACATGGCTTAGAATGCCAGTTGTATTTGGAATACGGTCCAACAATTTAGTAAATACGGTCCAACAATTTAGTAAACTAGTCAAGAATTTGGATTTTGAAACCAGCTTTCCAAATCCTGGCTCTGGCCATAACTAGCTGATCGATCACAGACAGATTACTAAACTCAGAATGCATTTGTTTCTTCAGCAGTGGAGATGAGATGAATGGAACCTACCTCAAAGAACTGTTATGAGAATTAAATGAATTTATATATATACATACACATATATACACATATACACACACACATATACATACACACACATATATATATATAAATTCAACCTAGAATAGTAAATGTTTGATGAATCAGCTAACATCAATAATCAGAGTTTTGTTGTTAACTTTGTAGAAATATTTTCATTTGGAATTTATAATTCTGTCCTAAAATTTGATACTTAAATTTGCATGGAAACAAAGCAATATGTTTGAGAAATTATGACTTTAAAGACAGTGGTTGTTTAATAATATTAATAAACTAAAAAACAATTCCCCAGCAGGTTCATAAAAGAAGGCATTATGAATGGAGGTGAGTCGCTGTGGTACTGAAAAAAGGCACTCCACTGAGTGCCCCAGTGTCCCCTTTGTAAAAGAGATTGTCTATTTTGCCTATTTAAATAAAAGTTTCATTGAGAAGAATATGAATATTAAAATTTCAAGTCTCTGTGAGGTGCCATCTCGGGAACATGGTCTTTTATACCTCAATAAGAAACATTGACTGAAAAACCCTAAGGTTAGGAAGTCATGTGAAGCGGTCTCCTCACTCTAGTCAAATTCATCTTAATTGTTATATTTTACAGATAATACAACTGAATTCCAGAAATATTAGTGTTAACTAAAATTAAGAGTTGTAGCAAGGATTAGGACTCAAAATTCCTGACTCCTGGTAAAATAGCCTTACTGGGCTTTAACTTCAACCATACAGTGCTTAGTATTACAAAGTGTAACATCCCACTATTTTCTAAACTGAAAATAGATCAGTTGAGCGACTATAATCCTTGAAATCAATAAATTTTAAACATTGTTCTGGTCCTGATTTGCTCTATTCGAACCTCCAAGTCATTTATCATGTTAGGATTTCTCACACTCTAACAATAAAAAAATCAAAGCACTTTAATCCTACCTACTTCTTGGGAAGGCAATAATAATTGTAAAGTTATTTGAAATGGCAAGTACAAGGGAAAAAATCTGATTCAGTGTTCTCTTCCTATTTCAATATCAAACCCCAGTGCTGCAAGTTAAGGATAGAATGAAATCGCTTGAAATCAAATGGTTGATAAAATTTCCCAAAGCTCAGCTGAATCTCATTATATCAGATCCTTTAGTTACTAGGGTATGCAACTATTACACAGAAAGATTACACTGTCTATTCAGAAGTAGGTTGACATTCTTCCCTTCACTCTGCGTTACCTCATACCCTTGATTTTTAACATTGTTCCAAACCTCCTTAGATTTCATGATATGTGTGTGTGTGTGTGTGTGTGTGTGTGTGTGTGTGTGTGTGTGTGTTAGTATGGAATGCTCAGAGTGTGAGCTCACAGAATATGAAAAACTCACTCTTCTTTACATAGTGGGAATGCTGTTTCCTTGGTCTTTTGTAAATGTATTTTTTTCAAAAAGTTCTTTTGTGCTTCACTTATACAAAAATAAAAATCTGACATTAGGATTGTGGGTGATAATGGGAGGTAAGTGATATAAGCATATTAAACCAAAGTCCTTCATTTGAAGGACTGATCCACCCACTTCTTAAGTGTTTGTTGCTATTCACTGCAGAATCTGGAGGACTTACACACAGTACTTCTCTAGGTACCAACCACAAAGCTTCCATGAATTTATTGGAATTTTATCTTTTACCCTGGCCCTAATGAAACACTACCCAGCTATCAAATGTAGAAATATAGAAGCCAACACCATCAACCTCAGGTTTCAAGAGCTCTACATTTTTATTTATGTCTAATTCATCTCTGAAATATAGAATGGATAAGGGAATTAATCCATTATTCCAAACATATCCAGAATAAGCTGGGTCGGGGGACTGACACTACAGCAGAGAACAGTTTAGGACTCACATAAAAGCTCTTTAATTTGACAAACAGACACACCTTACTTTTCATACTCCAGATAATTCAGAGCTGTGGGAGCACACAAAATAGAAGTTGGAAGTTTATAAAAAGATGCTGAACAGGAGGCTGTGCACACTGTAAGAGTAAAAGCTTGAAAATGTGAATGCATATAAATAAATTTTAACTTTAATCTGCTGAATACTTTGAGCAAGAGATCAACATAATAAGGTATGTGTTTTAGGAGCAGATTATGCATTGGAGTCAGAAAGATTTGTCAGGAAGCTAATATATGAATTTGGGAGAAGTTAATGAAGCCTGAGTCAGATCAATGACAGTGACCAGAAAGGATTAATTCAAAAGATAGTCAAGAGGTATATTTGAGAGAGTGAGAGTTAGAGGGCAGATGGAAGACTCTCAAATTCCCAGAAATTTGATTTCAATTTACTATCAGACCAGGCAATTTGCTGGAGACACATTATTCAGAGAGAGAATTGCATGATAAGAATAAGGAAGGAAAATTGGGTCCTTCTTTCCAACATAGTGGATTAGACATTTTTAGCATGCCTCTACCACTTGGAAATAGCAAAATAGTGCATAAAAATCAAATCTATGAGCTTTAATTTAAAAAGGAAAATGGGAATCTACCACAATCATGAAGGACACCTTAGATCCTGCAGCAGAGAACAACAGCAAATAGCCCCTGTGATGGCAACTAGCTGGTAAGAGTGAAGCTTCAGTATGCAAGGAAGGCAGAGAGCCTCCCTCTGTGACTCATCTTTCCACTGAGGATCTGAGCAGCCCAGGCTGAGGGAGAGCACTTTGTTTCTCCCAAGCCCTGGAGCTAACTTGTGGACAGGCTTGGAGATGCTTTGAAGGAAAGACACCAGGAATAGCTGCAGGCATTTTCCCAGACCTGGAACACTGCATTAAAAATGAAGGATGCCATTTTTAATCTGGGTACATACAAAGACTGCCATTCTTTGATAACTTGGCAGTGTGGTTGCAGGGCCATTTTAGTCTTGGGCCAGAGATTGGAGCATCTAATCCAGAGCAAGGTAGGGACCTCCACAGTCAGATTTGTGGAAGTGCCTGAGCAGTAGCTATCGGAACTGTGTTCTCAACCATTGTAGGCCTGGAGCAGGAGCAGAGCTGCTACAGCTGCAGTTTCTCCTGGATGACAAACAAGACTTATAGCCGGGACCAGCTTAGCAACCTGGAACTGATCTTCACGTGTCATTGCTGGGTGCCCCAGTCTGCTCCTCTGAGATTGTGTAGCAGGGTTATCTTTTCTTCACCCTCAGGCGGAAAACCAGGTAGACCAGCAGCCTGAGCCATACCACCCTTCATGGACATAGACCAGGGTGCAGCAGGGCTCTTCTGCTCCATGCCCAGGCAGATCTCCAGGAATTCAAAGCACTCTCTTACCTGGATCAGCAACCTGAGCCACCCGACCCTTCCTGTGCATAGATCATGGTGCACTGGGACCGTCTCTTCTCCACATGGAGGCAGATCCCCAGGCATGTGGAACAACCACTCACATGAAATAGTGGCCTGAATCACCCTATCCTTCCTGTACAGAGATCCTTTATAGGGGGCACCTCTCCATTTCATGCCAGGCAGATAGATCTCCAGGCATTCAAAGCACCCACCCACCTGGATCAGCAACCTGAGCTTCCCCACCCTTTCTGGGCATAGATTGTAGTGCAGATATCCCTCTCTGCTCCACACCAGGGGAGATCTCCAAGCATTCAAAGTACCTGTTGCCCAGATTGGCAGCCTGAGCCACCACATCATTCCTGTGCAGAGATCTGGGTGCAGGGGGGCCTTCTCTGCTCCATGCTTAGGCAGATCTCCAAGTATTTGGAGGAACCACTCACCTGAAACAGCAGCTTCAGCTGTCCCACCTTTCTTATGCAGAGATCCTGGTGCCAGAGGGCACCTCTCCACTACAAGGCCAGGCAGATTTTTAGGCATCTAGAGCACCCACTCTCCTAGATTGGGAGTTTAGGCCGTCCCCATGCAAAGAACTTGAAGCTGAGGAGATTTCCCAGCTCCACACCTAGGCATATCTCTGGGTGTTTGGTGGCTGCCCACTGGATTCTCCCTCAGTGCTGAGGCTTGTGCTTGCCATCAGGGGACCTGTAGCAAACCTGTTCAGACTAGATTGTACATCTGCCCCCCACATGTCAGGACGGAGGATGGAGTTCAGACAACTGTGCACTCCATGAATCAGCCCATTGCCTGAGGCAACAGAGAGCTTCTCCCAGTAATTATGGATCAAGTATATATCCAGCCACATTGGCCATGGCCAGCTCTTTTGCATAAGCACCACACATCCACTGGTTTGTAGGTCGAACTGCACAGCCCAATAAAAACTTGTGACAGAAGTGCACACGGCTATGGAAACAAAGCCAGAAGACCCTACTCAACATTCTCGAAAGTCACACACACTAGGGAGGGAGGGAGAAGGGAAAGAAAACGACAATTGTATAGGGAAAGAAAGAAAAAGAAAAATCCTACCTGTACAAAAATCTTTTTAAAAATCAGAAATGCCAGTATCTCCAGATGAGAAAGAACCAGTGCAAGAATTCTGGCACTATGAAAAATACGAATGTAATGATACCACCAAAGGATCACACTAGCTTTCCAGCAACAGTCCCTAGCCAATACAGAAACTCAGAAATGACAGATAAAGAACTCAAATCATGGATTGCAAGGAATCTCAATGAGATCAAAGACAGAACTGAAAATCATCACAAAAAAACAACTTCTAAGGCAGTCCAGGAAATGAAGGAAGAGATACACATCTTAAAAAGAAATAAATCAGAGCTTCTAGAATCAATAAATTCAAGTAATTTCAAAATTCAATTGAAAGTTTTATCAACAGACTGAACCACGCAAAATAAAAATGTTTTAGAGCTTGAACAACAATCTTTCAAAGTAGTCAGATAAAACTAAGGAAAAGGACATTAACAAATAAACATCTTTAAGAAGTATGGAATTATGTAAAGTGATCAAAACCACAAATTACTGACATTCCTGAGAGAGATGAAGAAAAAAAAAACCTGGAAAACACACTTGAGGAACAAATCTTTTAAAAATCTCTAATCTTGATAGAAAAGTACACAGCCAGTTACAAGAAATCCAGAGAACACCTGAAAGATGTTCTCTATAGAAAATGTTCACTATAGAAAATGAACATCACCAATACATATCATCCCCAGGCTGTTTAAAGGCAATGCTAAGGGCCGAACATGGTGGCTCATGCCTGCATCCCAGCACTTTGGGAGGCCGAGGCAGGTGGATTACTTTAGGTCAGGAGTTCAAGACCAGCCTGGCCAACATGGTGAAACCCTGTCTCTCCTAAAAGCACAAAAATTACCCAGGCATGGTGGTGGGCACCTATAATCCCAGCTACTCAGGAGGCTGAGGAGAATCGCTTGAACCTGGGAGGTGGAGGTTGCAGTGAGCTGAGATGGCACCACTGTACTCTAGCCTTAGTGAAAGAGCAAGACTTCATTTAAAAAAA
>NW_012106386.1:1205268-1282706 GCF_000951045.1 Mandrillus leucophaeus
AAAAAAAAAAAAAAAAAGGCAATGCTAAAGGAAAAATCCTAAAAGCAGCTAGAGAAAAAGGTCACATCACATACAAAGAGAGTCCCATCAGGCTAACAGCTGACTTCTTAGCAGAAACCTTACAAGCCAGGCTAGACTGGGGGACAATTTTCAGCATTCTTAAAAAAAAAAAAAAATGAAACTCCAACCAAGAATTTCATATCCCATCAAACTAAGCTTCATAAGCCAAGGGGAAATAAAATATTTTCAAGGCAAGCAAGCACTAAGGGAATTCATTACCACTAGACCAGCCTTACAAGAGATCCTTAAGTGGTTCTACACATGGAAATGAAAGAATAATACCATACCTGCTACTACAAAAACATACTTAAGTACATAGCCCATAACCCCTATCAAGCAACCACACAATAGAAACTACAAAGCAACTACCTAACAACTACATGATAGGATCAAAACCTCACATCCTCACATATCAATATTAACCTGGAAAGTAAATAATCTAAATGCCTTACTTAAAAGGCACAGAGTGGGAAGGTGGGGAAAAAAGAAAAAAATAAATAAATAAACAAGACCTATCTATCTTCTGTCTTCAAGAGACGCATTTCACACACAATGACACCCACAGGCTCAAAGTAAAGGGTTGGAAAAAGATCTGCCATGTAAACGGAAAACATAAAAAGAGCAAGGGTCACTATTCTTACATCAGATAAAACAGACTTTATACCAACAATGTAAAATAGGACAAAGAAGGTAATTATGTAATACTAAAGGGTTCAATTCTACAAGATGACTTACTATCATATATATGCACCCAACACTGGAGCACCCAGATTCATAAAACAAATACTTCTAAATCTACAAAAATACATAGCCACACAAAGATAGTGAGGGACTTCACACCCCAGTGGCAGTGTTAGACAGATCATCAAGGCAGAAAACAAAGAAATTATGAACTTAAATTTGACAAATTGGACCTAATAAATATCTACAGAACACTCTACCCATCAACAACAGAATATATATTCTTCTCCTCTGCACCAGAACATATTCCAAGATTAACCACATGTTCTGCCATAAAGCAAATTTCAAATTCCAAAAACAAATTGAAATCATACCTACCACTCTCAGGCCACAGTGGAATAAAAATAAAAATAAATACTAAGAGGATCCCTCAAAACCACAAAATCACATGGAAATGAAACAGCTTGTCCTGAATAACTTTTGGGTAAACAACAAAATTAAGTCAGCAATAAAAAACTTATTTGACATAAATGAAAACAGAGACACAGCACACCAAAATCTCTGGGATACAACAAAAGCAGTGTTAGGAGGAAAGTTTGTAGGACTTAATGCCGACATCAAAAAAATTAGAAAGATCTCAAATTAATGCTCTAACATCAAACCTAGAGGAACTAGAAAAACAAGAACAAACTAGCCCCAGGGCTAGCAGAATAAAAAAAATTAAAATAAGAAAATAATTGAACAAACTTGAGACCCAAAAATCCATGTAAAGAATCGACAAAGCCAACAGCTGGTTCTTTGAATGGATAAACAAGATTAATAGACCACTAGCTAGATTAACAAAAAAAAAAAAAGAAGATCCAAATAATCACAATCAGAAATGACAAGGTAATATTACAACCAATTCCACAGAAATGCAAAAGATTCTCAGACTATTATGATCACACTTAAAAGGCACAGAATGGGAAGGTGGATATAAACTATGCATGTAAACTAGAAAATCTCAAGGAAATGAATAAACTCCTGAAAACACAATCTCCCACGATTAAATCAGGAAAAAATTGAAACCCCGAAGAGACCAATATTGAGTTCCAAGATTGAATCCATAATACATTTAAAAAAAAAAAAAGACCAAAAAAAAAAAACCTCCTGTACCAGATGGTTTCACAGCAAAATTCTACCAGACATACAAAGAAGATCTGATACCAATTTCACTGAAACTATTCAAAAAAAAATTGAGGAGGAAAGATTCCTCCTTAACTCATTCTACGAAGCTTGCATCACCCAAGTGACAAAATACAGGGCAAAAAACTGTAGAACAATACCCCTGATAAACAGACAAAAAACTGCTCAACAAAATACTAGCAAACCAAATTAGCAAACCAAATTCAGCAGCACATCAAAGTATTAATTCTCCATGACCAAGTAAGCTTAATTTCTGGGATATAAGGCCATTAGTAAATGTGATTCACCACATAAACAGTATTAACAACAAAAATGATATGATCATCTCGATAGACATAGATAAAGCTTTCAGTGAAATACGACATCACTTTATGATTTAAAAAAAAAAAACCCACAAGAAACTAGGCGTTGAAGGAACATACCTCAAAATAATAAGAGCCGTATATGACAAACCCTCAGACAGCATCATACTGAAAAGGCAAAAACGGGAAGCATTCCTTTTGAGAACTGAAACAGGACAAGGATACCTACTCTTCCTACTCCCACTCAACATAGTACTGGAGATGCTAGCCAGACCAATCAGGTAAGATAAAGAAATTCTAAGAAGTTAAACCATCTCTCTTCACTGATGATATGATTCTATACCTAGAAAACCCTACAGCCTCCACACCAAAGGCTCCTGATGTCAGTAAAGTTTCAGGATACATCGTAAGTATAAAAAAATAAATATTATTTCCATACACCACTTGAACATTATGTTCAAGCTAACAGGCAAATCAAGAATGTAATCACACTTACAGTAGCCTCAAAAAAATAAAATACCTAAGAATACACCTAACCAAGGAGGTGAAAGATTTCTACAAGAACTACAAAACACTGTTCAAAGAAATCATAGATGACAGAAACAAATGGAAAAACATCCCATGTTCATGACTTGGAAAAATCAATATGATAAAAATGGCCATACTGCCCAAGGCAATCTACAGATTCACTGCTGTTCCAACAACTTACCAACTTTTCACAAAACTAGAAAAAACTATTTTAAAATTCATATAAAACAAACCAAAAAAAAAAAAAAAAAGCCCAAATAGCCAAGGCAATTTTAAGCAGAAAGAACAAAGCTGGTGGCATCACATTACCTGACATAAAACTATACTATAAAACTACACTATAAGACTATCATGACAAAAATAGCATGGCACTGGTACAAAAGCAGACACATAGTACAGCGGAAAATAGAAAACCCAGAAACAAAGCCACACACCTACAGCCATCCTATCTTTGATAAATATGACAAAAACAAGCAGCAGGGAAAGGACTGCCTATTCCATAAATGGTGCTGAGATAGTTGGCCAGCCATATGCAGAATGAAACTGGACTCCCTTCACCATATATAAAATTTTACTCAAGATGGATTAAAGATTTAAACATAAGAGATTAAACTATAAGAATCCTGGAAGAAAACCCAGGAAATGGATATAAGCCTTAGGAAAGAATTTATGAGTAAGTCCAAAAAAGAAATTGCAACAAAAACAAAAATTGACAAGTGAAACCTAATTAAATTAATGAGCTTCTGCACAAGAGACTATCAACAGAGTAAACGGATAACCTATAAAATTGGAGAAAATATTTGCAAACTATACATCTGACAAAAGTCTAACATCCACAATCTATACTGAACTTAAAAAAATTAAGCAGAAAACAAATAACCCCTTTTAAAAATGAGTGAAAAACATGAATACACACTTTTTGAAAGAAGACATACATGTAGCCAATAAACATGGTAAAATGCTCATCATCACTAATAATCAGAGAAATTCAAATCAAATCCACAGTAATCAGAGAAATTCAAATTCAAATCCACAGTGAGATGCCATCTCATACCAGTCGGAATGGCTATTATGAAAAAGTCAAAAAACAACAGATGTTGGTGAGGCTGTGGAGAAAAGGAAACGTTTATATGCTGTTGATGGGAATGTAAATTAGTTCAGCCACTGTGGAAAATAGGAGATTTTCAAAGAATTTAAAACAGAGCTAACAATTTGACCCTGGAAAAGAAAATAAATTGTTCTTCAAAAAAACATGCATTCATATGTTCACTACAGCACTATTCACCATACCCAAGACATAGGAATTAACCTGGGTGCCAATCAATGGTGGACTGAACAAAGGAAATATGGTACATACGCACCATGAAATACTATGCAACCATAAAAAGTGAAATCACGGTCGGGTACAGTGGTTCACAATTGTAATCCCAGCACTTTGGGAGGCCAAGGTGGGTTGATCATGAGGTCAGGAGTTCAAGACCAGCCTCGCCAAGATGGTGAAACCCCATCTCTATTAAAATACAAAAATTAGTTGGGCATGGTGGCAGGCACCTGTAATCCCAGCTACTCAGGAATCTAAGGCAGACAATTGCTTGAACCCAGGAGGCAGAAGTTGCAGTGAGCCGAGATCACGCCACTACACTCCAGCCTGGGTGACACAGCAAGACTCCATCTCAAAACAAAACAACAACAACAAAAAAAAAACAAAACAAGGTCCTTGCAACAAACAAGGGCGTAGCTGGAGGCCATCATCCAAAGTGAATAACCATGAGAACAGAAAACCAAATACCACATGTTCTCACTTATAAGTAGGAGCTAAGCATTGTGTACTCATGGACATAAAGACGGCTAAAATAGACACTGGGGACTACTAGAGGTGGGGAGGGAGAAAGGGAGGGAGGGAGAAAGTGGGGCAACTATTAGGTACTATGCTCAGTACATGGCTGATGGACTTAATTATACCCCAAAACTCAGCATCACACAGTATACCCAGGTAACAAACCTGCACATGTACCCCCTGAATCTAAAAGTTGAAAATATTTTTTTTAAAAAGCATAAAGAAAATGTACTATACATCTTCTATGTGCCAAGCAGTGTATTAGGATCTAGTATTACAATGTTGAACAAAATTGCACCATCAACAGGTGAATAAACGATGGTACATTTGACAATGGAATACTATTCATCATTACAAATAAATGAGCTATCAAGCCATGAAAAGACATGGAGAAACTTTAAACACATTTGATTAAGTGAAAGAAGCCAATCTGAAAAGGCTACTTGCTGTGATTCCAAGTATATGACATTCTGAAAAAGGCAAAACTATGGAGACGGTAAAAAAGATCAGTGGTAAGGCATATATGGGAAATCTCTGTACCTTCTGCTCAATTTTGCTGTGAATGTAAAACTGCTCTAAAACATAAAATCTATTTTAAAATGCATTCCCAACTTAAAAATGCAAAAATAAAAAAGATCAATGGTTGTCAGGGCGGAGAGGAGAGAGGGATGACTAGGCAAGGCACAGAGGATTTTTATTTTTATTTCTTTTCAACTTTTATTTTAGGTTCAAGGAATGCATGTGTCTGTCTGTTGCATGTTGTGGGATTTGGTGTACAAATAATTTTGTCACCCAGGTAATCAGCATAATACCCAATAGATAGTTTTTCAACCCCTGCCTCCCTCTCTCCATCCTCCATGGCCCCACGGTATATCCTGGGTTTACAGCCTTGCACTCCCCTCCAATCCTCTCAGAGTTGGGGCTCCTCTCCCACCTAAGTGCTGGCTGCAGATCTCGGCTCAACACTCCCAGACTGCACCAAATCCCTGGGGTGAGCTCAGACGTTTTGTTCCCTCCCCAGCTTCTGGCAACAAGTGCAATGGGGGCTTTCACTTGTCGCCTGGGGCTCCGCCCCCAGAGAAATGCAGATTCACTGCCAATCAAAGCGATCGACCCAGGGTGGGGACTGCATTGCAGGCCCAAGCTGGAGGGCCCTGCCAGGTTATGAGCAGAGGAAGAGGGGGATTTGCAGGGAAGACAAAACGGCCTCTCCCTAGGGCAGTTGTAGCCTCCCAGGGGTCTAGTCAAGCACTCGGGGTCTTTGTGCCTTCCCCAGCCCTAGGGCGGCACGGGCAGTACTGCTTCAGTGGCAGTGGTAGAGGGGCTTTCGGTTGCCCCGGGAGCTCCAACCCAGAGAAATGCAGAGCTGCTGCCAATGGGAATGTTCAGCCTCGGGTGCCGTGGCTGCGCTCGAGGCCTGAGCTAGCAGGCCCTGCCTGGTGAAGGGCAGTGGGGTGAGAGTTCACAGGGAAGAGACTGGGTTCCACTCCGTATGGTGGCTGTAGTGTGCTGGAGGTACGAGTAAAGCACTCAGGCTCTATTGCTTCCCCAGTCTGAGGGCAGCAAGGGTGGGCCCCATGCAGTGGCAATGGCAGAGGGCCTGTGGCTCGTCTCTGAGATTTCCTTTCCAGAGAAATGCACAGCCACCGCGGAAGTGATCAAGCAGAGGCAAGGCGGCTGTGCAGGGGCCCAGATGGGAAGCCCCACCCAGTGTGGAGTAGCAGGGACAGAGACCCTGTGGACAGTAGACCCGTCGCTTTTCCATAAGGCAGCTAGCCGTACTGTACAGGAGACCCACCATCAAACCCTTTAGCTCTTCACTCCCTGTCCAGCCTGAGGGCAGTACGGTCAGGGGCTGTTGCAGTGGCTAAAATGGCAGGCTTGTCTGTTACCCCTGGGAGCTCTGTCCCAGAGAAATGCAAAGCTGCTCCCAGCCCAAGACTCAGGCAGGGTGAGGTGGCTGTGCTGAGGCCCCAGGCCCGTGGGCTTTGAGTGGAGAGCTACAGTGGAGGTGAGGCCTGCAGCCCTTCTGCTTCTCAGCACTGTGGATGGAGCCCCTACCCTGGGTGCAGTCTGGGACATGCGAGAGAGTCTGACTTCTCTTGCTGGCAGAGCTATGGCAGCTGGCGCCAGGGTGCTCAGGAGTTCAGGCCCTTGGGGATCTACATGGGCCTGGGAGGCTCTGGCCAGACTCCACTGCAGCTCTCAGTGTCAGTCTAAAAACACCCAGGGGAGACGGTCAGGTGGATCTCCTCTGCCTAGGATTGCAAAGAGTCATGGTAGAAGCCTGGGTCCCCAGGGGCTCTCATTCACTCACCGTTTCCCAGCAGTGGGGGCCTCCCCGGCTCTAAGCCAATCCCAGGTGGGTGGCTGCCCTGTTTCCTTGTTCTGTGTTCTCCATGGGTCATGCTGCTTTCTTGATGAATTCCAACCTGTCCTCCTGGACCATCCAGTTGAAGAGCTAGCGTTTAAACATCACTCTATCTCCTCTCTGTGAGAGGCGCACACTAGCTGCTTCTAGTCAGTCATCTTGGCACCTCCCCACTCAAGTCCACAGGACTTTTAGAGCAGTGAAACTACTCTGTGATCCTGTAATGGTGGGTGTGTGTCCTTATACATTTGTCCAAACCACAGAATGTTCAACACCAAGAGTGAACCCTAATGTAACCTGTGGGTTTGGGGTGATTAGGATGTGTTGATGTATGTTCATCAAATGTAACCAATGTACCACCCTTGTGCCCAATGCTGATACTGAGGGAGGCTGTGTATGTGTAGGGGTGTGGAGAATTTAAGAATTCTCCCTACTTTCTGCTCAGTGTTGCTGTGAACCTAAAACTGCTCCAAAACATAAACTCTATTTTTTAAAATTATGCCCTCTAGAAGAAATGCATACATTCTAGGAGGGAGAGCTTACACTGTAGAAGAAAAATACAAATTATAAACAAAGACAAATTATCACCTGATTACCAATGAACCAGCAGGGGAAAAAAAAAAAAAAAAAAGAAGTAGTTACTATACTAGAGTGATTGATTCTGACTATCAAGAAAATAGCTATAACGCAATTGGGCCAAAGAAGAGTATGTGTGGAATGCTTGAGGTCCTCAGGGGATGCCTTTTAGTACTCCCATGTTCTATGATAAGAATACTGGATATGAGAAAGTGCTGGGGGGTGGGAGTGGCAGGGGGTGGGGCCAAGAGGGCAGAATAGAAGCAGCAGTGGTCAGAGGCTTTCACTGAAAAGAACCAAAACATGGTGCGAATCCTGAGCTGGCAACTGAGGTATCCAGGTTCTGTCACTAGGACTGACTAGGCAGCTGGCATGACCCTGGAAGAGGAAGGAAGAACAGTGTGGTGCAGCAGCCCACCTGAGAGCCACATGGGTCCCCCACCCCCAGCCAAGAGAGGTGGTGAGTGAGCATGCTACCCAGCCTGGAAAGCCATGCTTTTTCCATGCAACAGTGCAACCCATGGATCAGAAGATCCCAACTGTGAGACCACACCACTAGGGTCTTGGGTCCCAACCACGGAGCTGTACAGATTCTCAACATCCACTCAGCTAGAATCTGCTTAAGCCTGCCAAGTCCCTGGGAGGACGGGGGGCCATCACAACTGTGGCTGTCTGCTGTCTAAGCCATCTGAGCTCCTTGGGGGAGGGGTGGTAGCCAACACTGGGACTGCTAGCTGACTAACACACTAAGTTCCCAGGGTGGAGGAAGGGCAGCAGCCACCTCTATAGCTCCATACCATGGTTTTCCCCTGCCGAAGCCTGGGAGGCTGGATGCCTTGGTCCCAAGAGGTATTCCCCACAGCCCAACACATTGGCCTCTTCAGGCCTGACCCAGACCCATCCCTCCTCACTGGGTAGGGCCTCCCTGCAAGAACTCCAACAACTCCAGTCAGGGGCTCAGGAACAGAACTCTGATCTCCCTGGGCCTGAGCCCCTAGGGAGAGGGGTGCTGTAGTCTGTGCGGAGTAGCAGACTTAGTTTTTCCCCCTGCTAGTTCTGAAGAATCCAGGCAACCCAAATGAGTGGGTCACCCCCCAGCAGAGCACACCCCTTCCACCAAGGGACAGCCAAAGTGCTTCGTTCAATGAGTCCTGCTCCCTGTGCCACCCAACTGGGTGAGACTCCCCAAAAGGGGTTGTCAAACACCCTAAACAGGAGCATTTCTACTGGCATCAGGTAGGTGTCCCTCAAGGTCAGAGATCCAGAGGAAGGAGCAGGCACCCATCTTTGCTATTCTCCAGCCTCCTTGAGTGACATCTCCAGATACAAAAATGAACCAGATGAGTAAGGCCTGAAGTGAACTCCCAGCAAACCACAGCAGCCCTACAGAAGAGGGACCTGACCATTAAAGAAAAACAAACAGAAAACAACAACATCAACAAAAAAATTCCCCACAAAAATCTCAAAGGGTCAGCAGCCTCAAAGACCAAAACTAGACAAACTCATGAAGATGAGAAAGAATTAACTAAACGCTGAAAACAAAAGGCCAGAGTGCCTCTTCTCCAAATGATCACAACACCTCTCCATCAAGAGCGCAGAACTGGACAGAGGATGAGATGGACAAATTGAGAGAAGTGGCTTCAGAAAGTGGGTAATAACAAACTCTGCTGAGCCAAAGGAACATGTTCTAATCCAATGCAAAGAAGCTAAGAACCTAGATAAAAGGTTGCAGGAACTGCCAGCTAGAATAACCAGTTTAGAGAAGAATATAAATGACCTGAAAAACAAAGCATAAGAACTTCGTGAAGCATACACAAGTATCAATAGCCAAATTGGTCAAACAAGAGAAAGAATATCAGAGTTTGAAGACTATCTTGCTGAAATAAGGCAGACAGACAAGATTAGAGAAAAAAGAACGAAAAGGAATGAACAAACCTCTGAGAAATATGGGACTGTGTAAAAAGACTGGACCTATGGTTGAATGGAGTACCTGAAAGAGATGGGGAGAATGGAACCAAGTTGGAAAAGAGACACTTCAGGATATTATCCAGGACTTCCCCAACCTAGCAAGACAGGCCAACATTCTAATTCAGAAAATACAGAGAACACCAATGAGATACTCCAGGAGAAGAGCAACCCCAAACCACATAATCATCAGATTCTCCAAGGTCAAAATAAAGGAAAATGTGTGAGAAGCAGCCAGAGAGAAAGGCCAGATCACCTACAACAGAAACAGCAGATCACCTACAGACTAACAGCAGATCTCTCAGCAGAAACACTACAAGCCAAAAGGGTGTGGGGTCAATATTCAACATTCTTAAAGAAAATAATTTTCTTCCAAACTTAATAAGTGAAGGAGAAATAAAATCCTTTTTAGACAAGCAAATGCTGATGGATTTCATCACCAAGAGGCCTACTTTGCAAGAGCTCCTGAAGGAAGCACTAAATATGGAAAGGAAAAAGTGGTACCAGCCACTGCAAAAACATACCAAAATATGAACCCCAAGACACTATGGAGAAACTGCTTCAACTAGTGTGCAAAATAACCAGCTACCATCATGATGACAGGATCATATTCACACAAAACAATATTAACCTTAAATGTAAATAGACTAAATGACCCAATTAAAAAAACTCAGACTGGCAAATTAGATGAAGAGTCAAGACTCATCTGTGTGCTGTATTCAGGAACCCACCTCACATGCAAAGACACACACAGGTTCAAAATAAAGGATTGGAGGAAAATTTGCCAAGAAAATGGAAAGCAAAAAAAAAAAGAAAAAAAGCAGGGGTTGCAATCCTAGTCTCTGACAAAACAAACTTTAAACCAACAAAGATCAAAAAAGACAAAGAAGGGCATTACATAATGGCAAAGGGATCAATTCAACAGGAAGAGATAACTATCCTAAATATATATGCACCCAATACAAGAGCACCCAGAGTCATAAAACAACTTCTTAGAGATCTACAAATAGACTTAGATTCCCACACAATACTAGTGGGAGACTTTAACAACCCCACTGTCAATATTGCATAGATCAACGAGAAAGAAAATTAACAAGGATAGTCAGGACTTGAACTCAGCTCTGGATCAAGTGGACCTAATAGACATCTACAGAGCTCTCCACCCCATATCAACAGAATACATATTCTTCTCAGCACCTCATCACGCTTATTCTAAAATTGAGCATATAATTGGAAGTAAAACACTCCTAAGCAAATGCAAAAGAACTGAAATCATAACAGTCTGTCATACCACAGTGCAATCAAATTAGAACTCAGGATTAAGAAACTCACTAAAAAACACACAACTACATGGAAATTGAACGACCTGCTCCTGAATGACTCCTGGGTAAATAATGAAATTAAAGCAGAAATCAAGAAGTTCTTTGAAACCAATGAGAACAAAGAGACAACATACTAGAATCTCTGGGACACAACTAAAGCAGGGTTAAGAGGGAAATTTATAGCAGTAAATGCCTACATCAGAAAGCAGGAAAGATCTCAAATTGACACCTTAACATCATGATTAAAAGAACTAGAGAAGCAAGAGCAAACAAATTCAAAAGGTAGCAGAAGACAAGAAATAACTAAGATCAGAGAAGAACTGAAGGAGATAGAAACACAAAAAAACCTGTCAAAAAGTCAATGAAGAGCTTGTTTTTTGAAAAAAAATTAATAACATAGACCACTAGCTAGACTAATAAAGGAAAGAGAAAAGAATCAAATAGACACAATAAAAAATGATAAAGTGATATCTCCAATGATCCCACAGAAATACAAACTACCATCAGGGAATACTATAAACACGTCTATGCAAATAAACTACAAAATCTAGAAAATATGGATAAATTTCTGTACACATACACCCCCCCAAGATTAAACCAAGAAGGAGTCAAATCCCTGAATAGAACAATAATAAGTTCTGAAATTGAGGCAGTAATAGCCTACCAACCAAATGAAAGCCCAGGACCAGACAGATTCACGCCAAATTCTACCAGAGGTACAAAGGGGAGCTGGTACCATTCCTTCTGAAACTATTCCAAACAATAGAAAAGGAGCGACTCCTCCCTAACTCATTTTAGGAGGCCAGCTTCCTCCTGATACCAAAACTTGGCAGAGACACAACAACAACAACAAAAAGAAAACTTCAGGCCAATATCCCTGATGAATATCGATGTGAAAATCTTCAATAAAATACTGGCAAACTCATCAAAAGCTTATCCAGCATGATGTAGTTGGCTTCATCCCTCAGATGCAAGGCTGGTTCAACATACACAAATCAATAAACATAATCGATCACATAAACAGAACCAATGACAAAAACCACGATTATCTCAATAGATGCAGAAGATGCCTTCAATAAAATTCAACGTCCCTTCATGTTAAAAACTCTCAATAAACTAGGTATTGATGGAACATATCTCAAAATAATAAGAACTGTTTATGACAAACCCACAACCAATATACTGAATGGGCAAAAGCTGCAAGCATTCCCTTTGAAAACCGGCACAAGACAAGGATGCCTTCTCAAGTTCTGGCCAGGGCAATCAAGCAAGAGAAACAAATAAAGGATATTCAAAAAGGAAAAGAGGAAGTCAAATTGTCTCTGTTTCCAGATGACATGATTCTATATTCAGAAATGTAGAATCATCTCAGACCAAATCTCCTTAAGCTGATAAGCAACTTCAGCAAAGCTCAGGTTACAAAATCAACGTGTGAAAATCACAAGCATTCCTAAACACCAACAATAAAGCACAGAGCCAAATCATGAAGGAACTTCCACTCACAATTGCTACAAAGAGATAACAGTTGTGCTACAGAAAAAAAGAGAGAAAGAACATCCTTGGCTAAGTGAAGAAAGGGTTGCAAGAAGGAATGAATATCAACTGAGGAGTGAAATAAAATAAGGAATTAGAATTGTCCATTGAAAACAGCAATAGGGACGCAATTGGGAAATTTGAGAAGTGCCATTTTTGTGAAAGGTGATGGAGAGAAACTTGGTTGCAATAAATTCAAAAGAAAAAAAGAAGAATAGGAATTGGACACATTGATGATAGACAAATGTCCTAAGAAGCTTTGCTATAACTGGAAACAAACAATTGTTGCTGAAAAAAAGATGTGAGATTAAGAGAGTATTTACAGTTTAAATTGGAGAAAACTATACCACGTTTACCTGGTGGGAATGAATGATCTGCTAAAGAGGAGATAATGTATGATGTAGAAGAAAGGGGGAACAACTACAATGCCAACGTCCTTGAATAAGATCATTATTCAGGATTCAGTCAGTGAAGCAGAACATATTACAATTACTAATATGGAAATAAGCAATTTGTTATAGAGGCTAAAATTTAAACTTGTGAGGGAGATGCTGGGGAAGTAAAGGTCTTCAAGAGGAATTTGCAGAGCCACAATAAAAAATGTGAGTTACTAATCTGCCTGCCTAGCTGGCCTGGGTGGATAATTTGGAGTGTGCAGGGAAATCCAAGAAGCCAAGCATTTCTAGCCACCAAATTAGGAACACAATGATGGGTCACATGGAGGTTATCTATGGGAGGTTGGTTCTGTGTAGCTACCACCTGTGTAGGTTCACAGCCAAACATCTGGTGGTAGGCTTGGGACCACCATTGGTCACCAGGGCCAGCAGTTATAACAAAGATGAGCTAGACATGGAGCAGAGGAGAGCAATGAGACCTCACAGACATCTCTGCACCTGACTGCCACACTCTGAGCACAACCTTCTAAAAATAATAGCCACTGATTCACTCTGCCTTCTAAATCTTGTGCAAGTTCCTCTATCAGCTACTTCTAACCTAATCATAAGGGATTCTAGAAAATACAGTTTCTAAATTGACAATAGTACAATCTAGGACTTTGCACCCCTTTCAACCTAGCAGCCACATATACCTCATTTAACCATCCTTAACTGTCAAATGAAGATAATAGTAAAAGGATGCTTCTACTTAATATGATGCAGTGACAGGTTGAGTATCCCTTACCCAAAATGCTTGCCCCACAAGTGTTTCAGGTTTCAGATTTTGGAATATTTGCAAATACTTACCAGTTGAGCATCCCAAATCTGAAAATCCAAAATTCAAAATGCTCCAAGGAGCATATTTTTTCTGTCATGTTAGTGGGCAAAAGTTTTGGATTTTTGAGCATTTTGTACTTTGTATTTTTGAATTAAGGATGCTCAACTTGTATCATACAACCCAAAACTGCAAATACCCTCCCTAAATAAAGGATACGCATACTTAATACATCTTCAGGTGATATTTATTACTCTTCTCCCTAAGTTACATGATTGCTTTGATATCTTATAACTTAAGTAAGATATAATCACTATTACCCATTTTTTTAAAAGACAGGGTCTCATTCTGTCACCCAGACTGGGGTGTAGTGGCATAATCATAGCTCACTGAAACCTCAAACTCCTGGGCTCAAGTGATCATACCACCTCAGTCTCCCAAATAAGTAGGTCTACAGGCATGCACTACCATACACAGCCCCCAAATTATATACTATTAGTCTTATATTAGTTGGTAGGAAAAGGGAAGAGGGGAAAAGAAATTTTAAAATGTGTTTATATATATTATATACAAACATATCCATGTAAAAGCCAGGAAGAAAACAAATACTAAAAATTCTGTAACTGGTTGCATAGTTATAGAGATATTTGCAGTGTTCTTTCTCTACTACCTATTCTATATTGACTTCAGTTGGTCATGGTTCCTCACCTGTGGAGTAACACACAGCTTCATTCCTAAAGACCCTGCTGGTTTGGGGTGGTTTTCCATTACATCTGTCACAGAACCTGAGAATACTAAAGTACCTCCCCACATACGTATCTCTAGCACTCCACATACAGTCTTCTCTGGTCCAATTGTGTAATAACTAGTCTCTTGACAGTCGGGATAAATCACCCAGTATGGTAATTGCTTTTTTCTTGCCTATTGTTTTACTAGCATGAGAAACACTAAGTTGCCAGGTGACTGGCAATAAACAAACCATCGCTTAATTCAGAATGAGAGAAACAGGACTATATAATGGTCAACACTTCAGAGCCTACTTCATCCTGGAGGACATTACTACAGCCCCACATGACATTCCCACCCAGATGGTGTTCTAAACTCAGTCTTCAAAGACATTCCACCATCCTCTCAGACCAACTACTCTAGGGTAAGGGAGATGATAAGAGCAGTTAATTTGGCCAGGCGCAGTGCTCATGCCTATAATCCCAGTGCTTTGGTAGACCAAGGCGGTTGGGATCACAAGGTCAAGAAATTGAGACCATCCTGGCCAAGATGGTGAAAGCCCATCTCTACTAAAAATACAAAAATTAGCTGGGTGTGGTGGTGAGCACCTGTAGTCCCAGCTACTTGGGAGGTTGAGGCAGGAGAATCGCTTGAATCCGGGAGGCAGAGGCTGCAGTGAGCTGAGATCGTGCCACTGCACTCCAGCCTGGAGACAGAGCAAGAGTCCCTCTTAAAAAAAAAAAAACAGTGAATTCCATGAGCATGAACCCATCTTCTGTAAAATGAGTTGCTTTGACAGAAGCAATGCTGTGTGGAATACCATGACAGTGAATGTAACATTCTGTAAATCCATGGATGGTGGACTTGTCAGAAGAAATATAAGAGAAGGCAAATCCACATGCACAGTATCTATTTAAGTAAGAACAAAGTTCTGTCTCTTCCAAGTTAATTTAGTGCATCATAATCACTCTGCCACCCAGTGGCTGGCTGGTTCTCCCAGAAAGTGGAGCCAAATCCAGGGCTCAGTGCTGATCTCTTCTGCTGGCATATTGCATACTCAGCAGTGTCTATGAGCAATCAGTCCTGGTGAGTAGAAGTCCATGTTGCTGAATGAACCTGGGTATAACTTTCATCCCTGCCACCATGGTCATTTGTTCCTGAGTTCACTAGAAAGGACAGGGGTGTCTGGGAAAAGAGTGACCAACATCTACAAAATGGGTCATTTCATCTGCCCAATAATTGAATTCTTTCTCTGCTGAGATTTTTTGTTTGGCAAGCATTAACATGGGACACAAATATATGGACATTCTATACCCTTTTGGAGAGATTCATCTATGTTCTTCCCAGACCTCCTAGTTATTAACTTTCCAATCTTGTTCCTTCCAAGTCCCTGACCATCAAACCGAACTGTTATCCACTTACCATGAAATAATGTAGATCTCTAGCTACCTCTGATGATCTCTCTCCTTCCACAAAAAATGGAAAAAAAAAAAGAGTAGTGCTCAAAGTACTGCCTCGAGAGAATTTCTCTCCACCACTATTTTTTTTCTCGTAATTTTTTTTAAATATTTTAAGTTGTAGGGTACATGTGCACAACGTGCAGGTTTGTTACATATGTATACATGTGCCGTGTTGGTGTGCTGCACGCATTAACTCGTCATTTACATTAGGTATTTCTCCTAATGCTATCCCTCCCCCATCCCCCACCCCCAACAGGCCCCAGTGTGTAATGTTCCCCAACCTGTGGTCCAAGTGTTCTCATTGTTCAATTCCCACCTATGAATGAGAACATGCAGTGTTTGGTTTTCTGTCCTTGCAATAGTTTGCTCAGAATGATGGTTTCCACTTCATCCATGTTGCTACAAAGGACATGAACTCATCCTTTTTTATGGCTGCATAGTATTCCATGCCCACTACTATTTTTCAAAAATACCCCAGAAGTAGGGTTCCAAGTGCTGTCTCTGTACACTTTCTGGTGATGCCAGCACATTGCGCAAAATCATCTGTAGAGTAGGCCCTATTTTGTCTTCCTTAGCCATCAGGTAATGAGAGAACTTCGCCAAGGCAATGGGTACAGACTGAAGGAGAAAGCAATGTGGCCAGAGGAGCAACCAAGGGCATCTGTACTACTTGCCTGTGCAACTTATGTAAGACTTCAAGATCTACTCAAACTTAGTCTCACATATACCACCTACACTTGATAGAATGCTGCTACACACGTGCTACAGCATATTATTGAATCACATAACAAATGTGATAGTTATAATACTTTGATGATGTCATGTGTAGGGCCTAATAGCAAGCCTGAAGTTGTTTCTCAAAATAGTTACCTGAAAAGGGTCACATAGCTTCACTCCAAAATTCTAAAGGTTAGTGATATGGTTCACATATTACAGTCTGCTAAAGGCCCGATAGAGCATTTCTATCACTGCAAGTACCATCAGATGGATCTGTTGGGTTATATTGCTTAGTGGCGAGATCAGTGCTATGCCACTATCTTTGTTGTAAAAGAGTTTACACGCAGTAACTTTATTCTTCAATTTGGAAGGAATATGTCAATGTACCATGAGACTGCCTAGAAATTTAACAAAGTGAAAGGTCTCTATATTTGTTTGGGAACTAGGGGGGCTTAGTCATTTTCTACCCTCTATTTTGCATGTATTTTACCAAGATATCTCAAGTAGTTGCTACTTTCTGCTCACTAGTTCAATTAACTCAACATCATTAAATTAGTGGCGCAGCACAGTGTCTTATGGAATGAAGAGGTAATCAAGTTCCCTATGGACAAGATTGTAAGAGAATTGGAGAGGAATTTTAATCCTGAGGTAGGACGCTGAAGAGGTATTGCTGGCTTTGCTTATTAAAAGCAAACTGCTTCTGATGATGTCTATTAACAAGAATAGAGAAAAAAAAATCACTGTATCAGGGTTGAAATAGAACCAATAGAAATATACGTGTATATACACATGTATACATATATATACATATATATATGAGATTGATGGCAGGGAATTGGTTTATGGAATTGTAGAGGTTGGCTGGGCAAGTCTGAAATCCATAGGACAGTCTGTCAGGAAGGACAGGCTGGAACACTCAGGCATGGGTGCATGCTGCTATTCACAGGTGGAATTTCGTCTTCTTCAGGGAAGCGTCAGCTCTGCTATTCAGATGTTTCAACTGAGTGAATCAGCTGCTCCCAAAACACCTAGAATAATCTCCCTTACTTATCAACTGGTTATAGACTTTGATCAAATTTACAAAACACCTTTGTAGCACCACCTAGATTCACATTTGGGTGGGCAACCAGGAATTACAACCTATTCAAGTTCTATAGCAGGTACGAGGGGTATTGATATTTTCTCCAATAAATAAACCCCATCTAGAATAACAGTTGGAATAAGACTTATCACTTGGTTAAGTTTACAAAAATACTACTGCCGTTTTCTAAGATCCATCTACCCTCTGCAAAGGCCAAATAGGTGAGTTGAATTAGGATATGGTAGGAATCACCACTCCCATATCTTCAAGTCCTTGATACTGGCAGAGATCTGTAAAATCCCTCCAGGAATACAACATAGCTTTTAGTGTGTGATTTTTAGAACAGAGTCATCCTAGTGACTTCCACACAGCTTTTCCTACATAACAGCCCTCTCTCTATGGGTGAGGGAATCAGAGTGAGGGTTCTCCCAGTGGCTAAGTATGTCTCCTCCAACTAGAAATTTCTGACCTGAGAAAATAAACATTGAAGAGCTTTGGGGACTAACAGAGCCACACTGAGATGGATACAAGCCAAAATTCCATTAATTACCTCATTTCCTTAAGTCCTTATTCTTATAGGTGGACCACTGAGATATTTTGAGTCTCCAACAATTAGTGTCACTTCAGAGCAGAAAAGTCTAATTAGTTCTCCTTTCCCAATTCACAGTCCCCCAGGTAAGTAACCACAGGTCCTTTTAAAGAAAGTAGAGAAAAAGATTTACAGTATAATTTCTGACAGAGTAGCAGGATTCTTCCTCAAAGAGACCCAGGCTTCTCTTCACTTAAGGGACTGTGTGGGCTGGGCCAATCCAGGAACAGATTGAGCGGATACAACTCTTTTTGTGGTGACTAGAGTTAGTCAACTGCTCACAAGACCTAGAGCTTTCCCACTTATTCAAATCAAGTAAAGTGTTAGTAGACTGCTTGTCTATCTTAGTCCTAGGGATACCATGATCAATCAGTCAACACCAAAACTGTCCATGTCAAACCATTCTGATTTGACGTCAGAATGGTCACATTTTAGCTCTGCTGTTCATTACAATAACATGCCTTCTTTGCCTCATCTAACGACCTGACCACCATCTAAGCCTTGACCATTATCCCCATTAAATTTCCATTATCCCCACTGGCTTCAGAACAGACTCCCTGAATTCCTTTTACCCCTTCTGAATTCAGGGAGTTCATTTCAATGTATTTCCTACTCTCTTTTCTGACCTACAGAGAATAACTACCACCAAGCTCTTTAACGATGCTGGTGCACTCCTTACTAAGGTTTTCTCAGTCCCCTGGTGTCTTAGTTCAGGCTGTTATAACAAATTACCATAGATTGTGTGGTTTAAACAACAAACATTTATTTTGCACAGTTCTAGAAGTTGGAAGTTTAGATCACAGTGGTCAGGTTCTGGTGAGGGCCCTCTTCCCAGCTGCAGGCAACTGGCTTCTCTTTGTGTCCTCACATGGCAGAAACAGAGCTAACTTGCTCTCTGGCCTCTTATAAGAGCACTAATCCCATTCATGATAGCTTCACCCTCATAACCTAATTACCTTCTTAGTCCATGTTGTGGTGTTTAACAGAATATCACATATCAGGTAATTTACAAGAAAATAAAATTTATTTCTCACAGATCTGGAGGCTCAGAAGTCCAAAATCAAGGTGCCAGCATCTGACAAAGGCCTTCTTGCTGCATCATCCCATAGCATAAGGCAGACGGGAAAGAGAGCATGCCTGAGAGCAAGAGGGCAAGAGAGTGCCAAACTCCCTTTTATAACAACCCACTCTGGCTATATCTAACCCACTCCTGCAATAATGAGATATAATCCTTCAATGAGAACAGCCCTCATTTTCTAATTACCTCGTAATGGTCCCACTTTTTAATATCACAATGCAAGTAAATTTCAACATGAGTTTTGGAGGGAACATTCAAACAGCACCTCCCAAAGGCCCTACCTCTAACTACCATCACATTGGGATAGGGTTTTAACATATGAGCTTTGTGGGGACACATTCAGTCCATAACATTTGGTAAAACGGAGTGCCTTCTGGACTACCCTCACCCAGGTAGATTTTTAAAGGATGGGTGAGTGAGCTTTTACAGTATACCCATGATATAGATATTCTTCCCCGTTTCACAGATGGGGAAATTGAGGGATGTGTTTAGTCAAAGCCATTCAATTAATCAATAGATTCAGAATTTGAACACTAATTCAGGTTAGCCCCAAATTCATACTTAATCTCTTACAGCACAAATTATTAGTTTACTCCAGTTATTCAGTGAAGATAAAATGGTGCTTAAGACCAGAGTCTACTGCATACCTTTTATAGGTTTTTATATAATAAACATTTTTATTATAGAATCTGAACTCAAACATTCCTGACAAATTCTTTGTTGTGCCAATAAAGTCATATGAATAAGATTCTTTTCAGATATTCATAGATACCTATTTGAACTAGGCAGAACTTGCCTATTAAAATCAATATGTTGGTGCATTTGATAGGCAAATCAGATAAGCAGCACCTTGAACAGAACTCAGCCTAAAAGAGGTTTATTCCCACCTGTGCATGCTATATGCTAAACTCTCCCCTTTTTAGGGCCCAGCAGATAGCTTTCCCCTTGGTCCTCTGAAGGTTTGCTGAAAAATCAACTCACAAAGGTGGATAGATTGTAGAAAAGGCATATGAATTCATTTAATGTGTATAAACAGAAGCCTTCAGAACAAAGACCTGAAGATTCAGGAGGAAGTTGTCCATTTTTTGCTGAGGTTCAACAATATATTGACAGCCATGTAGAAATATGATTAAGAAAAAAGGGCACAATCTAATGTTAATAGACTGAGTTGGGAAACCCAGCAAGACTTTTCTCTCTAGATTCTTCTCAGCCTCTTTGAGTACATGTTCCTTCCTTTTGTGTGGGGGCAGGACCGTTTCTGAAATGGGGGTCTTATGACCTACAAACAAGGTAGGTCAGAAAATTTATGACCAATCTTTATACAGAAAGGCAGAGGGGAAATTAGAGTAATATTTTTAGGTTTTATGGCTGGCTTTGGGGCAAAGGGTTGTGTGTGTGTGTGTGTGTGTGTGTGTGTGTGTGTTGTTTTTTTTGAGACAGTCATAGTCTGTTGCCCAGGCTGGAGTGCAGTGGCGATCTTGGCTCACTGCAACCTCCGCTTCCTGGGTTCAAGTGATTCTCCTGCCTCAGGCTCTGGAGTAGCTGGGATTACACGCACATGCCACCATGCCTGGCTAATTTTTGTATTTTTAGTAGAGATGGGGTTTCACCATATTGGTCAGGCTGATCTCAAACTTCTGACCTTGTGATCCACCTACCTCGGCCTCCCAAAGTGCTGGGATTACAGGTATGAACCAGCGCTCTGGCTAGGAGTTTTTCTATTTATGACCTGCCTTGAAGAGGGATTCTTGTTTCTATGATAAACCTTGGGGAAGAATGGGACTGAGAGACAGGAGGGAAGTAAAAGGTCAAGGAGAAACTTTTGCTTCTGAGGCTGCTTCTAAGGACTTCATTTTGGGATATTGTATTCTGAGTCCCAACACCTTCATACCCCCTGAACTTTTGCACGTTATTCCCTATTCTTATGCAACTATTCATTTTCTCTCCCTGAGAGGTTGCCTACCCATCCTTTAATACTTTAAGTAACACATCTCTCTTCTACTAGGTCCTACTGGACTCTCCTGAGTGAGAAATGACTTTCTTCCTTTAGGTGATACATTCTTATGGAGGTGGTAGCACCTCTGTATTAGTCAGTTTGCCTGCTGTAACAGAATAGCATAAACTGGATCGATTATAAACAAGAGAAATTTATTTCTCATCATTCTGGAAGTTGGGAATTCCAAGATCAAGGCTGCAGGAGATCTGGTGTCTAATAGGGGCGTACTTCCTGGTTTACAGGCGGCCATTTTCTCATATCTTCACAGGGCAGAGACAAGGAAGAGCAAGAGCCAGCTCTCATGTCTCTTCTTAGAAGACTAAGATTCCCATTATGGGAGTTCCTCCTTCCTGACCTAATTGCCTCCCAAAGGCCCCACATCCTGGTATTATCACATTGGGGGTTAGGAGTTCAACATATGAATTTGTGTGGGGAGGGGGACACAAATATTCAGTCCATAACAGCCTCCAAAGTTTAGGGGGACAAAAATCTTATTTTTTGCAATAAAACACAAATAGACATACTAGAACATAAATATACAGTACATGTGTGGTAATAAATTTAAAGAAGGGGGATGACTGGGGGCAAAAGAGTCTTAAAAGGCTCATATAGGGGGTGGTAATGGGGAAAATAGATTAAGAAACACTGCCCCAAGCTGATGTGTCTGTACATGACTGAATTTCGGTCCTTCTCATGCTTTATTGTATTTGTTCATTTGCATGTCTCCACCTCCCACTACACTTTAAGATGTTGAAGTCAAGATCCAGGTGTTGTTATAAATAGCCCTGCCTGAAACACAGTAGATGCTTAAATACATGTTGAATAAATGAATGAATAAATCATATGAAAGACTATTTGCAAACTTAGGATGAGATCTTTGTCTTTCTGGAAAAAACAATTCCTATCCTACACTCATCTCCATTTAGAAAGGAGTCATTTCAGGTCCTGGAAGCCTCCCACAGTCAGCCCCAAAATTCCTCTTTCGCTTTCTCACAGGATGTTTAGTGGAAGAAAGCAGTTGGGAGAGGAGAATCCTCATGAAATTAGCATTCCTGAGTACCTTATGCATATGGAGAGTTCCCAGGGAAAGCATAAGGACTAATCACTTTACTCCTTTCTTCTCTCCACCCTTTACAGGTATTAATTTGGGTTATTTTAGGAGAGAACTGCTTGTAAATATAGTTATCCAAATCATCACTAACAACAGCACAGGGCTCCATCCTAAATTACTTTCCAGGTGAAAAATAGCTGAGGTCCAAAGACTATCCCCTAACTACCCTAACTGATAGAATGTATCTAAGAAGGAAAAAAAAAGCAGAAACATAGCTATCAAATTGGATTTTCTGTGTCCCAAAGGTAGTGTTATTTTTGACAGGGTTCAATACAAAATACTTCCACAAATGAAAATGTATGATTCCTAGCACTGCCTCTACCCAGTCTGTGGGAGAGCAACACCAAAAAAGCCACCGGGTGCTCATTAAAGGCTGCCCTTAGAAAATAAGAAACCGTTCTCCACCAGCCCACAGCAAATAGAAAGACCAAGCAATGTCTTCAAGGGTTTCAGAACGAGCAGTTACCCAGCCAGCCAGCAGCAACCACCTCTCAAATGGGAATGTGCATTTGGCCTCCAATAAAGAGATCTGTGTACTTGATGCAGCAAATTATATTAGAGTAGAAACGCAGCTCTGGTTGTGGCTGTTTTTCTTCCTTAGAAAAGCCAGGCTGGGAATGTGTAGGTGTAAAGCAATTAACCTTTTAATACAAACATGGAGATTGGAGCTAGCACCGACCCAGGAAAGAGCTAAATCCATTCCCTTGCCAAGATGAGAAGAGCCACTGAAGCATCCCTAGCAACTCTGTCCACATAAAGGAAGAGCCTCTCAGGGAACACTGGGGTGTCGCATCACAATCAGCCGGCTCAATCTCAGTTCCCACACACTCCCACAGAGCTCAGGGCATGCAGGTGACATTTACAGGCTGAAATAGGAGCACAGGTGAGAGATTAATCAGTTCCGGGGCAGGGCTGTGGTGTGACAAAAGCATGGCCCCTCTGGATTGAAAAGGGAAGTGAAAATATTAAAGTAAGTTGACCAAATGAGGCACAGTTAATAGAAAATATTTATTCCTCTGCTTATTCAATTTCTATATACCAGAGACTTGGTGTTAGGAATATAATAGCAGAGGAATAAACACATGATGTTGCCATCAGGGGATTTAAAGTCTAGGTGTAGAAATAGAAAACAAACCATTAAATTGATAAACAAGGTTATTTTGGATCAAGGAGAAACCAATAAAGAAAGCAAGGTGCTATGATCAAGAATGAGGCCTGCATCCATGCACAGCTCTACTCGTGAGTTGCTTCCATCCTGAGTTTCAAGCTGTTAGCAGGCAGGGGGCCTAAGTTATCTTTTCTCGTGACCTGATTTCCTTTGGGAATGGATCTTTGAGAACACGTTTTCCCTGTGGTAACTAGGGGAAAGAAGTAAACGTGGGAGACAGGGAGGTGTATGTTTTCTGCGAGAGCCCAGAAACTGACCACTGAACCGTAAGGCTCAGTGACCACTCTGCCACTTACTACCTCTGTGACATTGAATATTTTATAAAATCCAGATTTCTTAAGATATGGTGTTATTGATAGCTGTCATAGAGTTGTTTTGAAGGTAAATATATGTAAAAAAATGTCCACCACAGTATCAGTCCTGGAGCAGGGCTCTTGTGTGCCAAGCATGGCCCCTCTGGATTGAAAAGGGAAGTGAAAATATTAAAGTTGCCCAAATGAGTCACAGATAATAGAAAAGATTTGTTTGTACATAGAATCTTAGCTTCTTAGCAGCAATGTGAGTGGCACTGCTTGTGTGCCACACTAGAAGAGGGAGATTCAGAGTGAGGGAGGGGCATGGAGCCCTTCCACGTGGAACCAGTGTGGCTGTGATTCACAGAGTAATCAAGGCATGCAGCACTGTGAGCAGCTGGAACACCATCCTGGGCACAGCCAGCGCTGTTGTGGCCACCCTGGGACTCCACTGACAGCTGTGCCCAGAGAACAGCACCTAGGGAGTGAAGGAAATGACAAGAGGGAGGGCTGCTATGAGCTTCTGTTAAACAGCACCTCTCCTTCCAACCGTGTACCTGTCAGGGCTGCGATTTTGACAGGAGGGTGCTCATACCATAAAGAGGCAAAACACAGGAAAGAAATTTGAATTTAACACAAAATTACCATTTGCTATGGTTGTGTCCCCCAAAGTTCATGTGTTAGAGACTTAATCCCCAATGCAACAGTGTTGAGAGGTAGGAACTTTAAGAAGAGACTGCATCACAAGGGATCTGCCCTTAGAATAAATTAATGTTACTACCACAGGACTGGGGTTTTTCTTTAGCCACAAGAGTGGGTTTGTTCTAAAAGCAGGTTCAGACCGGGCAAGGTGACTCATACCTGTAATCCTGGCACTTTGGGAGGCTGAGGCAGGCAAATCACTTGAGGTCAGGAGTTTCAGACCAGCCTGGCAAACATAGTGAAGCCCCATCTCTACTAAAAATATAAAAATTAGTCAGGCGTGGTAGTGCACGCCTGTAATCCTAGCTTCTCGGGAGGCTGAGGCAGGAGAATCACTTGAAACCAGGAGGCGGAGGTTGCAGTGAACCTAGATCACGCCACTGCACTCCAGCCTGGGTGACAGAGTGAGACTCAGACTAAAAAAAATAAAATAAAGTAACAAAAAATAAATAAAAGCAGGTTCAACCCCCTCTTGACCTCTCTCACCTTCTCTCACCCTCCCTCACCCCTGTGATGGCTTTCTCCACACAGCGAGAAGACCCTCACCAGATGCCGGCTGGCCCCTCAGTCTTGGACTTCCCAGCCTCCAGAACTGTGAGAAATAAATTTATTTTCTTTATAAAGTACCCAGTGTCTGTTATTCTGTAATATCAGCACAAAACAAACCGAGATGCCAGTATTATGTGCCTGGCCAGTATTAGTCACTGTCATAGACTTTTTTGTACATATATTAACTTTCAAAACAACCCTATTATAGACATCAATAACTTCATATTTTAGATAAGAAATCTGGGATTCATAAAATCACCCAGGATCACAGAGCTATTAAGTGGCAGGGCAAATATTCAAACTGAAGCTTTCTGCCTTCAACACTAGGGTGTGAAAGAGTCTGAAAGTGTTTTTAAAAGTAGTAACACAACATCATTAGAAGTTCTCCTTTATTTAAACATTTAGACCCATGTTTCCAGCCTCTGTCAGCTCTCAACTTATACCTTAAACATTCAAAAATTAAACAATAATGATTTGTTTATTATTTTTTCTCCCTCACTCCCTGGTCTCTCTCCTCTCCCCTGCATTCAATGAGGATCAAGGCTTTGGTCTGAGTTCACTTTCCATTTTAATTGCCTTTCACAGAATAGATGGTTATAAAACATAGCAGATAGATGTGCATGTTTACTGCTCTGGGTCTATCTATCAAGAAGCCACTTCTCACCATGTGGCCACTTGACTCAGCCTACAAAAGGTATGCAATTACTTTTACCTTCCATGAGATCCAAAGGTCCCTACATGAGTAAAATCTAAATAAAAATTTCTCTATTTGTCTTGTTTCCTCAATCTTTTCTGATTTTTTTTAACACTTGGTTGTTTGCTCGGTATCTAAAGTACCCCATGCCATTTCTGTGTTAATACCTTTAAGGTCTGAACTTGAGCTTAAGGATGCCATTAAAAATGCACTTCTTGCTACAATCGTATTTTATATTCCCCTAACAAGTCTGAAGTTTTGAATACAAAGGATTATAGACATTACCAAGTTATTTTTAAAGATTGCATTTATATTATTCACAATATTTTTGCCAGAAACACATCTTACAATGCAGAGAAGCTGGAGATTATATTAAGACAGTTATTACAAAAAAGGCTGAATGTTACATAAAAGAAAAATCTCAATTTGCAGTTGATTTTTAGTAGTTACCTCATGTTTCTACACTTGATGCCTGATACTTAAAATGTATTCCCTTGCTCCTGTGTAATAGATTTATGGATGATGGTGATGATAAGCCTCATAAACATCAGATAAATTACTGAATACCAGAGGGATAAAACATTGTTGGTTAAGAATTAGTATATACAGCACAATTCACAATACCAAAGACATGGAATCAACCCAAATGCCCATCAATGATAGACTGGATAAAAAAAAAAATGTGGTACATACACACCGTGGAATACTATGTAGCCATTAAAAAGGAATGAGATCATGTCCTTAGCAGGGACATGGATGGAGCTGGAAGCCATAATCCTCAGCAAACCAGTGCAGGAACAGAAAACGAAACACTGCATATTCTCACTTACAAGTGAGAGCTGAACCATGAGAACACATGAACACTGGGAGGGGAACAACACACACTGGGGCCTGTCAGGTGGGCAGGGGAGGGTGAACATCATGATAAATTGCTAATGTATGTAAGGCTTAATACCTGGGTGATGGGTTGATGAGTGCAGCAAACCACCACAGCACACGTTTACCTATGTAACAAACCTGCATGTCCTTTACATGTATCCTAGAACTTAAATTTTTTAAAAACAGAATTAGTATAAAGACATAAGAACAGGGCAAATCCTCTGTCTTCAGGAGAATATGTTGAACCAACATACCAGATCATCACCAGTAAACACCTATTTGTCACAAGAGATTCATCCTGAAATTAGCAATGTTTGCTTTTCTTTAAATACTTGAAAATCATTTCAAAAGTCTGAGTGGATTAGTAGCAGTTAGTGCATTTGCAAAAAGCTCTTAGAAGGAAAGATAATATAAACAAAATTGACTCAGGGGTTGAACAAAAGCAATAAAAGCTTTTCTGGAAAAGTCAGTCATGTGCCACCTCCAGAAATGTTTTACATGCCTCAATGTGAGCATGCCCCTGGAAGCTGATGCATTGAGGCAAAATGTATGCAAACAACCCAAGGTCTATATTTTGGGACAGTTAACTCATACACTGGGCAGCCAGCAGTCACAAGACTCAGAACCTGACTCCAGCTGACATTCAAGGCAATCACTTAGCTCCTCTCTCGCCTTCATCACTCATGTGCAACCCTAAGGAATTTCAGGCCTACCTTAGTCCATTAACTTCCTTACCTCCTGCTTCCTTAGTCATGGATGTAGAATTAGGCAGAAGTCCCTACAGTATATACAGATACATATGTATATATGTGTGTGTGTGTGTTTATATATATGTATATCCATGCAAAATATATTTTATAAATGCTTATGTTTTAGAAGTGATACCTATAAATATGTAAGTATAGATATATATACTAAAAGTATATTCTAGTATTTAGTTAACATGTGCATAATTATAATAGATTGAGTTTAAAAAGCAGCTAATACCTGTCATGTTCTTTTCAGAATGTCAGGTATTAGTAAAGTCAGTAGTTCTGCGAACATGCTGTTTCTGCTGTTAGTTTTATGGCTATTTTACCTGCAGAAAAGTGGCTGGCACAAAGTGAAAGCTCAAGAAACACTAGATCAAAAGAAATGGCATAGGGGAAACACTAGACTTGCAGATAGAATGTCTACATTCAAGTCTGAACTAATTCCCTTCAAATCTTTCCGAACTGTAAAATGGGAATAATATTCCCTCACTTGGCTCTACTTTCCCCATAGAGATCTCCATGATAGTAATAGTAACAGTTTCAGTAACAGTAATTATATCTGTACAACTGGCTTCAGTAGAAGGAACACTAGTAATAAGTGGAAATTATTTTTACTATAAACATTATATTGGAATGGATTCATTGATTCATTCATTCCATTGTACCAGGAAATATATAATTGGCTAAATACACAGAGAGAAGACAGAATTACTATCCCAGGTAGGGAGGGTCATCACCTAGCTGGGGAAAAACATATTGCATGACAATGGGATAAATGTTTGTACATATGGATTTACCTGAATGTTTTCTCTTCGTTTCTTGTCAATGTAAAATGTTCCACCATAATTTTCTGGGAAATAAAACTAGCCTTTTCAACGTATCCCTTTTTCTTACTATCTAAACTGGAACAAGTTTCTTTTCTTGGATAACTATTACTTCCTCTCTTATTAATCTAGGTCTTCTTTTTAACAAACTTTTCATTGATTCACTTGGTATGTACCAGACACTTTGCTAAAGCTCAGATTTCAAAGATAAAAGAGTCTTACTTTCAAGCAAAGAATTTTCCCCATTTTCGGGAAAGCAATAAAAAAATCCAAAGTGACCACTTTGAAGATAGTTATAAGCTCACTTTGTGAATGAAGTCTCAGTATCGAGGGTAAAGTGCTAGGGTATCTAAGACTTACCTTCAAATAGTATAGCAAAAAAACATGTATTTATGCATAGTGAGAGAAAGCAAAGAAAATTTATAACAGTTGAATGCAACAAATATAAGTTCATTGTTTTATTACTTCAATTTTTCTGTATGTTTGAAATATTTTCTTATAAAAAGTGGAGGAAATGAACAAAAGATTCAATAGAGTCAGATTACTTTGGGTTACAGTCTGGTTCCAGAACTGTCCAGCAGTATGAGCTGGACCTCATATGAGTTATTAACCTCCCAAGATCTCAGTCTTCTCATTGTTAAATGAGATTTTACATGCAGTGGGTTCTTCTGCACATTAAATTAGATAATTCATGTAAAACACGTAACACAGTCCTGATGCCTAAAATAATAAAACAAATATTAACTACTATTATCTTATTTGTAAAAGAATACTTCAGCCAGGCATGGTGGCTCACGCCTGTAACCCCAGCACTTTGGGAGGCTGAGGCAGGTGGCTCACAAAGTCAGCCTGGCCAAGATGGTGAAACCCTGTCTCTACTAAAAATACAAAAGTTAGCCGCGGTGGTGGCGGGCACCTGTGGTCCCAGCTACTCGGGGGACTGAGGCAGGAGAATTGCTTGAACCCAGGAGGCAGAGGTTGCCGTGAGCTGAGATCATGCCTCTGCACTCTAGCCTGGGTGACAGAACAAGACTCCATCTCAAAAAAAAAATCTGTGAAATGATGTGGAATTTAAAATATGGACATCAGGAAGATGGCATTTCCAGGAATAGTAGAAAGTGTATTTCCCGAGAGGTAGGCAAGCTTTGGAGCAGCATGGCTCTGAGGGTATATACCAATCTCTGGTGGTTTTAATCCAGAGTTCTAATGGGTCCCATGACTGGGGAAGACAAGAGACCAAGCTTGGGGCTTAGAGAGTACAAAATTTTAGATCAGAGACAACTGAGTGAAGCTGGGGCTTTTGTAAAGCGACATCATCAATAAGCAATCTAAAGAAAAGCCCTGTTGGACAATGGGAGATAGGGAAGATTCTTGCTTATATCCACCTACCTAGTGAGTCAAGTGAGGCTCTCGGTGGAGCCCATATTCACAGGCATTTAGAACCAGAAGTTTTATTTCTGTGTAGTTGAAAGTCTATTTGAAAATGAACTCAAGTCAGTAGCATCCTCTAGCATCTGGCAGAAGGAAACACAATCCTAAGGAAGGGAAGGCACATTAAGTCCAAACCTCAAAAAACTCCTAGATTCCATGGAACATAAATTCACAATCAAAACTAATAAAATACATAAGGACCAAGGAAACATGGACAAAAGTCAACCACAACAACCAGCTACAGAATCAGACTCACAAAACTTGTTAAAATAAATTTAATAAGCTTGTTAAAATAAATTCAATACATTTTAAGAATTAGAGGTATTAAAAGTATGACAATGGAACAAGATACTACAGAAATACCCAGACTTTTGAAAGAACACAAAGTTTTACTGCTAGAAGCGAAAATCTAAAAAATGAAAAATACTACAAATTAAATGGAGATGCAGCATAAAAGCTAATGAATTGAAACAGATCTGAAAAAAATTACCCAAAACTTAATATAGACAACCAAAGAAGTAGAAAGTATAAAATTTCAGATGGAAAGAATAAAAGGAGTGGATATTGGCAATATTCAAAGAGAAAATGACTGGAAAGTTCCCATAATTAATAAGATGAATCCTTAGACTCAGAAACAATGTATTGTAAGCAAAAATAAGAAATAAATCTACATTATATTGTAACTGCAGAACATCAGAGACAACAAGACTATCATTTAAAATTTCAACAATAGAAGCCAGACGAGAGTGGAATTATATATTTAATGCTAGATTAAATAAGAAAACTATACAGCTCTTATAGATTCATAACTAAAAATAAAATAATTAAGGTAAGAAAACTTTTTCAAAAAAGTCAGATGAGAAAAAAATTGGGAGTATTTATGCCAACAGAAACACCAAGAAATTTCCAAAAGAGTAATATTCCATGGCATCTACACCTATGGTTTTGAGAAGCCTTCGTTATCCAGCAGTGAATCATTCTACCTTGTATGAAGGGTTATGATGTGATCACTCAAGCCCAATCTGGGACTGGGAAAATGGCCACATTTGCCATATCGACTCTGCAGCAGATTGAATTAGATCTAAAGGACACCAAGGACACCGGGGCCTTGGTCCTAGCACCCGCTCGAGAATCGGCTCAGCAGATACAGAAGGCGGTCATGACACTAGGAGACTACGTGGGTGCCTCCTGTCATGCCTGTATTGGGGGTACTAATGTGTGTGCTGAGGTGTAGAAACAGCAGATGGAAGCTCCCCATATCATCGTGGGTACCCCTGGCCATGTGTTTGATATGCTTAACTGGAGATACCTGTCTCCCAAATACATCAAGATGTTTGTGCTGGATGAAGCTGATGAAATGTTAAGACATGGATTCAAGGACCAGATCTATGACATATTCGAAAAGCTCAACAGCAGCACCCAGGTTGTTTTGCCCTCAGCTACAATGTCTTCTGATGTGCTTGAGGTGACCAAGAAGTTCATGAGGGACCCCATTCAGATACTTGTTAAGGAAGAGTTGACCTTGGAGGGTATCTGCCCATTCTACGTCAACATGGAACGAGAGGTAGAAGCTGGACATACTGTGTGACTTGTATATAAACCCTGACTGCCACCCAGGCAGTCATCTTCATCAACGCCCAAAGGAAGATGGACTGGCTCGCTGAGAAGATGCACACTCGAGATTTCACTGTCTCTGCCATGCGTGGAGATATGGACCAAAAGGAACATGATGTGATCAGAGGGAGTTTCATTCTGACTCTAGCAGAGTATTGATTACCACTGACCTGGGCCGGGAGATATTGATATGCAACAGCTTTCTTTAGTCATTAAATATGACCTTCCCACCAACAGGGAAAACTATATCCACAGAATCAGTTGAGGTAGATGGTTTGACCGTAAGGATGTGGCTATTAACATGGTGACAGAAGAAGACAAGAGGACTCTGAGGCATCGGGACCTTCTACAACACCTCCATTGAGGAAATGCCCCTCAATGTTGCTGACCTCATCTTGGGGGCTGTCCTGCTACCTAGCCCCAGTCAGCGTTCAATCTTGGGGGCTGAGGAACAGCAGGAGGGTGTAGGGAAGGGAGACAAGGAATGGATATCTTGTCATTTTTTCTTTAAATGTCACTTTTTGAGGCAAAAGATAAAAGTTTTAAAACATTAAACACATAAATTTATTACCATGTTTGTGGGCAAAAATAAACAATATTATAAAAATTAATCTTTCCAATATATTCTGTAGATTCAACACAATTGCAGTAAAAGTCTACCAGTGTATTTTCTGAAATTTGCAAATGTGATTCTGAAATTTAAATATAAATAAAATTTCTATAAATTTTATATAAAATTTCTATAGAAGATCAATGATCTAAGACTATCTAAAACACCCCTAACAGAAAAAAAAATTTGAAATGTTTGTCCCCCCTGGATATTTATTTAGTATAAACCTGTAGTAATTTAGTTACCATGATACTGACACAAGAAACAAACTAATGAAACTGAATAGAGAGCCCAGAAATAGGCCATGTGTATGTTAATACCTGATACAAAACAGTGCTACCCACTACAGCTAATGAGGAAAGAATGGACTGAAAAACAAATGATTGCAACTCATATGGGGAGAAAAATTGATTCAAATACCCACTTTACTATTCACAAAAATCAATTACAGATGGATCAAGAACTTAAACATAAAAGGTACAACTTTTAGGAAAAAATATCAGGGGATATCTTATGGCTTCAGTGTAAGGTAGAATTTTGCTTAAAAGGCTCAAAAACTGCAAACTAAAGAAAAAGAAGAGTGAATCAAACTGCATTTATAAGAATTTCATTCCAAAAAGCTGACAACTCACAGACACACACACACACACACACATCTCCCAAAAAGGCAGTGAAAAACAAGCCACAGACTATAAGATACTTGCAACATCTGTAATTGTTAAAAGCTTAGTATCCAGAATATATACAGAATGCCCATAAATTACTAAGAATAAGACAAATTACCCTATATTAAAAAATGGTCAAAATATATTAGCAGGCATATCAGAAAAGGAAGCACAAGTGGCCATTAAACATGTAAAAGAAATTCACACTTTATTAATCAAGAAAAAGCAAAGTAAAACCACAATAGTACATCATTTTATTCTAATGAAATTGATAAAAATGTAAACGCATTGGCTAAGATGTAAAACAAAAGAAACTTGAAGACATTATTAGCTCAAGTTTAGGTCAATACAATTTGTAATATATTTTGGCATTATCTTTTAAAGTTGAATATATGCATGCCTCATGATTATGCCATTTTATTTGCATATGAATCTTAGAGAAGCTGTTATATATGTTCACCAAGATATACCTAAAAATGTTCATAAGAGTATTATTTGCAATACCAAAAAACTGAAAACACAACTGTACAAGAGTAGAATGAAAAAATGAATTGTTACATTTATGCAACAGTATATGACACAGCAGTAAAAGTAAATAAACCACACCTACATTCATCAATATAGGTGAATCTCAAAAGTTATGTTGAGGGAAGAAAGCTAAACATAAGAATATATATAGTGTGATTCCATTTACACATGGGTCAAAAGTATAATCAGACTACTATTACTCAGGAAATCATACGTATGTTGTAAATGCATTTTTAAAAAGCAAGCCAAGATATTAGCAAAATTGCAGAATAGGAAGCTCTAAACTTTCCTTTTCCCCATAGACACATCAATTTTAAAGCAATACATGGACCAATTCCCATTGTGAGAAATCAAGAAGCTAGTTGACACTACAGCGAGCTTCAGATTAGAACAAGCAAAAGAAAGAATCACCAAACTAAAAGATGGGTCATTTAATATTATCTAGTCAGAGAAGCAAAAGAGCTTGAGGGACTTAAAGGACATCATCAACTGGACCATAAAAAGTACAGGAGTTTCAGAAAGAGAAAAGAGAACAAACCAGAAGCTTATTCAAATGAAATAATGACTGAAGACAACCCAAATCTTAAGAAATTGATCTAGATTTATGAAGTACAAAATATCCAAAATGAGATAAATCTAAAAGAAATCCACACCAGAACATGTTATAATTGAATTACCAAAAGTCAAACACAAAGAATTTTGAAGGAAGCAATAGAAAAGCAACTTTTACATCCATGAGAACCTTCAAAAGAGTATCAACAAACTTTTCAGCAGAAACCTTGCAGTCCATGAGACAGTGGAATGATATACTTAAAATGCTTGAAAAATCCTGCCAATCAAAAAGAATATACCTGGCAAAACTATCCTTTAAAAATGAAAGGGATATAAAGACTTTGCCAGACAAACAAAAGCTGAGGAAGTGCATCACCACTAGACCCGCCTTATAACTAGAAACACAATAGCACAAGAACATGTAAAACACATTGGTAAAAGCAAATATAAAAACCTATACAGAATCCTATATTACTGTAACAGTAGTGAATAAGTCCCTTTTTTTTTTTTTTTTTTTTTTTTTTTTTTTTTTAAAGACAGAGTTTTGCTCTTGTTGTCCAGGCTGGAGTACAGTGGTGTGATCTCGGCTCTCTGCTCATCTTCCAGGTTCAAGTGATTCTCCTGCCTCAGCCTCCCAAGTAGCTGGGATTACAGGCACCCACCACCAACACAGGTAATTGTTTGTATTTTTAGTAGAGATGGGGTTTCACCACATTGGCCAGGCTGGTCTCAAATCCCTGACCTTAGGTGATCCACCTGCCTTGACCTCCCAAAGTGCTGGATTATAGACATGGGCCACCACGCCTAGCCAAGTCACTTTTAATTCTAGTATAAAAGGTAAAGATAAAAGTATTAAAATAACTATAGTTTTAAAATATGTTAATGAATACAAAGCATAAATAAATGTAAGTAGAGACATCAATAACAAAGTGTAGTGGGGTGAGAAGTAAAAATATAGAGTTATTGTATGCAATTGAAGTTATCAGCTTAAAATAGACTGTTCTATTTTAAGTTCAGTTCTTTCCTATAAATGACTTTAAATATAAATAAGTTAAATTCTGTAATCATGTAGAATAGGTGAATGATTAAAAAAAAAAAAAACAAGATCCAACTATATACTATCTACAAGAGACTCACTTTAGATTTATGGACCAATACAGGATGAAAATGAAGGGATGGAAAAAGATGTTTCATAAAAATCATCTAAAATTGAGCAGGAGTGATTATATTAGTATCAGAAAAAAATAGACTAAGTCAGAAACTATCACAGACAAAGAAGGATATTATATTACAAAATTGTCAGTTTTCTAGGATAATATTACAATTATAAATATATAGAAACCTGACATTAACACACTTAAATGTATAAAGAAAACACTGGCAGAAATGAAGGGAAAAATAGATGGCAATATAAAAATAGAGACTTCAATGCCCCACTCTCAATAAAAACATCCAATCAAAAAACCAGTAAGGAAACAACACACTTGAACTATTGCTTTAGACCAAAGGAATCTAATAGACATATATAGTGCATTCCACTCAATGGCAGCAGACACCCTTCTCAAGTGCACATGGATCTTTCTCTAGGAAAAATTATGTCTCAAATATATATTAAACTTAAAAAGATTAAAATACCAAGGATCTCTTCTTACCCACAATGGACTAAAACTACAAATCAATAGAAGAAAAATTGAAAAATGCAAAAATATGTGGAAATAGAACAACACACACTCAAACTATCAGTGGGTCAGAAAATAAATCAAAAGGAAAATTAGAAAATATCTTGAGGCAAAGAAATCACAACATATCAAAACCCATGGGATGCAGCAAAGCAGTGAGAGAGAAGTTTATAGCAATAAATGTACATACAGACAATGAAATGGAAGAAACAGCCCAGGAATAAATCCACGTATATAGTCAACTGATTTTCAACAAAAAAGCCAAGAATATACAATGGGAAAAAAAGGACAGTCTTCTCAATGAAGGAAGCTGGAAAAACTAGATGTCCATTAAAAGAAAAAAAAAGAATGAACTCCAAATAACCTAACTTTATGTTTGAGGGAACTAGGCAGGGAGAAGGAAAAAACTAAGCCCAAAAGTAGCAGATAGAAAAGTAATAAATATTAGACAGGAATTTATGAGAATAGAGAAACAATAGAAAAAAATAAATGAAACTAAGTTTTTTGAAAAGATAAAATTGACAAATCTTTAGACTAAGAAAAAATTCAAATAAAATCAGAAATAAGAGAGGAGACATTACAACTTATGTTACAGAAATAAAAAGGATCGTAAGAAACTACTATGAACAATTATATACCAAACAACTGGATAATCTAGAAGAAATGGTAAATTCCTAGAAACATACGACCTACCAATACTGAATCATGATAGAAAATCTGAACAGATCTATAACAGAAAGAATCTGAACAGATCTATGTAAGGAGATCGAAATGTAATTTTTTTAAAAAAGCTTCCCAATAAAGAAAAGCCAAGGATCAAGAACAAAGCAAGGATGCCCACTCTTACCACTTATAGTCAACATAGTATTAGAAATCTTAACCAGAGTAATTACACAAGTAATAAAAACCATCTAAATCAGAAATGAAGGAATAGAATTATTTCTGTGTGCAGATAACGTGATCTTATATATAGGAAACCTCAGAGACTTCATATACACACACATATGCTCACACATATGCACACACATTCATACACATGTTATAACCAATAAGTTAACTCAGTAAAGTTGCAAGGTATAAAATCAATATATAAAAATCAGTTGTGTTTCTATATAGTAACAATAAACTGCAAAAGAATTGACAGAAACAATCCCATTTACAATAGCATCAAAGGAATAAAATAGGAATAAATTTAAAGGGTTGAAAGACATATACTGACTACAAAACATTGTGAGATAGAGAAGACAAAAAATGAAAAGACATTCTGTGTTCATGAACTGGAAGACTTAAGTGTTCATATTAATCAAAGCAATCTACAGATTCAATGTAATCTATATCAAAATCTTAATGGTAGTTTTCATAGAAATAGAAAAAAATTCTAAAATCCTTCTGGAACCACAAATGAGTAGCCAAAACAATCTTGAAAAAGAACAAAGCTAGAGAAATCATACTTCCTGATTTCAAAATATGTAACAAAGCTACAGTTATTTTTCAAAATATGGTACCGACTTACAGACACATAGACCAATGAAACAGAAGACAGCACCCAGAAATAAATCCACATAGATATTGTCAACTGATCTTCAACAAAAGAGCTAAGAATGCACAATGGAAAAAGAATTTTTTTTTTTTTTTTTTTTTTTTTTTTGAGATGGAGTTTCATTCTTGTTGCCCAAGCTGGAGTGCAATGGCGCCATCTCAGCTCACCGCAACCTCTGCCTCCCAGGTTCAAGTGATTCTCCTGCCTCAGCCTCCCGAGTAGCTAGGATTACAGGCATGTACCATCACGCCCAGCTAATTTTTTTGTATTTTTAGTAGAGATGGGATTTCTCCATGTTGGTTTGGCTGGTCTCAAACTCTCAACTTTAGGCGATCCGCCCGCCTCAGCCTTCCAAAGTGTTGGGATTACAAGGGTGAGCCACCGCATCTGGCCGATGAAAGGATAGTCTTAACACATGGAGTTGAGAAAACTAGAAGTCCATATGCAAGAGAATGAAATGGAACCCTTATCTTACAACATACACAAATATCAACTCAAAAGGGATTAAAGACTTAAATGTGAGACCTGAAACTGTAAAACTATTATGAGTCATAAGGGTAATGATTCATAATATTGGTTTTTTGGATATGACTCCAAAAGCACAGGCAACAAAAACAAAAATAGACAAATGGGATTACATCAAACTAAAAAGCTCTGCACAGGCAAAGAAACAATCAACAGAGTGAAGAGAACACCTATGGAATGGGAGAAAATTTTTGCAAACCACACATCTGATAAAAGGTTCGTATCAAACAGATATGAAGAATTCAAACAATACAAGGAAACAATTTTTAAAATGGGTAAAAAAAACCAGAATACGCATTTCTCAAAAGAAGATATACAAATGGCCAACAGGTATATGAAAAAATGCTCAATATCACTCTATCGGCGAAATATAAATTAAAACCACAATGAGGTATCACTTCAAATCTGTTAGGATGATTATTCTAAAAAAACACATACAGAAAAAGATAACAAGTGTTGATAAGGATGTGGAGAAAGAGGACCACGGAACACTGTAGGTATGTCAATTAGTATAGCCATTATGAAAAACAGTATAAAGGTTGCTCCAAAAACTGAAAATAGAACTACCCATTTAATCCAGCAATTCCACTTCTGGGTATACATCCAAAGGATATAAAATATGTCAAGGAGATATCTGCACCCCAGTGTTCACTGCAGCACTATTTGCAATAGCCAAGATACAAGAGCAATCTAAGTGTCCATCAGTGGATGAATGGATAAAGAGAATATGTTGTATATGTACACAATCGAATACTACTCAGTCTTTAAAAAGAAGGAAATTCTGTCATTTGCAACAACATAAATAAATTTGGAGGATATCCTGTTAAGCAAAATAAGCCAGATACGGAAGAACAAATATTGCATGTTCTCAATAGTGGAATCTAAAAAAGTTGAACTCACAGAAGCAGGGAGTAAAATGGTGGTTACCAGGGGCAGAAGTGGAGGGAAGGAGAGGTTGGGAAGATGTTGCTCAAAGGATACAAAATTTCAGTTAGATAAGAGGAATAAGTTCAAGAGAACTGTTGTACAGCCTGGTAACTATAATGATAATGCTTTGTATTTTTAAAAGTCACTAAGATTTTAAGTGTTCTCATCTCCAAAAAATAATGAAAGGCACTATGTTAGTTTGATCTAGCTATTCTACAACATATACATCTTTCAAAGCATCATGTTGTACATGATGTATATATTTACAATTGCATTGCATATAATTGTATACAATTTTAAAATTTTTAAATAAAGAAAAAGGAAAAAAGTATGTTCATCCAAAAACCAAAAGAGAAAAAAAAAAGCCAATACTACAAAATTCTGAATTGCGGTTACCTTGTAAAGGGGAGAAGAAAGGGATGAGATTATGGAGCTATTTACAAGGGCATTCAAAAAGTGTTATTTTGCTCTATTATTGCATTTTGTTTTGTTACTTTTAAACTGTATAAATAATATTAAATATTCTGTGTGTATGCTCTATTTCTCTAAAACTAAAATTAAAACACGGACAATCTGAAAACACATACTATTTGCTTTGTACCTTTCATGTGTATCATCTATATTTATTAAAACTGGCTCAGATCTTATCATGAACAATAAAATCAAAATAAAAAATAGAATTATATAGAAAAATATATACCCTCTATTAAAACTCCCAACACAATTAAAGAATTCTTATGATCATTTTAGCATACTGTGTAAAAATGTGCATTGAACACCATTTACTGCTAGGGTACTAGAAGGAAGATGGAGTTGTCACAGGTGTCCTCTTCCACACAGCAGGTGGCAATTAAGCACTCCAAAGAACTGGAAAGGGTTTAATCCTGGAAGCCACAGGATTCAATTTGTGCTTTAGAAGACCACTTGGACTGTTATTTAGTGCATTGTAGAAACAGGGAGTTAATTACTACTAGTCCTAGATTGGAACAGAAGCAGAGGGTAGAACTAGGATTGAGCAGTGTTGGCAGTAACAAAGTCAACAGATTTAAAGTCTGTTTTGAAGGTAGAATATGATATGTTGATGAATTAGATGTGGAGATAACCTTATAAAATAGTAATATGCCAAAAATATAGTTCTCATTCTCTAAAGATGCTTTAGTTATTTCAGTGGATTTCTCTGTTGTCTTTGTAAGTTATACAGAAATTAAAAAATAAAAATAAAAATCTCTTGGCTAATCATAATACTGACAGCACTGCCCACGCCACGTCCATGCATTACCTTCCACCAGGGAAAACACGTGGAACCACTAGGAGGTGTCAGAACTGCCACAAACTCTTTCAATTATTGATAATAAATTGTGACGCACACTATTTTATTCTTTAACATTCTCAAATTTTTATAAAGATAAAGATTTAAAGCCTTTTGCTATTATAGCCAGCTACTGTATGACCCCATTTCCAAATACATTGGTTACATTCTGACCCTGCTCCTGGAATAATAAAAGACACAAATGCTTACTGAGCGCTTGCTAAGCACCAGGCACTGTTTGTAACACTTGTGAGAATTACTGGTTTAATCCTCACTTCAGTCCTGGGAGGAAGTGAGTCTCTATCTCCAGTCACTGTACATGAATCAAATATATTTATTGCTTCCCAGACTTTAAGTTATAGAAGGAGCTTGGAGTCACACTGACACCAAACTGTGTGTTTTAACCTCCCCAAGTTGCTTTTAATGGATCTTAAGTGTCTTTACTGATTACTTTTTTTGGAAAATACCCAAGGAAGATTCATAAAAATTTAGAAAACATACAAATATTGAGAAAACAAATCAGTCTGTCCCCAAAGATTGAGGATAAATGATGTCTCTATCATAAAGAGATAAAGAGAAACTAGAAATGCAAATTTCTAAGCAAATAAACTTGATAGCACCAAGTATTCCAAATGTTATAAAAAGATATAAGATGAAACCAGCAAGGACCCAAGGATCCCACTTAAAGCTGGAAAAAAAAAAAAATGTAACATTGGGATACATAATGCTGAAATTGATTTTCTTTTTCAACTGTCACACTCTAAACAGATTAAACTTAAAATTCTCAGAAGCCACAAGAACCGTATGTGTTTGACAAGCAAGCCACACCACTGGGGCAGAAGCCTGTCACTTGCTTACACTTAAGTACTCAGCCTGTAATGAATGGTTTATAGTGGTACTAAGCCTGTAAAGCACAGCTTATAATGGTTTTCAACCTTGACAACACATTAAAATCACCTGGTGTGCTTTCTTACATAACTTTCCAACCCTTGAAAGTCTATTCTGTGATCTGGAACCAATTCGAGGCACCAGGAGTTTTTATAAATTCCCAGGAAATTCCAACATACAACCAAAGCTTGAGAACCACTGCTTTAGATCTAGGCCTATGGAGTTTCTCAGCACTGCAACACAGCCATGCTCTGGGCTTAACACTACCTTGAAAGGTAAGAAAATAAGCAAAAGGTTGAAGCCATCTTCTGAATTCCTATAGACCACCATGAGCACTTGGTTAGACTACTTCCACAAGTGCTACCCACTAGGAAACTTAGCTATCTATCAAGCCAGCCACCGTTGACAGCTTCTTTCAGATGTATTTCCTTTACCATGTGAACATGCTTGGACATCAATAAATAGTATAGTTTTCTTCATTGTAACTACCAATTAGGTTAACTATGGATTAGACAAAAGGGAAGATGGGAAAAGGAGAAATTGAGGACCTGATGTGTGCTAGACATTATATGCATTTACCACTGAATCTTTACAACAATCCTATAAGGAAAGAGTATTTTATTTTATTCCTCAGGAAACTGAGGTTCAGTGGGGATTGAGTGGTTTCCCAAGATCCCAGGGCTACCACAGAGTAACACTGGGAAAGTGACACAAACTGCCTTTTACTATATCACACTGCCCCCTAGGGCTACAGGGGTCTATGGCACGCACTGGAAGTTAAAAGAATTTGAAATACCAGAAGGCAGCAGCTGGCTTGAAATCTTCCCTGGTAGACCTAATTGGATGTGACTGCTCTTTCTTCCAACACTTACAGCCTTTTCTGTGGGTACCACTGGCTTGGCACGGAGCTCTTACTGCCTTTTGTTAATGGCTAATTCATGTGCTTTCAACTAATTGCCGTTATATGCAAGCTCAGGCAGGGCGAAGATATTCCTGGTATTTTTTCACCTACCTCAGAGCCTAAAATTGCCTTAGAGCAGTGCTTCTCAAACTGTAATGTACATATGAATCACCTGTGGACCTTGTTAAACTGCAGATTCTAATTCAGAAGGTTTGGGTGGGGCCTGAGATCCTCCATTTCTAACAAGCAGTCAAGGGATGCCAATGGTGCTGGTGAGATAATTCTTACCGTGAATGAAAAGAAGCCAATTATTCCACATAAATGGGGTTTTTTAAAACTAGACTTGAGGAACAAGCAGCTATGTGTGTGGCTTGGGAAATGAGATTTCACAACATATTTCAATTTTTTTTTTTTTAAGGTGCCTCAGTGCTGCATGCAACTATCAAGACTCTACAGTCATCTCTTTCCTGTTCAATGAATCTTTGCAGATTGGTTATTTGATTGGTAGGACGTCTCAACATGAAAAGAAAGCACCTACAAAATACAGTTGAATTTCTCATGAATAACACAAAAGAACATTAACTGGTTGGTCGTTGTTCTGTTTTGTTTTTGATTAAGGATAGCAGTCTATTCTTTCCACAATTGCTCCTGTTCGTCCTGGGACCTCCTGTGTGGCCACTGTGTCTTTGGAGCTCCCAGAGTGATTGGGACACTTTTTTCCTTCTTTTTGAGAGCTTCTTGCTCTTGTCGCCCAGGCTGGAGTGCAATGGCGTGATCTCCACTCACTGCAACCTCTGTCTCCCGGGTTCAAGCGATTCTCCCGCCTCAGCCTCCTGAGTAGCTGGGACTACAGACATGCACCACCACGCCCAGCTAATTTTTGTATTTTTAGTAGAGACAGGATTTCAACCATGTTTGTGGGGCTGATCTTAAACTCCTGACCTCAGGTGATCCGCCTGCATCAGCCTCCCAAAGTGCTGGATTATAGGCATGAGCCACAGTGCCCAGCCCATAATTGGGATACTTCTGGGAAAACCTGTGGGTAACCTCTATTAACATATTCTGAACTAAACACGGTCATTACAAATAGCAGCCTCTACTGCAGCAGATGTGAGTTCAAGCTCTGGCAACATTTTACTTCTAAAAGCTTCATTTTTCCTCCAGTACCACCCTCGTGCAAGACTAAGGACCTTTGGCATAATCCAAAATGTCCAAACTCAATTTATTCACAAGAATTATATTCATACACCCCCACAGAATAGCTTTTCTCATTCACAATATTTCATTATTGATTTTGTGGTGACACAAAAGAGGGTTTATGCTGTATGTGATACAAAACATATAAATACTCCTGGAACATGTCATATTGTGGCTCAGAAGAAGACATCTCTATCTCATATTCACCTTTGTGCCCCACCCCCAGACACCCTACCACAATGGCACAGGGTTTTATAGAGATGTCACTGTGTCCCCTGAGCAGCCTCAATTTCCTCAACTATAAAAAAGGACTAATAATACCTAGCCTGGATGTTTCCATGAAAATTAAACGTATATATCCTTCCTCCAAAAGTCCCTGGCAACCTCTAGCCAACAAATCTAGACCATTTCCTCCCATGCACCCCCCAATCTTCAGCTTACTACCCTCAACCATAACCTCATCTCCTTATATCTTCTTTCTTTTTACAGGAATGTGCCTATCTCTTAGTCTTTCCAGTTCGGATCCATCCTCTTTTGATGACAACAGTTAGAAATAACAAATAACTTCACACAGTCAGTTCTCTATAAATATTTGTTACATGAATAAACAATTGATCCACCTGTAAACAAATCAAAGCCAGTAGATCCTAAATATTCAGTTCTAGAAATCTCTACTACTGGGCAAAATCAGTTGGGGAAATATTAACAAATAGCAGCCATTTATGACAAATTCCTTTTAATTCAATTTATTCGAGTCCCCCTTCACAAAAAGAAAGGAACAAATCAAAGGTGCCACCAATATTTACAAATCATTTGAGAAATAGTGCAGCAGCCAGAACATCAGGCTGTCAGAAGTACTGTGAGCCTGCCTAAAGCTTACACCTATGATAGTTTTATTTATTTATTTATTTATTTATTTATTTGAGATGGAGTTTCACTCTTGTTGCCCAGGCTGGAGTGCAATGGTGCGATCTCAGCTCACCACCACATCTGCCTCCTAGGTTCAAGCTATTCTCCTGCCTCAGCTCTCCTGAGTAGCTGGGATTACAGGCATATGCCACCATGCCCAGCTAATTTTGTATTTTTAGTAGAGATGGGGTTTCTCCATGTTGGTCAGGCTGGTCTCGAACTCCCGACCTCAGATGATCCACCTGCCTCAGCCTCCCAAAGTGCTGGGATTATAGGCATGAGCCATCGTGCCTGGCTGTGACAGCTTTTAAGATGTACATAGAAACATGCAAGCAAATGCCCAGCACCAGGAAATTTGTGTGCTCTTGATACACATATAAGACCACTCATGAGTAAACTGAGGCTGTTGCTACTTCACATTGGAGGTTATTATAAAGAGTAGAGGAAATGGCATATGGGTTTTCTATTCCAGCAGCACTTAGTATATGTTCAGAAAAGTTCCCATTCTGGCTCATCTTGGTGGCTATTTCCATCCCATTGGCATGGGGAAGAAGAGTAGCAGATGCTTAATTGACGTGTTCATTGACCTTATTAAAAAAGAAAGCTCTGACCATGACAAACATTTTGTTAGGCAATCTTTGCTCTTGTAGTCTTCCAAAATCTTATGAGAGGTAGCCTCAAATTCTAAAACATGTTGTCACATAGGTATGATAAAATTGCACTCAGTGGCAGGGAAACAGGAAATGATATAAACAGAATGATGGAAAATCCCATCATTGAAAAGAAAAAAAACTTCATAAAAAAAGATCAAATCAGACCACCAAAATAACATGACACTAAAAAACTATAAAAGAAAATCTATGGCAGGGCACGGTGGCTCGCGCCGGTAATCCCAGCTCTTCCGCAGGCCGAGGTGGGCGGATCACGAGGTCAGGAGATGGAGACCATCCTGGCTAACACGGTGAAACCTCGTCTCTACTAAAAATACAAAAAATTAGCCAGGCGTGGTGGCAGGCACCTGTAGTCCCCGCTACTCGGGAGGCTGAGGCAGGAGAATGGCGTGAACTTGGGAGGTGGAGCTTGCAGAGAACAGAGATGGCACCGATACAATCCAGCCTGAACAAGAGAGGAGACTCAGTCTCAAAAAGAAAAAAAAAAAAATCTATAAGAAAGCCTTTAAAAAATGTGAAAAAATAAAATGATTATTAATTGAACAAAATTTAGCCTATAAATTTAAGATAGGCAAACAAGAGACTTTTATCAGGATAAAATTTTATTAAAATGAAATTCATATATAAATGGCCCAATTGAGTGAAAACAATTACCAGCAAACAAGATTCATAGCAAAATGTCAGAGCCAAATGATTCAACGGCAAACGAAAAACAAAAGACAGGACACAAAGAGTGCATGTTATTTTATGTTATATATTCATGTAGTAACGAAATCCCCTTTTCTATTTTTCCCTAAAACTGTAGTGTACTAACTGAAAATCTATTCAATATCCTGTTAATTAGGTTATACATAATATAATCTAGGGGTTACAGTGAACACATTCAAAGGGAATGTGCTCATTATAAAATCCTATTACATGTGGTTACAGTCTCTAAAGAAAACCTATGGGAATCCAGGTAATTTCCACATTTTAGACATGTGTGGAAAATGCCACACTTCCTCCTTTCCTGGAGGTTTCTGAGGAATGTGTTTTATTCCATCTGAAGCCTCAGGCATGTTAGAACTCCTCAACCAAAGCGTATTCCACACCTTATTCTGCTCTCCACATTGAGACATCATGCTTTACAAATTTCTATCAATGATTATGCTCAGAGGTGTCCACAGGTATTGTTCTGAGTTTTGGATTTTTTTTCCAAATTCACAGGTCCATCTTCCTGTTGATTATCTCCCTAGTGCCGTGACTTAGGTGTGCCATCCCCCACTTAGAGAAGTGTGAGATCTATTAAACAATCCAAAATCTTGAGCCAAGAAAAGTACTGGCTAAATATCATTAAGGACTAGTTTTGTTTTTCAAAAAAGTAATTGGACATACCCCAGCTCAGCACATTCATTTATATTTACTATTGAAAAACAAAACTTAAAAAATAAAATGCTAATACTAGGAATGCAAGTACTTTAAGTGAAACCAAAGTTAAAAACTAAAATGACTCTATCTCGTATCTAGTTCTTGAGTACGGAAAAGGATTCATGCCCTTGACTCTGAAATGAACTTCATGACTGCCCCCAAGGAGTTCATTGTCTACGTGGAAAATTCCGAAGTTGCAGGAAAATATTTCCATTTTATCCACATCTCATTTCCACATCCACCTCTTGGACTACGGTCGAAATTTTATGACTATGGCTTCTTCCCTGGGCTTTACGTTGTCCTCCACTGAGATGCAGATAGAAAGTTAACACCTTTAGACTTCTCAGTTTTATCCTCATATACTGTAAGTTACCTGCCTTTTCCTGAGAGCTGCTTCTGCAGGAGGCAGTGGCAGGAAGATTCTAAGAGAGGGTGAGGCCAGGTGCCTAGGAGGAGAGCAGCAGCAGAAAGGGAGCACTAAGGGCACAGAAGGCAAGCCAACCCTTTCCCAATTTTACTTAAGGCTTCAGCAGGGAAAACTCTATGAATACAATTGCAAATAGAACATCTTTCTAAAGTACATAAGCCCAGAGCTGCTTTAGGTGATGTTACAATTGGAGCCTGGACCTCTGCCCACTGTACTTGTTTTTCTAGTCCCCAAGACATCACAGAGTTCTAAGGTGTCTTGGACCCTAAAGGTCCAGGAAAGATGCTTTGAAAAACACTGGCCTATTAGAAGTTGCTGTTGTGAAATAGATTTTCTTATCTATAAGAACGATTTTTTCTCTTAAACCTATAATCAAGGATTTAATATTTCAGAGGTTAATTTCTAGATAGGTGGTGGGGAGATAAATTGGAAAAGAAAGGTATTGTTGATTGTTGTTTTTCGGCCAGATTCTTTGTACTATTAAGATCTTGATTTTCAAATAACATGGAGCGTAAGCCCAGAGGCTAAGGGAGTCTCACAGCTCCATAGACAGAAGCACTGCTTGAGAGCTGTACAAACCCAGACATTCCCTTCTCTCCATCTCCTGTTGCTGCTTCTTTCTTGCTGCAGGTGGGTTTATTCTGTTCTAAGCCCATTTGAAGGAAATGGTCTCAGTACTAATTCCAATTTATATCTTCTCTGTTCATGAAACCAGCCAAACCAATTCCAATTTAAGTTTTCTAGAAAGTACTTTGCTCAGCCCAGTTGAGCTGATTATTCCCATCATTCTGATTGTTCCCATCAGAATAATCTGTGTGACAACTGTGCTATGGTTAGGACAAGTTTCAGAAAAGGAGACAAAACACTAGACAACTTCACAATAGTTGTCCAGCACTTTCTTCCTGGAAACCCATGCCCCGATACAGCAATGATGAGCCGATTCTCCCTATCACTTCCCAACTCCATATTCAGTGATGTCATCTTAGTAGCCTGAAATCAGCCAGGAGGGGAGTATTTATACCATGAAAACTGGCAAATGCTACACATCAGGGCTTTTTTTTTTCAGACAGCCAATTTACCAGCACACCACTGTCAGATAAGTTCCCTGTGATTTGATTGGAGACAGCCACATTAACATCCACCCACACACTGTGAAGTATTGCAGATAACCTGGGTGTCCTTTTCTTCATAAATATCTTCCTCTAGAAGGAACCCAAGTAAACATGCTCACCCAAGTATTTTTATGTGTTTAAGAAAATAAAGTTAGACTTGTGCATCGCCATGGGTCCAGTGACCGCATTCCTGAGCATTTAGCGTAGTATTTCGAGCATCTCAAGCATTGTCCACCATCTTCATTACAAGGTTAGATATAGGTTAGAGGAATCTTAAAAATTATCCCCTTTCATAGTAAAAATTAAAAACAGCAAGTAGAGAAATCCAGTACAGAAGGTGTGAAGTGGTAGAAGTTACAAAAGCACTCGCTGGGATACCGCAGGAGCTCTACAAATGTTTGGGAATGTATGAAGAAAAGAAATGAAGTAGAAAGAGGAAAGGAAGTACGGGGGTGGGAAGGGGGAAGGACAAAACATAAACCAAATAATGAGATGACAACCAACAAGACAACCCTCCACTGAGATAATAAGCAAAAGACATTAAATAATAAGTATAAAAGCATTCATTCACTCAACAAATGATATCAAGTACCAAACATATGGCAGGGACTTGGCATAAAAAAGTCCATAAGACATGGTCCCTGCCTCAAGCACTGTACAGTTTGGTAGACAGAGTCAAGTAAATTGACATTTCAATACTGGTAAATGCTATGATGAGTTAACTGCCCCATGCTGAGGGAGATCATAGAAAGGCTTCTAATCCAAAGTTGAAAGTCCCAAAAGGTCACACTTCCAAAAAAAGGAACATCTAAACCAAGACCTGAGGAACAAATAAAAGCTCCTTGAGTGAACAGGGTGGGGCAAAGGGCATTTCAGGTGGAGGAGAAAGTATATAAAAAGGGTTTAGTGTTGAGTGGAAATAGGCAATGATGGATTTAACAAGTTCTGACTAGCTCAGGATAGCATCCAAAAGAAAGCTGGAGATGTAAGTCAAACCAGGCAATGAATGTCTCGCATAGCCTTGTCAGAACCGGGACTTTGAGGGCAAAGGAGAACCATCAAAGAATTGAAAGAAGATATCACTTTAGAGTAAATCAGGGAGTCCTGTTCATTTTATCTCCTGAATCGCTCTCAGACTGGTCTAGCCCTCTCCATGACTTTTCCAACTGGATTGACATGACATCTCCAGCTGGCCTCCTTGCCTCCACTCTGTCCTGCCTCTACACTTTTTCACATGGAAGGCAGGGAGACCAGCTGGATATCATTGCAACAATCTTGTTGAGGGACTGCTTTGGTGAAGAAGAGAAGTGGTCCAATCTGAGAGCCATTCAGGAGATCGAATAAGCTGGGTTCGGTGAGTAACAGGACTTGGGGCAAAGGAGTCAGGTTTCCAGGCTTCTGACTTGGGCAGCTGGGTGGATAGTGGTGCTCTTTACGTTAAAAAGAAATAAAGAAAAAATAGGTTTACCAGGTAGTATGGTTTGGATATTCATCTCCTCCCAATCTCATGTTGAAATGTGATCTCCACTGTTAGAGATAGGCCTAGTGGGAGGTATTTGGGTTATGGAACTGGACCCCTCATGAATGGCTTGGTGCCCTCCTCCCAGTCATGAGTGAGCTTTCGCTGTTAATTCACGTGAGAGCTGGTTGTTTAAAGGAGCCTGGCACCTCCTTTTTCCTGTCTTGTTCCCTCTCACCATGTGACAGGCTGCTCATCCTGCACTTTCCATCTTGATTGTGAGCTTCCTGAGGCCTCACCAGAAACTGAGCAAATGCTACTACCATGCTTCTTGTGCAGCCTACAGAATTGTGAGCCAAATAACCCTCTTCTCTTTATAAATTGCCCAGCCTCAGATATCCCTTTATAGCAATTCAAAGTAGACTAACACAGTAGGGTAGATCAGGAGTTTTTGTCCTTGAGGTGCTATGGGACATCCCAGTAAAGATATATAGTTTATTCAAAAAGATTTATAGTTTATCCATATATATAAAGATTAAAGATATATGGCGATATAAAGATATATATAAAAGATTAAAGATATATCTTAAAGATTATATATAACTTAATAGTTATCAAGTTTATTCAAAAAAGACAGGTCACCATGATTTATACTTTTTATGTTGTGTTTTGAGATGGTTAGTAAAAAACATTGCTTTTCCCCCCATCAAATGAGGCATGGGCATAAACAGAAGTAAACTACCACCTCTGATGATTGAGACATGTTTGGGAGACTCAGGCTGCCAATGTTTCATTCCTGATTTAGAGGGAGGGCCCAATGATCCCTGCCACCTGGTATTCATGTGCTTGTGTAGCCCTGTTCCATGCTGTATATGGCTGACTAATAGGATACTGTGAAAATGACAAATGTGACTTCTGAGGCTAAGTCACAAAAGACATTATGACTTGTCTTGCTCTCTCATGAATCTCTCTCTCTGGGGGAGGTCAGCTGCCAGGTCATGAGGTTACCCAAGCAGCCCTGTGGAGGCACTCTTATGGTGAGGAACTGAGGCCTCCTGCCAGCAGCCATGTGACTAAGCCACCTTGGAAGCAGATCTTCCAGCCCTCAAGCCCCCAGATGACTGAAGCCCCAACCCCCTTGACTACACCCACATGAGAAAGCCTGAGCAGAACCACTCCTCTAAACTTCTAAATTCTCAACCCACAAAAACTGAGATACTATATGTTTATGGTTTTAAGCCAACAAGTTTTGGAGGCAATTTGTTACACAGCACCAGATAAGTAATACAGAAACTTACATGCCAGGTCACAGCAAATATACTGGAGAGCTGTAGGCCTCCCCACTGGGGCCTTCCCCTATAAAACTTGAGGCAGTTTTTCTCAGATTCCCACAGGCAACAGAATCATCTGCTAGGCTTACTAAAATACAGATTACTGGGCCCAACCCAAGAGTTTCTGATTCGATAGATCTGAGGCAAAATCAGAAAATGTGGTATTCTGGAGCAAGTTCCAGGGGTTTGGGGGCTGATGAAAACGATGTGACCGTGAGAGGGCAGTAACACACAGCAAGCTTGATTTGGGTGACACTGAGAAGTCTGCTCCTGGGGGAGTTTCTCAGAGCATGAGACCATCCCGAAGAGAAAGAGGACAAGGGAACTGCCGAGAGAGAGGGAATCAGAGGGGAGAACTACAATTACTAATTGGTGCCCTCAGTAGCCCAGCAAAGTCTCTGGGTCAATGAGCTCCCGAGGGCAGCAGACCTAGGAGTCTTGGTATAGATGCAGGATTTCTCCTATCAATGGCTAGCAGATGTCAGGTGCAGTTTCACAGGGTATGCAAAACAAAAAGGCTCTAAATGGCTAAGACCCTACTTATCTGGGCTATGTTTAAAACAACTGGGTGTGTAAACATTGTGTCTGGCACTACTGGGCTTTTGAGCTCACTGCTCCCAGCCTCCTGTGAGGGAATAAAGAGGCCCAAAATACAGAGGCCATCTTTGGCATTTATGTAACAAATTCTCACGTCTCCAGGTGCTGGTACTGTTGGCCCAAGAACACATTTTGAGGAGACTGGCCTCGAGGAACCACTAATGTGTGCTTATGGGCAGGATGGCAGTGGAGAAGAGGGTGAGGCTCAGTGTCTTCTCCCAAATTTTCATATTAAATAAAACCTCTTTCCCCAGAGAGAAGTAACAAGAGAGGCAGAGGGAAATGATTCTAACAGAAGTTCTAGCCACATGGAAGGAAGCATTAGCAGTGAGGAAAAACGGTTCTCTCCCTAAACATACCACCCAAGGTAATGATTCTACATCCTAAGAAAATGTATTTTTCACAGGGGCATTTTTTTTTCATTGTTTAGAAGAAGGAACTCCAATGAGGACCGTCTGGTTTTCTATAAACAGAAACCAGTTTCATTATTCTGACAAACAACAGCACTTTGCCTGCGGGTGGTAAAAGCTGTTTATGTATCCTTACCTTAATTAAGTCATCTCTGACTAAACATGATTATCTCACAAGTGTTCTCAACAGACTTTCTTTAAAGAATTCTAAGAAATACATCTATTTTAGTGTTATAGAAGGTGTGTAAATTGAGATCTAATACTGAAGCTGTTTCCTTTAATTCCATTTTGAGTTGCTTTTATTTCTCCTTTATAACATTCAAGTTCCCATAATTATCCATTCCTTCAATCATTATTTATCTAGTCTTAATGACTATGTTCTGTGCGTTAAGAACAGCCCTGGGTGCTTTGAGATGATAGAATTTAAAGCCAGAGCTAAGACTAAAAAACAAAAACAGAACAAAAAAATTTTTTTTAATTGTGAGAACTTATATGAAGAAAACTTGGTTACTGGGAGCTTTTGATATACTCTATTGATTTCAGCTATTTTATTTTCCTTTCTCCCTCCATTCACATTTAAGGGAACTAATACTAAATTAGCATGAAGAGCGCACGCCTGTGATCTCAGCTACTTGGGATGCAGAGGCAGGAGGATCACATGAGCTCAGAAGCTCAAGCCCAGCCTGGACAATATAGAAAGACACAGACTAAAAAAGAAAAAAAGAAGGGAAAAAATTAGCATGAAGAATTCCAGGGAGACAAGACAACAGAGCCACTTTCCTAGCCAAGAAAAATCCCAGTTTGCAGTTTACTGAATAGAAGTGTGCCACCTGACAGTAGTTTTAATGACTGACACTGAACCTTTTGTGAGTTTTGCACTTCTCTTGGCTGAAATCTCCAAACTGGCTCAAAGAAGCTCCAGCCTCTTCATTCTGTAAGTGTTGATACTATTTGCATAACTACCTGTCATTATCCCCTACCAGGTGCCTCCTTTCCAACCTTGAACGTTTCTTCTTGATTCATTATAATTAAAGAGCTAATGTAGCCATTCAAGTTCACATTGTCAATGACCATGTAATCATCTTCCCTAGTGGCCAGAATTCCTTTCTTTTTATGAGGTTACAATTAAATTCCCTCCAGCCATAAGGTCAAAAGAATCTGGAACAGTTAGCCTTCCCAGTGACTAATTTCACACCTGTGACTCTGACACATAAAATAAGACCTCTTAAATGGAAGGTGTCAAATTAAGAAATAATATACATTTGACTACACCTGAACTGAAGTCAATTAGATGTAAAAATTAAAGACGGTGGCTTCTTTTCCTGTTACTCGAAGTGACGCTTGACATTCTACTTATCAATTTAAGACATCCATGTCCCTTAGAAATGTTAAGGTAATTTGTAAGTTGGAAAAGAATTAAAATGGCCCAAAGCCTCAGGGAGATTAAGATAATGTGTTCATGTCTGTTCTGTGTAAAAATTTGTCTATCACTTTATTTTTTTCCCCTTCTCAAGATTTAAGTTTTTCTAAAATAGATTTTATTTTTCTGCTATTGAGGCTTCTAATATTTTGTTAAGAATTACGTGTATTATTTTGTTAATAATCACTATGCACAGCTAAATACCATGAGCCAATTTAGCCTCCGACTTCCAAAATGTAACATTGACCAATGGAGCTGCCTTTTATTTCTGTCATTTGAAATGCACTGTGGACCTTCCCCTTCACCTACAGCTTTTAGTGATTCTCAATTTCACAAGTCACACACCACCAGCCCCAACTCCTTATGCCTTTATCCTCCTTTCTCCTCTAAGAGTTGCTTCGAGCAACAAGGCTATTTACTGGGACCTTTGCAAGTCTAACTTCAATTGGAAGTCATTGTCGAGTTTCTATCAGCGCACTTTGAGTGGACACCCAATTAAGAGACTGCTTATGGCAGCCACAGTGCCCCTTCCCTCATGGCTGTAAGGGCTCCTGGAAAAGTGAGGAGTGTGACCCACTGCCAGAAACCTCCAAACCTGCAGTTCAGCTACCCTGAGTTTCTGGGAAGTCAAAGTGAGCAGCTCGTCAGGAACAAAGGCAGGTTTCCTTTACTCAAAAACATCCAGGTGATGACTCCAAGTCCTATAGAATAACCAAGATGCAATCCTTGCACTTCTTGAAGTTGTTGTTGGTACCTCTTGGTCTCACAAGAAAAGTAACTGTTGCCTTTTATGGTAGCTATCTGTTGTTACTGCCACCCAGGATCCATTCACTTTTTGATGGCTATACCTTGATTTCCCTTGGGTAACCATGCTTTTCTCACTCTCAGCTCAGATGCTTTGGATCATATTTTGCATGCTGTGGGGCACATACACCCAACTAAGGAGACAGTGGACTGAGGAATATGAGGTCTGGTTCCATTTCTGTAGCACAAAAAGAGAAATGTCCAAGAATATGGCCAAGGAAAGCAGAGATCAGAAATGAAAAAAAGTTCCTGTTGATGTTGAGTTCCTTCATCAAGCTGCACCTGAAATAAACCCTACTTGCAATAGATGAATTCATTCATTCATTCATTCAGAAATATTTATTAAGTATTTCTAGGTATCATCCCCTCTTCTAGAGCCAGAGGCACAATGTAGTCCTTACTCTCAAAGCATTCACCAACATGTAAAAAAGCAACAGCCATTCAATGTGATAAGCATTGGCACAGCGGCATTACAGAGCTATATGCGGTGCTCCCAGAACAGCAGCTCAACTCAAAGAAGGGAATCTGTGTCCTAGAGGAAGAAGAGTTTGAAATATTTGGTTGAAGTTTTCATATAGACTGATTATTTCAAATGACACAGTACCACGCTGATGAGCTACCTCAACATTTGACATCTCAGTTTTTTGTTACCTATTTCTGAATAGTGATTTTCTCCTCCAGGCCATCCTTTCCTGTATCACATTCATGAGCTTAGATTTTACCTGGACCTTCTGTACCTTTTAAATAAAGAGCCAAACACTCCATTTTCTAACCACCATACCAATTTTTCCAGTTCTTGCACTCAATACTTCCTCTAGGTCATAGACCCCTCTTGTCACCACACTCTGTCTTCACATCTTTCCCTACCCAGCTAGAGTCCTTTGATCTTTACTTCCACTCTTATCAGTATTTGCCCTTAGCCCATTCCTTTCAGCTTCAACAACCTGGCATATCATGTATCATGTATTATTCCAGTTATCTATTTAATACTTTCCCTTTTCTACAAACTGTAGACTATAGGAAGGGAGAATCTTCTTTATAACCATTGAATCTCCAGTGCCCAGTATCACTGTGACTGACAAACAGCATGCAATTATATTTGTTCATCCAAACACATTTTTAAATAAATCTATTATAGTGTGCTGAGTGCCTGGAATTGGGTTATCAGAAGTAAGTGCTTAGCTCTTTCCTCATGAAGTTTACAACCTATTAGGTTTGAGAGCTAAGGAGGTGGCAGTATTGCATTGATCAGGACATGGTCCCAGAATTCCAATCAGTAACAAACAGCAAGGAGAGTTGTGTCCATTGCAGAGGAGCTGAGGAACTTGCAGTTCAGAGAATTAGTTGCCAAGTAAACAACTCACAGACGAACATATGTTAAATAATTTATTTTCCAAATGTATTGGAGAAGTTGCCCCTTGAAGTCAGGGGCTTGACACTTATTATATAGATACCATGAATTGATGAAGGATCATAAAAAGAATTAAGTCTTGATGTGTTGCCTTCAGGACAGGGCAATGGGAGTTATACCAAAAAAGAAAGTGACAGTTCTTTTTAAAACAATGTTACGGGCTGGGCATGGTAGCTCACACCTGTAATCGCAGCACTTTGGGAGGCTGAGGTGGGCAGATCACAAGCTTGGGAGTTTTAGAGCAGCCTGTACAACATCTACTAAAAATACAAAATTATCTGGGCATGGTGGTGGGCGCCTGTAATCCCAGCTACTCAAGAGTCTGAGGCAGGAGAATCACTTGAACCCCGGAGGCAGAGGTTGCAGTGAGCAGAGATTGTGCCACTGCACTCCAGCCTGGGTGACAGAGCAAGACTCCATGTCATAAAAAAAAAAAAAAAAAAAAACACGTTACTCATCTGAAATCATTTTCAACAAGTCCTACCGGGCACATGCATTTTGTCTTCCTCTGGGATTTTCCTGGCATTGAACCTCTCAAAGACACAAAAACACTGAACACTAACAATGGAAAAGGAACATATAACATATTTGATGAAATTTGTAGATTACAATAAACTGGCATAATGTGCAAAGACCTCAGAATGACAGAAGATAAATTCTAAATTCGCAGGCATATGAATTCAAATAATAAAATAACACCCAAATTACAAGCTTATGAATTAACATATATTAGGGAATAACCACACACTGAAAAAGAGAAAATAGAATGAGAACTGCACAAATTAGATAAAATTTTAAAATATGAACTTTTAAATTCCAGGGACCCAGGAAAAAAGGGAGGGCCCAGTGATCCAAACAAAATACATTGTTAGGATCCTGGGTAGAAAGAGGGTGCTCCTGAATGGGAGTCTGGATAGAATTTAAAGCTAGGTGAGGTTTAAAAAAAATTAAAATGCTAGTTGATTTGTATGCAAACAAGGGAGAGGACCAGAGAGTTTTTAAGGGATTCTAGGGAAAGCCAAAACTCCCTGTGCGAACTGTTAGCCCAACATAGAAGAAACTACAAACCTGCGAACCACAACACGAGCAAGAGAAAGCATTAGGAAAATATGAAGAAATTAGGGGAGATGAATATTTATGGTCTAGACAGGATTCATGTCAAGCCAGAAAGCTTGACTTTGAATAAAACACCGAAAAAGACTCAGATATCAGAAAAAGAGAAACAGCAACATTTACTGATTGCCTTAAGGGATCAACAGCAGCTGAAGAGACTGTTACCATCTTCCTTTTGCTCCCTTCCTCCTTTCTCTTGTACCTCTGTCTGAGAAGGACCCTACTCTCCTTATATAACATGGACTGGAGCCATGTAAAAAGACAAAAAGGAGGGCTAGCACCGCTCAGCGTGTTGTGGGTGAAAGACCATGAGCTTTGGGTTAGCCCAAAGCAGAAGCACAGCTCTCCTCTTACTAGGTGTGTGATCTTAGGCAAATCACTCAACTGCTCATACAAGATTAGGGTATGGTTTCTCTCTATATATAGATGATTCATTGAAGTTCTGTAATTATTACTCATTAGAATAAGAAGGAATGAAACTCATGTTCATTATATTTGGGTTGTTATGTTTGGATTGTTACAGTAAATTAGAGAGTGTTTTGGAGTGGTTAACATAACCTGGTCATAAAAATATTTTAATTCTTAGATGTGTCCCCTAAGATAGAGTAATTGAAGCAATAATAAAGTCCTCATCTCTGAGGGTACATGATGTACAGACCTGGCCTCAGGTAGGAGTACATGCTGAGAGGGTGCTTTGAGTCCCAACCTGATCTCTAGGACTTCCCCTGGCCAGAACAAGCTGTTGAAAATGAGGAGTTCGAGGTGGTCAATTAGCTGACGTGGTGGGGAGCCACATCCATCCTGGGGGAAAGACACAGACTGACAATGTCTTGCTTTGGACCACAGGTAGAAGAGGCAGGTGGGATTGGTGAAAAGGAAGAAGCCAGGAGTGGGAGAGCCACGCCACTTTTTTCTTTGCTGCTTTTTCCCCATGCAAATCCTAACTAGGATCAACCCTGCTTAGCTTCTGAGATCAGACAAGATCAGGCACATCCAGGATGGTATGGTCACAGACTTGTACTTTCTTTCTCAGTAAGTGCACGGTTCTCAGAGTGCCCAAATCTATCAAAACATATGAGTGAGAATTTATAATAGGTTGCTTTAACTCTTTGCTCCTCCTCCTGATGTTGGTGCTACAGCTCTTTCTTTGAAAGATAATCATAGCCATCGAGCACATTCTGTAAACAGAGAGCAATGTGGGAAGCTAGAATGAGCAAGAGTTGTTGGGATACAGAGCTCTTTCATCATAGAGAACTGCTGGAGTTAGCCAATAATCCAGGGTTGACCAGCTATCCAGATTGGACGGCACATTAGGCAATGGCCAGATTGGTCTTCAGCATCCCTATGCCAATCTCTGTAGTTATAACCAGCACATCCCCACTTAGGTTTGTAGCTCAGGTAAGCCTTAATTCTATGGGGTTTCACATGGTCCCTTGTCCTCTGATCACCAGAGTGACTAACTTCCCATTTGCTCAAGACTTTCCTACTTCTAGCACTGGGTCCTGAGAAACCTCTCAGTCTCAGGCAAACTGGGATAGTTGTTCATACTCTGCAACATGGTGTATTCAAGGACCCCTCCTTAGACAGAATCCTGATGACATGGGATCCCTGGGACCTCACATGTTGGGACCTGAGAGCAGATTTGACTCCCTCGGCCACTGAACAGTCACCATTCACATCCTTGCCTCTTTGTTAATGCAGCAAAGCCTGGAATGCAAGAAGCACTGCCTCATAAGAGGTTTGCTAAGCTGATGAGGACATGCTGTTTCTCCTCCTGGGATCTGGTTTTGAATAGGATTATGGAACAAAAGGAGAAGATGGGGAAATAATTTGTCTAGATACAGTTAATTAGACAGTCATACCAATTTAATTTTGCAATGAAACAGATATCTTCTGCAACTGAAAGACAAGTGGTGAGGCAAAGCATCTGTTTAACAGTAAACAGAGCTGTAAGTCTGCCTTTGGAGTCTAAGACAAAAAGCAGCCACCTAGTCAGAGTGTAATTCATTAAGCTGGTCAGATTCCATTACTGTGAACTTCCTCCAACCCAGAAACAAGAAGAATATTAGCTAAGCCTTTTAATCACTTGTGTGTACAGAGATTTGCAACATGAAAACAGTCGTTGCTATGGGATCCAATTGGTCCCAATTATGCCACACACACAAGTGATGCTAATACATTGTTGATTTGTTTCTGGATGCCAAAGACAGTGATGTCATGATTGAAGGTTCTTTACCTGGTTGGTGTATTTGTGTAAGAAAGTAAAATGAAATTAGTGGAGAAAATAGGCAAACAACCCATATAAATAAATATTTCAAGAATATCAAAAGCTCTGGACTCCAATTTGTGTTACTTGCCTAGAATCATGTTTATCAGAGATAAGCTTTAGTCAAAACAAAAGATTAATTTAGACCTGATATCACAAACTAGCAGCTCACAAGACAAAGAGGCCCAGACAGTTAGTGGCTGTTTCATTTTTAATTCAATTAGGGTTAAACATGGCAGATCAAACACATGTTTATTTTCTCTCCTGAAATGTCACTAAATAGTGAAGTAATAAAACTAGTATGCACTCTCAATGATGAAGAGAGTAGGAAGAGAGGTGGCAGAGTGCAAGAGATGCAAACAAAATTTTGGAAGACAGTGAATTAAGAAGTGGTGACTAATTCAGCAAAGAAAAAGGTGACATTTAAATACCTTCAGAGGGCAATAATAACAAGGAGCCGTGTAATCTACCCTTTGGAGCTAAAGTGTTAGAACTCAGAAGTAACAGATTTCAGAGTACACTTGCGGTCCAAATACCAGGATAGGTATAAAAGCCTTTTCAAGGGACAGTTGGACTCTCAAGTCCCTGTTCCTAGTCTGTGTGGTTAGGCAACTCCCCTTATGCTCACCTTCAAGACCACCAGATGTTTACTCTTTTGAGGGACTGAACCTGAGCCACTCTAGACTCAGGGACATCTCATACAGTAGAGGACTGCGGCAGGAGAACTAATTGGAAATCTACATTCAGAACTACTGAGAGGCCCAATGCCCTCTTCTGCTCCAGTCCCTAGAGCACCAAAACCCAGACTCATACGGCTAGGATATCTTTTCTGAAAAACTGAAACTATCACACAGAAAAAATTATATTGATATTTGAGCACTCCAAAGAAAACAGTTACAGCCCAATAACCCCACAGCAAACCCACTCTTGCACACAGAGCTTGCAAACAGCCCTTTGGCGCCTCCCTCTGTGTATTATTAGACAGCCAAGAAGCACCAGGTTATTTGATAAATCCTTCAACATGCAAGAGACCAAAACCCCCCAAAAATGCATATAAAGGACATTTAAAACTCTAAAACAATTTCAAGGAAAGGAACAGAAGAAAACTTTAAAGAAATAGAAGAGAAATTGCTGTAAAAATAGAAATTCAGAGATCAAAGATGAGATCAGAAGTTTAAAATGTTAGAAGTTATTTTTAAATCTATAGAAGAGATGGAAAATAAAACCAGGAAATCTCCCAGAAAGCAGAACGAAAATATAGAGAGATAGGGAACAGGTGAGAAATAAAATCAGAAACTCGGTCAAGAAGACTCCACATACAACCAATAGACATTCCAGAGGTTAAAATGAAAGAGAAGGAGGGAGGGAGGGAGAGAAATTACTCTCAAGGTATATAGAAAATTTTTCTATTCAAGACTCTTTAAATGAAGTCCCCAAGTGCCCAATACAATGAAAAAGTTCCACGTCCCAGACATTTCATCATGAACTTTCAGAACATCCAGAATAAAGAGCCTTTAGAGATGAGAAGCTAAAGCGACTCAAAGGATAAGTAATCAGAATCGTTTTTGGAGTTCTAATGATAATATCGGGTGCTAAAATCCAGGGGAGAAATGCCTTCAAAATTCTGAGTGAAAATTATTTTTCACACTCAAGTTCTTTACCCAGCAAAACTATTAAATAAGTGTTAAAGCAGAAATTTTCAAACATGCAAGGACAAAAATTTTACCTTCCACACACTGTTTAGAAGCTAGTGGCAGCTGTACCGCCACACAGCAAATGGGGAGACCTGACACAGAGGGAAATGGCACACAGGTCAGAGAGGCTTAATCCAGGACGATTCCGGGGCAACCCTGGGGGCATGCGGTAAAACAAACTTGTTGAAAATGATCCATGTTACGGAGGAGGATTCAGGAATGGGAGGGAATGGTTAAGACATTTCTCCATTTGATTATAAATTTTCTGTACTCATTTTTAGCCAGTATGTGTTACTTTGATTTTAAAAATATCATTTTTTAAATGTTTAATTGATTGCAATGTCTGAAAATTAGGAGATTTTATACAAATTCCACGTATATGGTTTGTAGTAGTCTAGGTGGGCTCTTTTGAGGCACAAATGACCAAAAAACTCTCAACTTTTTTTAAATGTATTTCTTATGCTATTTGTCCATCGTCTGCTGAAAAGGCCTCTGCTTATTATCAAATCACTAAAGAAAACCATCCGAGGTTCTCTCCTAAAATCTGTTTCCATGATTTGAAAGGAAGGAAAGGAGAGCATAGAGAGCCATGCACTGCTTCTGAAAGTTTCTGTACGGAGCTGGGCACCATGGCTCGTGCCTGTAATTGCAGCACTTTGGGAGACTGAGGCGGGCAGATCATCTGAGGTCAGGAGTTTGAGACAAGCCTGGCCAATATGGTGAAACCCCGTCTCTACTTAAAAATACAAAAATTAGCCAGGCATGATGACAGGTGCCTGTAATCCCAGCTACTCGGGAGGCTGAGGCAGTACAATTGCTTGAACCCGAGAGATGGAGGTTCCTGTGAAACAAGATCATGCCACTGCACTCCAGCCTGAGCAACAGAGCCAGACTGAGTTCATCAGAGTAGGATTATGTAATGCATTTACAGGAGGGGGCATCCACTGGGCCCAGGTTTATTTTTAGCAGAAATCTGCAGGAGATAAGTAGCAATTAGACCATTAAATACCTATGCATACTTCAATTTGCTAAAATCTTCACCCTAACATCTCCCTAACACCAGACCAAATGTTAGTTGCCATTCATTATGGCACTTGCAATTTTTTGTAGCATAGTATTTTTAATGGTAGCAATAAAAATAACATGAAATATTTCTCTATACACGAAGAAAAATAGAATGAGAAATAAGTGTCTCAAGGTAAATGGAATGAATCTTGTATTCTAGAAGTCAAGAATACTCCTGTGTATTCAGTCTGCCAACAAAGCATTGGTTTTACCTCCTTTATTTTGCTTTTGTGATTTGAATTGTGTTCCCCCAAAATATGTGGAGTCCTTACCCCTGGTAACTCAGTAAGTGACCTTATTTGGAAATAGTGTTCTTTTAAATGTAATTAGTTAAGATGAGATTGTACTGGAGTAGGGTGGGTCTTTAACAGAGAAAATGCCATGGAGGCCGTGGAGGCAGAGATTGAAATTTTGATACTTCCAGCCAATGGATGCCTGGGGCTGTGAGAAGCTGAAAGTTTCCTCCCTTACAGGCTTCAGAGAAAGCATTTTCTTGCCAACAACTTGATTTCAGACTTCTAGTTTCCAGATCTGTGAGGGAATACATTTATGTTGCATCAAGCCACTCAGATTGTTGTGCTTTGTTACAGCATCTTACTGATATGCTTCCTAATCCCTATAAGATCAAAGCCTCTTACCCCCAATATGGAGCATTTCTGAACAGAGCTGGGCGAGAACACTACAAAACTCCTTACTCCCAGCACTTTGGGAGCCCAAGGTGAGTGGATCACCTGAGATCAGGAGTTTGAGATTAGCCTGGCTGGCCGGGCGCGGTGACTCACGCCTGTAATCCCAGCACTTTGGGAGGCCGGACGGGCGGATCTCGAGGTCAGAAGATCGAGACCATCCTGGCTAACACGGTGAAACCCCGTCTCTACTAAAAATACAAAAAATAACCCAGCCTGAGGGGCGGCGCCTGTAGTCCCAGCTACTTGGGAGGCTGAGGCAGGAGAATGGCGAGAACCTGGGAGGCGGAGCTTGCAGTGAGCCGAGATCGCGCCACCGCACTCCAGCCTGGGCGACTGAGCAAGACTCCGTCTCAAAAAAAAAAAAAAAAAAAAGAGAGATTAGCCTGGCCAACATGATGAAACCCTGTCTCTACTAAAAATGGAAAAATTATCAGGGCACGGTGGCAGGTGCCTGTAATCCCAGCTACTCAGGAGGCTGAGGCAGGAGAATTGCTAGAACTGGCGAGGTGGAGGTTGCAGTGAGCAGAAATCACGCCATTGCATTCCAGCCTGGGGAACAGAGTAAGACTCCATCTTAAAAAAAAGAAAAGAAAAGAAAAGAAAACCTCTTTACTCAAATTCTACATTTGTCTCTTTGAGTGAAGACTTTCTTCATTATATTACATATTTAACGGTGACACAGTAGACTGCAAAAATCATTCTGATCCTGATGTCAATTGGCAAATCATGAACAATTCATTACCAGTTAGCTCAGGAAGGCGTAAGATTGCAGTCATTCTAGGTCACCAGATGCTACACAAACCACACTCCCATTAGGGAATTGGATTCTCCGAAGAGCGGCATGTGAACACCACATTTCACAAAGACAAAGCAGCCTAAGAGTTGAGTTCTGAGCAGCCAGGAGGGAGCAGATTCCAGGTAAGTCAGCTAGGGTTAAAATCAAAACAGAAGGGCATGAACAAAAAGATCATTCCAGAAAGCATGGGTGGGAGTGTGGTCTCAGTCTCAGAACGAAGAAGTAAATCCACATAAGGAACATAGTGGATGACAATTTATTCCAGGACAGAGATCTGCTGCCCTCTTCAGGGATAGACCTGCTAGGTCTTGGCTGAGAGTAATGGGCTTGACAACCCACAGCAATTGTTTGAGGAGCCCTAGAAGGCGTACCCACAGGCGGTCTTTTGGCACCTGGTGCCTCCCCTCGGTGCTGCCTCTGAGAAAGGTCACAGCACAGTGAGATGAGCAGATCTGAGTCAAGTACCTAAACCATGGAGATGCTGTATTGTCAAGAGGAAGAAACAGCATATTTTGTCCCTAAATGCCATGTGGTTCAGGGAGATGATGTTTTAATTGCCTGTTGATAGTCTAGCCTGGCTTTTTATCTCCAATTTAGGGCTTAATGCCTTTTCATTTGTCATGTCAAAACTGTCCTCGTCACATTGTTTGTGATGCTTTCTCTATTTTTCACAGATCACATACTTTTTCATTAGGCTATTACAACTTGCATCTTTATTTTTCCATCATGGTCAATCAGTTATAAGCCTCCGAAATCATTTTTCTCCTAGATATACAAAGGCACATCAAGATTAAAGGGCTAATTGTGACTTTCATCTTGTGCTTCTTCCGTGTTCTTTTTAGTAAAATGGCCAAAGAACATCATTTGCTGGCCATATATATAATAAGCACTAATTTTCATGCTTAATAGTTATTGATCTAAATAGACAACCATAGGAGAATCATTAAAAAAAACTATACACTTGCCACGTGATGGAAGATTGGGAATGAATAAGCATGATGCTCAAAAATAATTTTTCATATCCTGGGGAAAGACAATGTAAGTCATCAGTACACAAAATACAGATATAGTATTGTAATTGTGTAAATATATATTAAAATCTGATGTTTTTCTTGTTCATCCTTTCTGTGCCTTTCAAAGTTCCAATTATTAGCATGTGTATAAAATTTTTACATATTTTTACAGTAAAAAATAATCAGAAAAAGATAAACTTATTTTTTAAATTTTGGAAGATTAATGATATTTACATTACTCATTTTTGCAATACTACTTTGGAAGACTTTATACATTCTAAATCATTGAATAAAGTTTCACATTTAAAAAAAAAAAAATTTAGACCAGGTGTGGTGGCTCATGCCTGGAATCCCAGCACTTTGGGAGGTGGAGGTGGGTATATCACTTGAGGTCAGGAGTTTGATATCAGCCTGGCCAACTTCGTGAAACCCCGTATCTACTAAAAATACAAAAATTAGCTGGGCATGGTGGTGGGTTCCTGTAGTCTCAGCTACTCAGGAGGCTGAGGCCAAAGAATCACGTGAACTGGGGAGGCAGAGGTTGCAGTGAGCCAAGATCATGCCATTGTACTCTAGCCTGGGCAACAGAGTGAGACTCTGTCTCAAAAAAAAAAAAAAAAATTAATTAAAAATAAATATTTACATTTATATGTAGGCCAAAGTGTTCATACCTGTTATGTGGCCCTCAAGAAAGTATCAGAACAATAACGCTGGAACTTGACAGCTGAGTCTGCAAACTGTTTCTTAAAGGACCAGAATAAACAGTTAAGGCTCTGAAGGCCACACATTCTCTGTCAAAAGTATTCAACCCTGCTGTTGTAGCACCAAAACAGCCATGAACAATACGAAACACGTGGACATGGCTGTGTTCCAATAAAACTTTACAAAAACAGGTGGTAGTCTGCCACCCTCTGCTTTAGAGCAGTGCTCATATTTTAATACGCTTATGAATCACATGGAGATTTTGCTAGAAAGCAGACTCTGATTCGACAAGTGTGCACTGTACTCTGAGATTCTGTATTTCTAGCAAGCTCTCAGGTGATGCTATTGCTACTGGTCTGAGGACACTTTGAGTAGCAAGGTAGAGCATTGATTTTATTAGCCACATAATATTTAGAGACTCATTGAATAGATCCTACCAGGAGATAAAAATATATTACGTTCATCCACAACACATATGCATTATAATATGACTTTTGCTTAATGGTTTATTTTATTCCTTTTTTTATTGGAACAAATTAAGGATATTAAGTAGGAGATAGACGGCTTTAAATATTTAAAAATAGTTTACTCAAGAAAAATAATTAGGCTGACTTTTATGTAGAAAGAAGTTATTTGCTTATTCATTATAAAAGCATTTATTTGTCTCTAGACACTAGGTTGCCAATTGCTTGGAATACACGGATAAAAAGAGCACAGTATCTCACTTCAAGAAGCACAAGAACCAGGCAGTAGAGACAACCACACAAGGAGATCATTACTTTTATTAAAAGAAATTGATGGGCCCCAAATTAGTTTTGCCTGGAAGCATTCAAATCTTTTCACAAAGATTTTAGGTTGTAGAGAAAGACGGTATTCCCCTGTGCTAAAAATCCAGCCACTTACCGAACTCATCCAACTTATAACAAGTCATAACTGCTACTTTTGCAAATATCTCCTCAAAACTTTCTACCTCAAGGGCATGTGTTGATTGTAACCCAGGTTTCCTCAGGATTCATCACTTGCAGTAATCATGAGGTCACATTCCTGGCAACAATTAAAGTTTTAACACCTCCACTTGGATGACCAATAGACATCCCAAAGTCAGTATGGTCAAACCCAACTCCTGAGCCGCACAAATCTGCACCACTTCCACTTTTCTTTTTTTTGAGATGGAGTCTCGCTCTGTTGCCCAGGCTGGAATGCGGTGGTGTTGGGATTACATGCGTGAGACACCATGCCCAGCCCACTTTCCTATTTCTTTCATGGCAACACCATCTTTCCTGTTGCTCAAGTCAGTAATCCCTAATGCCACCTTCTAACACAACAAATGCTGTTGGCTTTACTTGCAGAATATATTCAGATTCTAACCATGTCTTAACATTACTACCATCTGGTCCAAGCTTTCACCTACATTACTGCAATATTTCTTTAGTAGACTTCTCAGATTCTACACTATCCTCAGCAGCTACCCAAGAGATCCTTTTAAACTTAAATGTGATCATGTCATTTCCTACTCAAAACCTTACAATCTTTCTCCATTTGACTCAGTACAAGGCCCTTTGTGATCTGGCCTCAGATCATTTTTCTAAACTCATGTCCTACTACTTACTCCTCTGCTTAGTCCCTGCCAGCCACACTGGCCTCCTTGGGGCTACTGGAATATGCCAATCACATTCCCACTTTAGGACAATTGCTGTAGCTATAGCTTTTGCCTGGGGCACACTTTCTTTAGCCACCTGCTTATTCTCTTACCTACTTCAATTCTTTGTTCAGATAGCATCGTATGTATGTAGCATACATCACTCCTAGCATGCTAGAAAACATCATATATATATACACACACACACACGCACACACACATATATATATATATATTTAATTTCAACTTTCATTTATTTTTTGAGATGGAGTTTTGCTCTTGTTGCCCAGGCTGTAGTGCAATGGCGCTATCTCAGCTCACTGCAACCTCTGCCTCCCAGGTTCAAGCGCTTCTCTTGCCTCAGCCTCCCGAGTAGCTGGGATTACAGGCGTCCACCTCCAGGCTCAGCTAATTTTTGTATTTTTAATAGCCAGGCTGGTCTCAAACTCCCGATCTCAGGTGATTCACCCACCTCGGCCTCCCAAACTGCCGGTATTACAGGTGTGAGCCACTGTACCCAGCCTAAGCCACTGTGCCCCGCCTCAACTTTTTAGATTCAGGGGGTATATACGCAGGTTTCCCGGGTACATTGCATGATACTGAGGTTTAGGGTATGATTCCTGTCGCACAGGTAGTGAGTATATTACCCAATAGTTTTTCAACCCATGCCCCCTCCCTTCTTCCCCCTCTAGTAGTCCACAGTGTCTATTGTTGTCATGTTTATGTCCATGAGTACCCAATGTTCAACCACCACGTGCAAGTCAGAAGATACAGTATTTGGTTTTGTTTCAGTGTTAATTCACTTAGGATAATGGTCTCCAGCTGCATCCTATTGCTGTAAAGGACATGATTGTGTTTTTATGATTGCATGGTATCCCATGGTATATATGTGCCAGATTTTATGTAGTCCACCATTCATTGGCATCTATGTTGATTCCACATCTTTGCTATTGTGAATAGTGCTGCAATGAACATATATGTGCATGTGTCTTTTTAGTAGAACAAGATATCACCTTTTTAATAAGTCCTAGTCAGACTACCTTCTTCCACCCTACACTCCTAACCCATTTATTCAGCTCCTCTTTTTAAAACTTTATAGCATACCTGCTATAAACATGCCAGGAAACTTACACAACATATTATTTATCCTCCTGCCCACACCGGCACTTTCTGTAAACTCTACAAGGTCAGGAAGCTTTGTTTCATTTGCTGCTGTTTCTCCATCTCCAAGAAGAGTGCTTGGCCCAAGTTTGTTAATGATTGAATCAATCCTATTGCCCAATAGAGAGCCTTCTGCACCCCATCAAAGTCTTGCCCAGGAGTGTCTCCCATGAGTTCATGAATAGTCCTTCAGATCTTTGCCTTGCTGTTCATGATGATTCCTGAGGAAACCTCCCACCCAACTCTGCTGCCAGACCCATGAGCACTATAACTACTCCTGCCTGTCCCAAGGAGGAAGGCTCCTGAAGCCCCAAAGCAGCAAAGCTTGCCATGCTTCCTGCAGCCCTCACTGAGCTGCACACGCTGTTCTGGCAGCAGAGGACAGAGTGCTCATCTTTCCCGTTTGTGACCCTGCTTTGTTACTAGGACACCACCACGACAGGTCGGCATACTGAAGCCTCTGAACTACTAGCCCTACAGACTCCTCTGAATACCCAGCAATGTCTGAATTCTACCAATAGGTGCTACTTAGGGTCAAACAAGGATCCCTCCGCCACAAGTTCACATTTTTCACTTCCAAGATGGTGCTTCCAAGTTATGCTGATGAACAACGTGGACCATGCAAATTTGTCGCTTTGTCAAGGTGTCTCTCTTGTTATTAAGGGCTACTCTTATAGGCTCAAATTTGTACTGCTATATCCAAAATGTTAAGACTAGGTGAAAAAGCATGTATGCAATACACCACGCCCAACCTAAAGTGCACAAGGTACTTGTAGTTCCTTGAAAGACACCAAATGAATAAAGAAAACCTTTCTTGTTATGTATTATTCAAAGCCAATTTGAATATACATCTTGTTATACATTATTCAGATGCAATTTTTCACAATAACAAATAAATTCTCTAGAATGCCCAGAGCCAAAGGATATATCAATATTGGATGAAGTTCATTCACAATATTTTATTTAGAAACAATTTAAGAGTCAGAGTATATTATTTTTATAAATGTAAATTTGGTGGCTTTTTTGTTGGTTACATTTAAATTTGCTTTTCTTCAAACTATTCTAACTTCAATATTTCTGTTTTCATCAGAGGCAGTTTAAGTGTGTCTGACTGGCTCTGGTAACAGTGGGGTGTGATGGTAATGCTTTTACTCAATTTCCTTGTCCAAAAAATAAAGTGGTTGAATCACATCAACTCCAATACCTTTTCCAGCAATACATTTTGATGATCCCATGATTTAAGAAGAAACAATCCAATCTTAAGGATTGGAAATGACTACTAGTACACATTCAAACTTTAGATCAAGTAATAAATTGCAATTTCAATTCATCTTTAAGAGTTCAAAATAATTACATATGTATATGTTTAAAATTAGACATATATATGTTTAAAATTGCCACATATATTACCTGACAATAGTCTTTTGAGGTATGCTCAACTAATATGTTTCCAGTTTCATAGATTAATTCATTTCATCAGTCAGTTAGTCATCCTTTTTTGAACACCTACTGGGTGCTGGGTATTATGTTAGGCTCTGAGCATGCAAAGTTACAATGTAGTCTCTACCTTCAAGCATTAGATGAACGCCATATAAAATAATAGCAATAAAAATGCAGCAAATATAGAGCAGAATTCCATATAGGGTACAAAATAGATTCAAAGGGAAAAAGTCAATTCTGTCTAGAGGGAGGGGCTAAGAAATTTTTCCCAAAGGAAAAGGAGCTTGCCCTGACACTGGAAAAACAAGTAGATATTCCACAGGTGGATGGCATAATAGGAAAAATGAAGGTATTCTAGGCAAGGGATACATGGCCAGAGATAGTAAAACATGAGCAAGGGTGGCACCTTTGGGGGATGCATCTACAGCCAACCCTTAAACAACATGGGGGTTAGGGGCACTAATCCCCCGCATAGTCAAAAATTTGGCTATGAGTTATGATCCTTCAAGAACATAATTATTGGCCAGGTGCAGTGGCTCACGCCTGTAATCCTAGCACTTTGGGAGGCCGAGGCAGGCGGATCACTTGAGGTCAGGAGTTCGAGACCAAACTGGTCAACATGGTGAAACCCCATCTCTATTAAAAATATAAAAATTAGCTAGGAGTGGTGGTGCATTCCCGCAATCCCAGCTACTTGGGAGGCTGAGGCAGGAGAATTGCTTGAACCTGGGAAGTGGTGGTTGCAGTGAGCTGAGATCACACCATCGCACTCCAGCCTGGGCAACAGAATGAGACTCCATCTAAAAAAAAAAAAAAAAAAAAAAAAGCCACTAATAGCCTACTGTTGACAGGAAGCCTCACTGATAAGTTAAGTCACACATTTTGTATATGTATTATATACTGTATTCTTACAAAAATAGAGAAGAAAATGTTATTTTAAAAATCATAAGAGAAAATATACTTGCTATTCGTTGCATTAAAGTGGATCTTAAAGGTCTTCATCCTCATCGTTTTCACGTTGAGTACGCTGAGGAGGAGGACGAGGAGGAGTGGTCTTGCTGTCTGGAGGCCGACAGTGATAGAAGAGGTGGAGAAGGCAAGAGGCAAGCGCACCAGGTGTAACTTCTATTGAAAAATTTTCAAATGCCGGGCGCGGTGGCTCAAGCCTGTAATCCCAGCACTTTGGGAGGCCCAGACGGGCGGATCACGAGGTCAGGAGATCGAGACCATCCTGGCTAACACGGTGAAACCCTGTCTCTACTAAAAACTACAAAAAAAAAACTAGCCGGGCGAGGTGGCGGGCGCCTGTAGTCCCAGCTACCCGGGAGGCAGGAGAATGGCGTGAACCCGGGAGGCGGAGCTTGCAGTGAGCTGAGATCCGGCCACTGCACTCCAGCCTGGGCGACAGAGCGAGACTCCGTCTCAAAAAAAAAAAGAAAAGAAAAGAAAAGAAAAATTTTCACTTACAAGTGGACCCGCCCAGGTCAAGCCCGTGTCGTTCAAGGTTCTACTAGAATTCACTACAGCTGGGGCTTAGATATAAGGAGAGTCAGCTGAGAAAAAGAGAAGCGGACTTTGCATCTCGTGCTAAGGAGTTTTATCCGGCAGCAATGAGGGATCCTGTAAGGATTTTAAGCAGGAGAGTAGCTTCGTCAGGCACACATTTCTGAAAGCTTCTTCTAACAGTGTTTTGCAAGGCGGATCAGATCCTGGGAAGGAAGGCGGAGAGATGGTGTATTAGTTTTTTATGGCTATTATAACAAAGTACCCCAGCTTGGGGGGCTTAAACTGCAGACATGTGTTTTTGCACAGCTGTGGAGGATGGAAATCTGAGATTGAGCTGGCAGCAGTTTCTTCTGAGGCCTTTCACCTGGGCTTGCAGGTGGTCATCCTCTCCTCTGTCTTCACATCATCTTCCCTCTGTATGTAGGTCTGTGTCTTAAATTCCTCTTCTTAGAAGGACATCAGTCATATTGGATGAGGTCCCACCCATATGATTTCATTTTACCCTAATTACCTTATTAAATGCCCTATCACTAAATGCAGTCAGATTCTGAAGTACTGGGGGTTAGGGTTTCAACCTATGAACTGGGGGGACAAAATTCAGCCCGCAATATGTAGGGTAGGTAGGGGCTGCTGTAGTGGGCCAGGCGAGAGATGAGGAAGGACAGGAAGCACTGCAGGAGCAGCTAGGATGCGGGGTGCTGAGGAGCATAGGAGCATTTAGGAGGCAGGAAGGGGAAGAAGGACTCCCAGGTGTCTGGGAGTCTGAGAGGGTGTGGGGCATGTGTGAGGAGGTGATATATTTTGATATGATAGGTTTTCATTGTTTTTAAGGTGTTTATCCACATATTATATGTATACATCTTAAAGGGTCATTTATTGTTAAGAGGCTTACATCAAAAGGAAAACCATTGCTTCCCCCATCCACCCTCTGTGCCTTTTCTTTTCCCCAGAAGCAACCACTTTTAACTTTTAGCTGATTCATCTGACATTTACTTCCCTCTTTCTCAACAATATTGATACTCTGCTGATGGAGCATTCTTCCCAAGTTCAGAACACATTGGAAGGCATGCTTCGGAGGTCAGATGGTTGAAGATCAAAGCATCAGCTTGAGTTTTGGCCAAAGCAGATGGGTTTCCTAAGCACTCACGTTGAATTTAACTCACCTGCCCAGGCACAACAGAAACTGAAAAACTGCAGGTAGAGCGGGACCCTGAGAGCTTCCCTGTAGCAACAGCAGAGGTACGGGACTCCTGCAGCCTGCTTGCTCTGAAAAGAGTTCAGAAGGGCCTCACCAGGCTTAGCTCCTATGCCCCTGACTATTTGCTAGTCAGGTAAGATAGAGGAAATAGAGACAGAAAGAGATCCATCCCACCCTCTAAAAAACAAGCAAAAAGATCAAAAAAAAAAAAAAAAAAAAAAAGGAAATTGACTATATTAAGAAATTATTTATATGCTACTTGGTCACATGTATGTCTTCTTTTGGAAAGTCTGTTCATGTCCTTTTCCCACTTTTTAATGGGGTTGTTTTTTCCTTGTAAATTTTTTCATGTTCTTTATAGATGCCGGATATTAGACCTTTGTCAGATGCATAGTTTGCAAATATTCTCTCCCATTCTGTAGGTTGTCTGTTTATTGATAGTTTGCTTTACTGGGCAGAACCTGTTAAGTTTAATTGGATCCTATTTGTCAATTTTTGCCTTTGTTGCAATTGCTTTTGGCATGTTTGTTATAAAATTTTCGCTAGGTCCTACGTTCAGAATAATATTGCCTAGGTTGTCTTCCAGGAGTTTTTATAGTTTTGAGTTTTACATTTAAGTCTTTAATCCATCTTGAGTTTATTTTTTTATATAGTGTAAGGAAGGGGTCCAGTTTCAATCTTCTGCACATGGATAGCCAGTTATCCCAGCACGATTTATTGAATAGGAAGTCCTTTCCCTATTGTTTTTGTCAGCTTTGTTGTAGATCAGATGGTTGTAGGTGTGTGGCCTCATTTCTGGGCTTTCTGTTCTGTTCCATTGGTGTATGTGTCAGTTTTTGTACTATACCATGCTGTTGGCCCCACAGTGAAGTTTGAAGTAGGGTAAAGGGATGCCTCTAGCTTTGTTCTCTTTGCTTAGGATTGCCTTAGCTATTCAGTCTCTTTTTTGGTGCCATATAAATTTTAAAATAGTTTTTTCTAGTTCTACGAAGAATGTCATTGGTAGTTTAATAGCAATGACATTGAATCTGTATATTTCATCAGGAAGCATGGCCATTTTAACAATATTGATTCTTCCTATCCATGAACATGGAATGTTTCTGCATTTGTTTGTGTCATCTCTGATTTCTTTGTGCAGTATTTTGTAATTCTCATTGTAGAGTCCTTTTACCTTCCTGATTAGATGCCTAGATATTTTACTCTTTGGGGCAATTGTGAACATTACTGATCGTTAAAGAAATGCAAATCAAAATCACAATGAGATACCATCTCACCCCAGAGTGGCTATTATTAAAATGTTAAAAAATAAGAGATGCTTTGAGGTTGCAGGAAAAAGGGAGCCCTCATATACTGCTGGTGTGAGTGTAAATTAGTTCCACCTTTATGGAAAGTAGTGTGGTGGTTTCTCAGAGCTAGAAACAGAACTACCATTCAACCCAGCAATCCACTTACTGGGTATATACACGAAGGAATATAAATCATTCTACCATAAAGACACATGCACTCATATGTTTATTGAAGCACAGTTCACAATAGCAAAGACACGGAATCAACCTAGATGCCCATCGATGACAGATTAGATAAAGAAAATGTGATACATATATACCATGGAATACTACGAAGCCATAAAAAAGAATGAGATCAGCTGGAGGCCATCCCCTCAGCAAATTAATGCAGGAAGAAAAAAATCAAATACAGCATGTTCTCACCTATAAGTGGGGGCTAATGATGAGAACACATGGCCACAAAGGTGGGGACGACAGACACTGGGGCCGGCCTAAGGGTGGAGGGTGGGAGGAGGGAGAGAACCAGAAAAAATAGCTATTGAGTACACTAGGCTTAGTACCTGAGTGATGAAATAATCTGCACAATAAACCCCTGTGACACGAGTTTACTGATATAACAAAACTGTGCATGTGCCCTTGAATCAAATAAAAGTTTTTTAAAAAAGAAATTATTGCTAATAATTCTGCCAATTACAGTATTAGGGTTATGCTTTTTAAAGAGTTTCTTTTTTTTTTTTTTGTAATACAGACTGAAATATTTGTGAGGGAAATGATATGCTATCTGGAATTACTTCAAGCTAATATGAGTGGGGAGTCAATGAAGGTTTAGATGAAACACAGTTGGCCAAACGCTGAAGCTGGGTGATAGGTGCCTTAGCCATTTTATTTTTCCTACTTTTATGCATGTTTAAATTTTCCATAATAAAAAGTCAAAAGAGAAGGAAAAACAATTGTTATAAAGACCAACAGATGAGTAAGTTACAATAAGGAAATGATCAAAAATGACAAAGTTACTGAGAAGTGAAGTCAGATAGGCAGAGTTCATTTGCTTTGATGATTTAGAAGACAATTATTCATTTTTTGAGCAGGCATTGTATTCTTGGCACTACTCTGGGGACTGGGCACACAAGGGTGAGCAAAACAGAAAAAATCCCTACCCTCATACAAGCTGCCTTCTAATGACACAGATACCTTTGTCAAAAACAGTTTCAGTGCAGTGTGAAGCATAACTGTCTAACAGCTGTCAGAGACACAGTTCCTGGGGGGTGAGGAAATAAATTCAAAAAGGTAGAGTGAAATTTTTAAGGGGTAGAAAAACCACAGTGCTGTGGCTAAAGGACTTTAAATATATAAATGACAGAAACTTGAGAATGTAAGCAGGCTGTGGGGTGAAGGCAGGAGAGAGGGGAAATTGTAAAACAGAATAATCGATAAATTCCTGGAATAGGTGTGAGGGAATTGAATTGCACCTGATCAGAGTGGAGGTGTTTTTTTTGCTATTAAAAAAGAAAAAAGACCATCTTTCCCTACATTTAAAGGAAAGGAGGTGAAGGTGGATTCTGTGGAATGGAACTAGGTTCAGAAAAGTTAGCCTGGCCCAAGTCACACACATCATGCAGAAACTGGACATAGATGTTCTGACTACTAGGTCACCTGGAATGATCCTCCCTCCCTTCAATCCCGCCATGCCCATTTATATTTCATTCACGTCCTCAAAGCGCATTCCAGAATCCACAGTTTTAAGTAAGATTCAATGTATAACAGTTAGAAATACATTCAGCTGCAAGTAGCAAAAACCCTCAGTAACAGCAGCTCACAAACAACAAGAACGCCCATTAATAATATTACCAAGGCTCTAAGCTTGGTCCTTTCTTCTCCTCCACTATTTTTACTTGATGTTTCATCCTCATGGTCACAAGAGGACTGCTATAGCAATAAGCAGGAAGAAAGGGCAAAAGACAGTGCCAGATGCATCTGTCCTTTTTATCAGAGAAAGCACAAATCTTTTTTTTTCCCTGAACTCTCTAGCAGACTTCTGCTTGAACATAGCAGACAAATATGTCACTTGGCCATTCCTTGCCACAAAGGGGTCAGAGAAACTGGATACTTCAGTTTGCCAAACAATATAGTAGGTATGGGAGACATCTGAAATTTTGGTGGTCAAGTATCCCTCCTTTTCCCCTTCTTTTGGCATCACAACCTTGATTTTCCTTCAGGGCATAGCCCCTCCCCCATTGCATGTAATTCTTGGTAGGACCATCAGTCAAGATGTCCTGTTCTTCCAGCCAAGATTTAGGAAGGGACTCAAGTTAGTCCATTCTCTTGTCTCCTGAAAAATTGAGTCTTAAGAAGCAGGTAACCACCAAACAAAGGTCTGATATCCAGAATCTACAAAGAACATAAACAAATTAAAAAAACAAAAAAACAAAAAACAAAAAAACCCCGTCAAAAAGTGGGCAAAGGATATGAACAGACATTTCCCAAAAGAAGACATTTATGCAGCCAACAAACTTATGAAAAAAGCTCATCATCACTGGTCATCAGAGAAATGCAAATCAAAACCACAATGAGGTACCATCTCACGCCAGTCAAAATAGAGTTTATTAAAAAGTCAGGAAACAACAGATGCTGGAGAGGATGTGGAGAAACAGGAATGCTTTTACATTGTTGGTGGGAGTGTAAATTAGTTCAATCATTGTGGAAGACAGTGTGGTGATTCCTCAAGAATCTAGAACCAGAAATACCATTTGACCCAGCAATCCCATTACAGGTACATACCCAAAGGATTATAAATCATTCTACTATAAAGACACATGCACACAAATGTTTATTGCAGCACGATTTACAATAGCAAAGACCAAAGACTTGGAACCAACCCAAATGCCCATCAGCGATAGACTGGTTAAAGAAAATGTGGCACACATTCACCATGGAATACCATAAAAAAGAATTCATGCCCTTTGCAGGGACATGGATGAAGCTGGAAGCCATCATTCTCGGCAAACTAGCACAGGAACAGAAAACCAAATACCACGTGTTCTCACTCATAAGTGGGAGTTGAACAATGAGAACACATGGACACAAGGAGGGAACATTACACACTGGGACCTATCAGGGGGTGGGCAGCAAGGCAAGGGAGAGTGTTAGGACAAATACCTGATGCATGCGGGGCTTAAAACCTAGATGATGGGTTGATGGGTTGATGGGTGCAGCAAACCACCATGGCACACGTATACCCGTGTGACAAACCTGCACATTCTGCACATGTATCCCAGGACTTAAAGTAAAATAAAAAAATAAAAATAAAAAAGAAGAAGAAGCAGGAAAAACGATGAAGAGTTGGAAGCCTGGAAAGACTCTCTGTTGTTCCCACTGCCAGATGCCTGGAGCTTTCCTGGTTCTCCTCCTGGTAGTCGCCTTGGTTCAGCTTTTCCTTCTATTCTGTTATTCATACCTTTACCACAACATTTTTGTATTTCTTTTGTATGTGTGTATGTGTGTTTTCTTTTTTTTCTTTTTTATATTTTACAGCCTGAATATGTTCATAGTGCTTGTTTTTTTTTTTTTTTAGGAACCCAGTCCCATTCTATTGACTAGACTGGAGGACAGTGGCACAATCATAGCTCACTGCAACTGAGAACTCCCGGGCTCAAGCAATCCTCCCACCTCAGCCTCTCAAGTGTGTGGGACTACGGGTGTGTGCCACCACGTTCAGTTAACTTTTTTTTTTTTCTTGGAGAGAGAGGGTCTCACTATGTTGCCCAGGCTGGTCTTGAACTCCTGGCCTCAAGCAATTCTCCTGCCTGGGCCTCCCAAAGTGTTGGGATTACAGATGTGAGCCACCATGCCCAGCCCCTTTACCATACGTTTTAAAAATTATTCTATTCCTTTTATGACTGCACCAAAGAAGCCTGACACAAGTGGGTATTTAATAATAATTTGTTGAATGACCATTGTTTTAATTAAAGGTAAAATATAAACCAGAGAATGCTGAAACTAAAACACAATAACAAAATAAGTAAGATTCCAACTTTCATTTCTGGACAAACTTATTGATTTACGTAAGTTTTACTTCCAAGACTACAAAATGTTCCTCTTTGCCAATCTCTTTATCTTAAATGTCAGTGATTATACTTCTCTAGGTGTGATTTAATCTCTCACAGTGTTTCTATCCCAATTTCCCCTGTCTGCTGAGCCCATGCCCTCTTTGTCCTCTTACCTCATTTCCTTTGAAAGGTGTCAGTCATCTCCAGACAAGCAGTTATCAAAGGAATTTCTTTTTCACGCAAGTCTTTGTGAGTTGTCAGAATGAGTCTCTGAGAGATGTTATATCACCGCCTGCATGGTGCATTTTCTTTTCCAGGTTTGTCTCCTAGATTTACAGTTTTAAGGTCATACTTAGAAACCTTTTGTTCACAGCCAAGTTATCTCTAAATGTTCCTCTAGCTCCTAATTCAGCCTGATTGAAGGTTAGAGGTGAAAAGAACTTTGGAGATACTAACTTCCACCTCCTTCCCTTTGTGGAAGAGGACAGGAAGCTCGGGGTGATGTGACTGCTCTGAGGTCACGCAGCAGGCTCTCAGCAGAGCTGGCATGAATGAGTGCCTGGTCCAGGGATTTCCCAGCTGTTTTTCTTTTCACCAGACTACTCCGGTTTCTTAGTTTTTACCTTCACTGATTCTCCTCTAGAACCCTATGTCCTTTAAGATATGAAAGTACTTTCTCTTAAATATTCTTCCTCCAGTCCCTTCCTCCAGTCTTATTATTTTTTAACCCCTGCTAAAAGGTGTTACAGGTAGACTTCTCCTGGAAACAGACCTAAGCTGGGATTTAATATAGAGTGTTCATTAGGGAGGGCCTTGGGACAACCACCTGCGGAAGCAAGAGGTGAAAACAAAAATGGACAGGCAGGCCGGCACGGTGGCTCATGTCTGTAATACCAGCACTTTAAGAGGCCGAGGTGGGCAGATCACTTGAGGTCAGGAGTTTGAGACCAGCTTGTCCAACATGGTGAAACCCCATCTCTACTAAAAATAGAAAAATTAGGCTGGGCGCAGTGCCTCACGCCTATAATCCCAGCACTTTGGAAGGCCAAGGAAGGTGGATCACAAGGTCAGGAGTTCAAGACCAGCCTGGCCAAGATGATGAAACCCAGTCTCTACTAAAAATACAAACATTAGCTGGGTATGGTGGCATGCACCTGTAATCCCAGCTACTCGGGAGGCTGAGGCAGAGAACTGCTCGAACCCAGGAGGCGGAGTTTGCAGGGAGCAGAGATCGCACCACTGCACTCCAGCCTGGGCCACAGAGCGAGACTCCATCTCAAAATAAATAAATAAATAAAATAAAAATTAGCCA
>NW_012106386.1:1282756-1285871 GCF_000951045.1 Mandrillus leucophaeus
AGGCCAAGGAAGGTGGATCACAAGGTCAGGAGTTCAAGACCAGCCTGGCCAAGATGATGAAACCCAGTCTCTACTAAAAATACAAACATTAGCTGGGTATGGTGGCATGCACCTGTAATCCCAGCTACTCGGGAGGCTGAGGCAGAGAACTGCTCGAACCCAGGAGGCGGAGTTTGCAGGGAGCAGAGATCGCACCACTGCACTCCAGCCTGGGCCACAGAGCGAGACTCCATCTCAAAATAAATAAATAAATAAAATAAAAATTAGCCAAGTGTGGTTGTGGGAGCCTGTAATCCCAGCTACTCAGGAGGCTGAGGCAGGAGAATCACTTGAACCTGGGAGTCTGAGGTTGCAGTAAGCAGAGATCGCTCCACTGCACTTCAGCCTGGATGACAGAGCGAGACTGTTTCAAAAAAGAAATGGGCAGAGAGAAAAGTTAACTTGCAATGCAGGCCCCAGAGAGTTTTGGCCAAGCCCACAGAGAAGTTCTGGAGCTAGAATGACCCTTCAGAGTTGCCCCCAGCCAGGCAGAGATGGCTGGCCCAGTCCTTGGGTGTGGCCACCTCCAAAAGGTTGTGACCCTGGGCTGAGGTAGCTGTCTATGGCTGAGACCATCCCTGGATGGACTGAGAGCTGAAGGCTATCCACTGACAAGCCTGGCAGCCCAAGTCACAAGCCTTCCTTGAAGAGGGATCTGGGGGATGCATCACCACACCCATCATAGACACTGTGATGCCCCTTCCCCGCAAGAACTCACACTTACTGACAGCCTGCTCTGCAAGTTAAGCTCTGCAAGGCATTATCCTAGACAATTCTCATGATCCCTGCTCTTGGGGAGCCTACAGACTAGTGGAAGACACAATACATCATGATGATAAAGAGAAGCACAAAATTATACACATAAAGGTAAACAGACACACAAGAATGATGAGATTTACATACAGACATGAAGAGGAAGGAGTGCCTGACTCTGTATGGGGAGGATGCAGGGAGACACTGGAGAGGGCCCAGAGCTGAGAAGCCCTGCTTTTAGCAAGAGGAACCAGCTCCGATTTACACAGTAAAGTCTTCATTCCTTCTTCCCATTTAATGTCTCTCTTTCTCTCTCCACCAATAACTTTTGTTATACCCAGACCGTTTGTTCCCCAAAGAAGACCACCAGAGTCCAGAGTCAAAGCCAAGCGGCAAGGATCTTTTACTGCAAGTTCGAACTTGATCCCTCCATTCCACAGCATACAAGAGGGCCCCGAACAATGCGAGTGCTTGCCTTTTATAGCCCGAGGTAAATAGGATAGTAAGGTTACAGAGGAACAAGGGAATTCTTTTGGTTACAGCATTACAATTGGTTTACATTTTAAGTTATACATGTACTAGTTTTTCTATTGGTTCCCGTGCTTTCAGTAAAACTACAAACGGCTGTGTCCTTATCGGGGATCTTCCAGGTGGTGTTTGTACTGGGCTCAGGAAGTTGAGAGATATATGGTGGGATGTGTTTGTACTGGGCCTGTTTGTGTTGAGCCCAAGGCTGAGGAATGTGCCTGATTTCTTTCACTTTCACATGAATACAATCCTCTTAATTTCATTTCTCAATGAGTTCACGCATTTTCCTGATTTCTTCTAATGTTTATGGAGCCATTTTTCTCTATCTAAAAAGCTAGTCCTTCTGCCTGTTTTAAGTTAAGCTTTAAAACCTCATTGTCTTATGACATTTTTGTATACTCACCACGACTGTACACCTGGTAAACAGCATTTTCAAGGGATCTATAGACTTAATGGGTTCAGGTTTTAAATATGTACATAATTAAATTTCTAATCTTAATGAAACGCATTATGGACTAAACGCTAAGTAGAAATAATATCATGGAAAGGAAGGGGAGTGGGGAATGGAGTCAGTTAACAAGTATTTACTCCTCAGGAGATTTCTAACAGATTATGCTGCCAGATCTGAAAGGTTATATTGCAAAATTTACAAAGGAAATACGATCAGGAAATGCAGAATTGAGACTTAAAATTCTGTGACCTAAAACAAAAAGAAAAAAAGAAAAAGAAAAACAACTTTCCACATTCAGCATTGAGAATAGGAAGAAAGCAATACACCACAATGCATTTGAAAATCGCTGACAAATTGTCAGCCTCCTCAGAGAGCCTGGATGCTTTCCAGTTGCTGGTGGAGCTGGCCTCAGACACACACAATGGAAGATCATCGAGAAGTCTAGTGTGCCAAGCCACTGCCTCTCTTCCCCGGGGAAGTTCCCACACACGATGCGTACGAGTGAAGACAAACCTCAAACCCACAAACATTGCACTGGAACACTTTCAAGCCAGGCACTTCGACTGCACATTGGCTGCAGTCTTTGGCAAGTGACAAATGGAAAGCACCCCGGAGCAGGTGCTCTTCCATGCCAAGAAGAGCCTGTGCAGTCAGGGACCAAAAGTGTTCTTAGCCTGGAGGGCTCCGGCGGGGTGGGTGGGGGGTGGTTAGTAAGATGCAATAATTATACTGAGTCAAAGTCCTCTCTCTCCTTTGAAAGCGAGTCAAGCCCAATCTGCATTTGACAGCCTGTGAGATTTTGTAATACTATTCACTAAAATTTTGAGAAGCGGAGGTGGAATTTTATCCAGCTTGCTCAGCCTCACCTGGAGGGTTTGGTAGATGTCCCAGAACACAGAATCGCTCTGTTAGATGCCAATGCAGCTTCCGAGTGGTTTGACCTTTATATTTGGAATCCCTTTGCTCCAAAGATGAATTATAGCCGAATAGCACAGCTGAAAGGCGTGGCAGGCCTCTCTAAATCCATGAATTATGCATGCTCCTGAGAAGAGGAAGCAGACAATTATGAGGGTTTAGATTTTGGCATCTGTCTCTAATGCCTCTGAGCTCAGAGAATCATACCACAACCTTGAAGGACTTTGTGACATAGAAACCAAACCTCAACCTCAAGCACTAGGTGCTGGTAGAATAACAGAAAACAAGTAGCTGTGTCTGTGTCTGGGTTACAGGGAATGAGAAAACAAAGCCAGGTAACCAAATACCCAGTAGTGACCAGAGACTGAACCGTTTGCACGTCAATACTTCCAACTTAAAGAGTGATTTAATTTTTTTTTTTTTTTTTTT
>NW_012106386.1:1286511-1289662 GCF_000951045.1 Mandrillus leucophaeus
CTGGAAGCAAAGGGAGAACAACTTGAAGTGGGGAGGGGGCTTCCAGGGCATAGGTAGATAAGACAAATGGTTGCTTCTTTTTGGTTTCTGATTAGCCTCTCCAAAGGAGGCAATCAGATATGCATTTGTCTCAGTGAGCAGAAGGCTGACTCTGAAACAAATGGGCGGCAGGTTTACCCTAAGCAGTTCCCAACTTGACTTTTCCCTTTAGCTATGTGATTTGGGGGCCCCAAGATTTATTTTCCTTTCACAGATAATAAACAATTAGATCAGAACTAAAAGAAATCAGATGAATGGAGTAGAACTGAAATTTTTGGATTACCTGCCATGTGCAAAGTACTGTGATTTGCTTATTTTAACTTGATGAATTCTCAGAACAAACTTGTGAAGTAATACAGCACGTTTCATATTAATATAACATATAAGTAATATGATATGTTCCATATTATAGGCAAGGGAATTAAAACATGGGAGATTTAAGTAGCTTGCCTTGGGACTCGAAGATAGTACAGAGTAACACCAGGTACTACTATTTGAACCCAGGTATTCTGCTTTCAGAGCTCAAACTTTTTTCTGTCTCTCTATTTCCTTTAAAGTAAAATGCTTCCTCCAAATTTGTAACTGCCCAATGAGTTCACCTCGCTGCCTGACTAGGCAGAGTCGAATTTTTCAAGACAGGGTAATTGCCATAGAGAAACAGTAATTCACGCAGAGCTGACTGTGTGAGAGACCAGAATTTTGTTATTACTCAAATCAGTCTCCCTGCAAACTCAGGGATGAGAGTTTTCAGGATAATTTCGTGGGTAAGGGGCCAGTGAATCGGGAGTGCTGGTTAGTTGGCTTTGGGATGAGATCACAGGCAGTCAAAGCTGTCCTTTTACACTGAGTCAGTTCCTGGTTGGCAGGTCCAGGTGGGGCTGTGCGGTTTTTAGAAATGCAAAAACCTGAAAAGACATCTCAAAAGACTCAAAATAGTGACATTACCTTTAAGAGTAATTGGGGAAGTTGCAAATCTTATGACTTCCAGAATAATGGCTGGTAGTATTTAGAATTCCAACCCTTCTCATTCTAACTTGGTGGCTGGTGGCCTTTCATTCATTTTACATGAACCGTTTAGCTTTTGGGAAGGGCTATTATTGTATTTAAACTACAAACTAAATTCCTTCCCAAGGCTAGTTCGGCCTACACCCAGGAATGGACAATGACAGTTTAGAGGTTAGAAGCAAGATGGAGTTGAGTAGATCCCATATCTTTCACTGTCATAATTTCCTTAGTGTAATTTTGCAAAGGTGGTTTCAAGTTCAAAGAAATTTCTTCCTTATTGGTTGCATCATGTCTCATCTTCACCTAAGCATTGTAAGGCTAGTATCATAATGTTAATCTTTTTAGAATCTAACAAAACCTCAAAAGTAGGTGGTACAAACTTTAAATTAGTGGCTGATTGAATGAATAAAAGGATGGATAAATGGATGGATAAATTAATGGATGAGTGAATTAATACCTCTCTTATCCTTATTAATATAACAATATTAATGAGAAAACTAGGGATTAAACTTTTAGCCATATAGCATGGATTTGAGTCTATATTTATCCAAGCATAATATCTGTAAAATTTTTATTAGAATTTTTGAATTTCTTTAATTGATTTTATAGTATGCAAGGAAGTAAAATCTAATTTTGTCTCTATACACCTTAAAACGTAATTAGAGAGAGTTTACAAGAAATTTAAATTGCACATTTGGCCACTTTAAAACAGTTCATTTAAAATGTCATGATTTCAAATGAAATTACAACTGAGTTTAATAATAAAAACCAAAATTTTCATGCATTGTGTTTGAAAGTGCTATGTTAAATGAATTCTCAGAAGAAGGAGGCTGCTATTTAGTACTTAAAAAAAAAACCTGACAACTTCTACCCTGCTATTCATTAAATTGTACTTTAGAATATACAATACACTTTTGAGAATTTCAATTTTGGCTTGTAAAGCAGCATTAAGATTTTTCTCCTGTAATTTGTTCAGTAAATTTTATTAGGCCTTCCTCCCACCCTCACAAGGGAGAAAATGAAGAACACTCAGTGAGTAAAGATACAGAGCAGGGAAGGTGTCATCAACAATAGAAGACAAGTTGATCATTCAGATAGCAAAGGACTGGGAGCACGGCTAAAATGTGATTCACGGAGGCTAAAGCATGATAGACAGTACATTTTAAGGGAGATAGTGAAATTTATGGTTCTTAAACATGGGATAGTTGCCACTTACAAAGTGCCATTGGTATTAGGTGAGAGTGCCCATTTTAAGGTCCAAAATGCCAGGCCCTGGATAACAGTGAAACGGGAGAGTTCCCTGACCCCCCTTGCAGGACATGTGACAGGGGTGTGGCTTGTCTGGTCACTGCTGCTGCTCAAACCCGTTATGGGAAGGGAAGCATGCAGACAGTCAGGTGCAGGAACCAGGATGAGCGCTTTTGGGCTCTGGCCCCAGGGTGACGTCTAGGGGGTGGGTGCCTGTGGCTCCCGAAGACCCAATGGGTGTGCTGCATACTCTTTTACCTCTGCCATCCGCAGATGGCTTAACTGTTAACCAGCTCAGTGCCCTCTTGGTACTTAAGTTCTTGTCCAACATCCAGGAAGAATCAGGTCACACACAGACTTGAAGGATGGTGAATGCAGGGATTTTACTGGGTGATAGAGGTGGCTCTCAGTAAGATGGATGGGGAGCTGGAAAGGGGAGGGAGTGGTCTTCCCCTGGAGCTGTCAAAAGTCAAAAGATGATCTTCCCCTGGAGTTCAGCTGTCCTGTAACTGATCTCCTCTCCAACCATCCCCAGCCAAACTACTCTTGACATTTAGACACTCCTTCTCTTCTTTCTTTCTCTGCTGTGTTGCTGTTCCATTCATCTGCTTGTCTGCTCTTGGAGTCTGGGGCTTGGGGTTTATATGGGTACAGGACAGGGGGCATGGCAGGCCAGAAAGGAACATTTGGGTGCAAAAACAGGAATGTCTGTTCCCACTTTTGGCCGTGGTTTCCAGGATTGAAGGTGGGGCCTTTGCTGGTGAACTGCCCTCTCCTACCCAGTATTTCCCTGTCTCCTGTCTGTATCACTAGCTTCAGTTCTTGCAAGAGCAGCCACTATCTGTGTTATGCCCGGACC
>NW_012106386.1:1289907-1294189 GCF_000951045.1 Mandrillus leucophaeus
AGGTGGTGTTTTTCTGAAGTTTGAAAGAAATATGGAGGAATGTGTTCGTGCTGGGCTCAGGAAGTTGAGAGATATATGGTGGGTTGTGTTTGTGCTGGGCTCAGGGAGTTGGGAGATATATGAGGAATGTGTTTGTGCTGGGCTCGTGCTGGGCTCAGGGAGTTGGGAGATATATGAGGAATGTGCTGGGCTTGTGCTGGGCTCAGGGAGTAGGGAGATATATGAGGAATGTGCTGGGCTCGTGCTGGGCTCAGGGAGTTGGGAGATATATGAGGAATGCGTTTGATTCCTTTCATCTGAAGTGGATCCATATGAGTAGGTCCCAGACTAGATGCTTTATTTACTGATTTATTTGAGACAGAGTCTTGCTCTGTTGCCCGGGCTGGAGTGTAGTGTAGTGATCCCGGCTCACTGCAACTTCCACCCCCCAGGTTCAAGTGATTTCCTGCTAATTTTTGTATTTTTAGTACAGACAGGGTTTCACCATGTTAGACAGGCTGGCCTTGAACTCCTGACCTCAGGTGATCCACCTACCTCAGCCTCCCAAAGTGCTAGGATTACAGGTGTGAGCCACCATGCTCGGCCAGACTAGATGCTATAGTCAGTGAACTTTGTGGTCCTTGCATATGGGATAGTTGTCACCTATGGAGCCCCATTGGTAATACACAGGTGAGAGTGCCCATTTCAGTGTCCAGAATGCTAGGCTCTAGATAACTAGCCTCATTTCCTGCAACAGGAGCCATGGTCTGACATGGATCCATATGAGTCCGGCCCAGACTGGATGCTGTGCTCACATTATATCATTTAAACCTCACACCCACTCTCTCAGGTGGGCATGACCATTTTGTGCTCCGAGAACTGAGGCTCACAGAGGTGAAGTGAAATGACCCAGGTCTCACGAGGAGTGGCGGACTTGAGATTCAAACCTTCAAGTGCTAGCTCCAAAGCTACATTCCACCTCCATGGTGTAGTCTACCAAGTTTCATCACACCACTGAGGTATACGTTAAAAATTCCACTACACCCAGTTCTGCATTACCATGAAGTATCTTCTACAAAGATCCAACCCTACTATTAAGACTTACAAGTACATTGGGTTTCTTCTAGGTTGTCTAGATAGTTTAGTGGAATAGGAATGGAGATAAGGCAAAAAAGCCTGTAATGAAGACTTATCCTAGAATACACACTGCATATTTGTCCTACCCTCTTTTGTGCTGTTCCTGTACTACTTGAGTGTATCAATTATGGTAGAAGAATTATGAGCCTTGACACATAATAGTTGTCCATATTTTGTGGGTACCCTCGAGGTCCTGCTACTTGCCTAAGGAGAAGCAAATTCATGCAGTATAGTTTGAGCCTTCACAATACTCTAGTTATTCTAAAAAGCACCAATTGGGGCTTACGACAAGATGGGTGACTCTTGCCAATTTTAGAAATGAAGAAAATAGAGATTTTCTTGTTTTGTTTTTTGTTTTTGTTTTTGTTTTTGTTTTTTTAAAAAAAAAGAAGAAGAAAAAAGAAAATGTGCCACAACGGGCAAATAGCATGGCCTACAGCAGAATCTGCTTCTGCCCACCATCTGGGATCTGCTCATTCATCCCATGTCCTCTCTGTGCTAAAAGGCAAATGGCTCAATCAGCCCCACTGAATTTAGGGTTTTGGTGTTGGGGAGGGGATATTTCCACCCTCCTCAAATCTCAGTGCATCGGTGCCCCTTGTTAACACCCAGGCTCCATCCTATTTACCAGGGACACACGGAGCTTGGGACGGAAGTGGAGAGGAGCCAGGCAGGGAGGGGTACACGAGAGAGCAAAGGAAGTTTAAAACATGGGGAGGATTGTTCTAGCTTTTAAAGTCCACTGGGATAAGATTTCAAACCACATCAGCTATAAAAGGCAAAGGCAAAATCTGAAGAGGAAGAAAGGTAGAAAGAAATATCACAGAGAAAAGAGTTGTCCTACTGCTTGTTTTCTCAGCATTCTGAGCAGCATTCCTCATTGCAGAGCCTGCACAAAGCAGCGCCCCAAGGCAACCAGGATGCAGCCTTTTGGAAAGACAGGGTGCAGCCAGAGGCTGAAGACAAGTGCTGGTCAGAGTAGAGCCTGGCAGGCAGGCAGTAAGCACAAATGACCTGTGCAAGCCCAGTGCGGGCCTTGCGCTCTAACTCATGGCCTGGTGCCTGGGCAGTGCAGCCAAGGTTAGCACGGGGCACAGGTGGGAGGATGTACCCTGCGGTCCTAAGGGACTCTCATAGGCTGATCACATGGCCCTGGAGACAAGGGAATAAAGCTCCCCTGGATCTGTGGTTTCTGCAGAGGGGGTAGGTTCACTACTTCTCCTGGGGAACCTATGATAAACATTTGCACCTGTTAGGGGAATAGCATTAAAATCTTCTCTCAATCCAGAAAACCTCTCCTCAAAGGTAATAGAGACAGAAAACAGTTTTATTATGTAATAAACATTAAACCAGAATGTGAGGCACATCACAGGCAATCTGCAAAGTGATCGCAGAGAAAGGAAGAAATTTCACCCTTTTATATAGGCAAGCAGATACAACTCAGTGTAACCGCCCAGTAGGGTGCTGCCTAGACAGAGCCAATTTATCAAGACAGAGGAATTGCAATAGAGAAAGAGGAATTCATTCACGCAGAGCCGGGTGTGCTTGGAGACCAGAGTTTTATTATTACTCAAATCAGTCTCCCTGAGCATTTGAGAAGCAGAGTTTCTAATGATAATTTGGTGGGTGGGTGAGTTGAGAGTGCTGATTGGTTGGGTCAGAGATGAAATCATGGGAAGATGAAGCCATCCTCTTGTGCTGAGTCAGTTCCTGAGTGGAAGCCACAAGATCAGGTGAGCCAGTTTATCCATCTGGGCGGTGCCAGCTGATCCATCAAGTGCAGGGTCTGCAAAATATCTCCAGCACTGATCTTAGGAGCAGTTTAGGGAGGGTCAGAATCTTGTATCTTCCAGCTGCGTGACTACTAAACCATAATTTCTAATCTTGTGGCTAATTTTTAGTCCTACAAAGACAGTCTAGTCCCTAGGAAAGAAGGAGGTTTGCTTTGGGAAAGAGCTGTTATCGTCTTTGTTTTAACTATAAACTAAGTTCCTCTCAAAGTTAGTTCAGCCTACGCCCAGGAAGGAAAAAAAGACAGCTTAAAGGTTAGAAGCAAGATGGAGTCAGTGAAAATAGATCTCTTTCACTGTACTGGTCAGTGGAGGGGAGGGTGGAGGAAGGGAGATATAGTTTATTATTCATAGTTTCCAAGAGAAGGGGTGGATACCCTGCCATGTAGGGCCATAGTAGAGATTACTGAATGAGGTTGGTCACAGGCAGAGAGGGAACAGGAAAACAGGGGAATAATTTGTATTTTGTTATTTTCCAGGAATGGGTGAGGCAGGGTGAGTGGGTTGACTAGGTTTAGGCCTAGCAAGTTTGAATCATTTCAGTGGCTCTGGGGTGCAGGTGATGCCCCTAGTTTTCTGAAGCCTGGCTCAGGGCAATTAGGGCAGGGGGTTAATATCTCAGAAGCATAAGTGGGCTCTGGATTGGTTAGTTTGTATGTGAAAGGCAGACAGTCCCTTTCAGTCTCTAGGAGGAGGAGTCTCTCCCTAGACAGCAAGGCCCCACATGTCAAAACATCAGATAGAAAAACCAGAAAATGTGGTCAATACAATAGGATTTGATCTCCTGTTGAAGGAATTAGGGATCGCTCAAGGAAAGTGGGTGCTCAGCATTGAATGTTGTCAAGACACAGGATATTCTCTGAGTAGGTATCTTGATAATGTTTATCTGGATAGTGGGACGAACAAAGCAGAGCTAAAGCCATAAGAGGTAAAGAAGCAGCAGCCATTCAAATTAGCTAGAAAAGGGAGGGGTTTCATCATTTTTGTGGTCTGGACAATATTCTTATTTTGGTTTTGGCATTTTTCCTTTTCTTGCTTCATCATGGTCATGTGACTCTGTCTGATGTTGTGTTCTGTGAAATTGTTTATGGGTCACAAGAGAGTGGGGTTGAGTGCCAGGCCAGTTTCTAGATGTCAGGGGCTACTTCTTTCTTTGTCACCTAATAGTCCTACGGTGTAAGTAATACTATTGTTCCTGTTTCCCAGATGGGGAAACCAAGGCTCAGCAAAATTAAACTCCTTGACTAAGGTTGAAAGAAATCAGGCACATTCCTCAGCCCCGGGCTCAACAAACAGGCCCAGTACAAGCACATCCCACCATATATCTCTCAACTTCCTGAGCCCAGTACAAACACATCCCACCATATATCTCTCAA
>NW_012106386.1:1294239-1296227 GCF_000951045.1 Mandrillus leucophaeus
CTGAGCCCAGTACAAACACATCCCACCATATATCTCTCAACTTCCTGAGCCCAGTACAAACACATTTCTCAACTCAGAGAATACCATATATCTCAACTTTAGAAAAACACCACCTGGAAAGTCCCCGATAAGGACACAGCCGTTTGTGGTTTTACTGAAAGCACGGGAACCAATAGAAAACTGCTAAATGTATAACTTAAAATGTAAACCAAATGTAATGCTGTAACCAAAAGAATTCCCTTGTTCCTCTGTAACTTTATGTATCCTATTTACATCGGGCTATAAAAAGCAAGCACTCGCATTGTTCGAGGCCCTCTTGTATGCTGTGGAATGGAGGGACCAAGTTCGAACTTGCAGTAAAAGATCCTTGCCGCTTGGCTTTGACTCTGGACTCTGATGGTCTTCTTTGGGGAACAAACGGTCTGGGTATAACATCTGGGGGTTCGTCCGGGATTCCCCAAGCCCACCAGACCCCTGGTCAACGGATCTACCAGGATCGATCTGCTGATAGGTGAGCCGGCTCATCTCTGTTAGTCTGTCTGTGTCTGTTCTGAACCTGTATCTGTGACTCGCGAGGTCTGAAACTGAAGCTGACGCAGTCCTGGCAGAGGCGCTATAGGACGGGCAGCGGAGACCGGTGGGAGACGTCCCCTGGCTCTCGTCTGATCTAGATTTTTATCTGAACTGATTCTGACCCGGGCTTCCGGAGCACGCTTGCCGCTAGATATTATTAATACGCCAGATTTCCTTTACAGGAATTCTAACCCATATTCTTTTTCAGGAAGAGACTACAAATTATCACAGGATGGGTAAAACCCAGAGCACTCCCCTATCTCTCCTTACAAGTAATTTCAAGCATGTTAGAGCAAGGGGCCATGATCTTAGTATGGAAATCAGGAAGGGAAAGCTAATTACTCTGTGCCACTCCGAATGGCCTGCCTTTGATGTGGGGTGGCCACCCGAAGGGACGTTCCGACTTGCTGTCATCACTAGAGTAAAGTCCAAGATTTTCCTACCTGGGCGTGCGGGCCACTTAGATCAAATCCCATATATCCTCATATGGCAGGGCCTTGTTGAGAACCCGCCTCCTTGGCTGTCCCCTTTCCAATCAGCCCCTGAACCCTGTAAGGCACTGGTTGCTTGGCCGCTAAAATCCAAGCAACCAACTGCCCCCCCCATCCTGTTATACCTGATAGTGGGGACCCACTGTCCACAGAACCCCCTCCGTATCCCTCCGGGCCCCAGGCCCCAGCCCCCCGGGCTGAGCCGTGGGAAGAAGCAGGCGGACGGGAGGCGGCCAGCGCACACGGACCCGCTGAAAGTGGAAGTGACTCTGAAGGGCCGGCGGGGCGGATGCGAGGGCGCACTTTGCGGGCTAGCCCCCCCCAGCCGCCTGACTCCACAGTGGCTCTACCCCTTCGGGAAATAGGACCCCTAGATGACACGGGAATCCCCAGTCTCCAGTACTGGCCATTCTCCACCAGTGATCTGTATAACTGGAAGACTCAGAGTGCTCGGTTTTCAGACAACCCCAGAGATTTAATGGCTTTACTGGATAGTGTCATGTTCACCCATCAGCCCACTTGGGATGATTGTCAGCAGCTCCTCCGAATCTTGTTCACAACGGAGGAGCGAGAGAGAATACAGGTAGAAGCTAGAAAGCTGGTCCCGGGGGACGACTGTCAACCGACTGCCAACCCCGACCTCATAAATGCGACTTTTCCTCTGACCAGGCCGGCGTGGGACTAAAACACGGCAGAAGGTAGGGGACGGCTACACCTTTATCACCAGACTCTAATGGCGGGTCTCCGGGCAGCTGCTCGCAAGCCCACTAATTTGGCTAAAGTATACTCAGTTCTGCAGGGAAAGACAGAAAGCCCAGCTACCTACTTAGAAAGATTAATGGAAGCTTTTAGACAGCACACCCCCATAGACCCAGAGGCTCCAGGAAGTCAGGCAGCTGTGGTAATGTCTTTTGTAAATCAGGC
>NW_012106386.1:1297517-1298376 GCF_000951045.1 Mandrillus leucophaeus
AGCTTGGGCGGAAACGGGGGGCTTAGGACTAGCAAAACACCATCCTGCCTTGTTTGTTGAACTCAAGCCTGGGACAGACCCCGTTCGGGTACGCCAATACCCAATGCCCCTAGAGGCCAAAGAAGGTATTGCACCACATATTCGCCAGCTCCTCGATCAAGGGGTCCTTCGCCCATGTCACTCGCCCTGGAATACTCCATTGTTGCCGGTACGAAAACCTAATAGTGGAGAATACAGGCCTGTACAAGACTTGAGAGAAGTCAATAAGAGGGTTATGGACATACATCCAACTGTGCCTAACCCGTACACCCTCCTGAGTACCCTAAACCCTAAACATCAACGGTACACTGTTTTAGATTTGAAAGATGCTTTCTTCAGTTTGCCTTTAGCCCCCCAGAGCCAAAAGCTCTTCGCCTTCGAGTGGACTGACCCTGAGAGGGGCATAAGTGGCCAACTGACATGGACCAGACTGCCGCAGGGATTCAAAAACTCTCCTACCCTGTTCGATGAGGCCCTCCATGAAGACCTGGGTGAGTACCGACGCAAACACCCTGAAATAACCTTACTACAGTATGTTGATGACCTCCTGATTGCTGCCGAGACCCAAGAAGCTTGTATTCAAGGGATCAAGGGTCTCTTACAGGCTCTAGGGAATCTAGGCTACCGAGCCTCGGCAAAGAAAGCTTAAATCTGTAAATCAGAAGTAACATATCTGGGGTATCTGCTGAAAGGAGGGCAGCGCTGGTTAACAGACGCCCAGAAGCAGACTGTTCTACAGATCCCCAGGCCACAATCCACCCGAAAAGTAAGGGAATTCCTGGGGTCGGCGGGATTTTGTAGACTATGGATACCTGGGTTC
>NW_012106386.1:1302581-1303801 GCF_000951045.1 Mandrillus leucophaeus
GACCACTCCAGGTACTCCTAACCACACCCACCGCCCTGAAGGTAGAAGGCATCGCGTCTTGGATCCACTACACCCACGTCAAGCCCGTGGACCCAACCTCCGACCTTCTGGGGCCAATCACGGCGGTGGCTGAAGCACCGGCCTCGTGGACTGTGGACAGAGCTAAGAACAACCCCTTAAAACTCACCCTGCGCCGGCAGCATAGCTCACTACAAACATGCAGTTAGGTAGTCTAACCCTAACGTTAGTCGCCCTAGTGGCCGCTGGGGAAAACACAAAACCAGCTCCTAATCCCTTTATCTGGAGATTCTGGCTTTATGAAAACCAAACCCACCCTGGGCAACCTCATAAGCCCGGGAAATTAGTGGCCAGTGCTGATTGCCCCTCCTCAGGGTGCAATAGCCCAATTTTATTAAATTTTACTGGTTTTCAAATAGCCAAACCAATGGCACCAATAATATGCTTTGAATTTGATCAGACTAAGTACAATTGTAAACACTATTGGTGGCACCAAAATGCTGGCTGCCCATATAACTATTGTAACATCCATAAATCCCATTATTGGGGAAAGGAAGAACAGTTAGATCCTAAGTGGCCCTTCCATCGTAGACGGGACGGGGACTTTTCATATACATGGATAGTCAAAGACTCCCTGGAACTCCCGCTGGACCACGCCTCAACATGGGGCTGTATACTACTCCTCCTCCTCCACATGGCCTAGCAGTCACCTCTATCTGTGGCAGGGTCTAGTGCAGGTACGGCCCCTGGTCCATGGGAATATCCAACGACAAGAAAACAGACTAACACAAGACTTACGTCCTTTCTCCTGGTTAAAATTATTACAAGAAGGATTAGAACTTGCTAACCTTACAGGACTTCACAGCTTGTCTAGCTGCTTTCTGTGTGCCACTCTAGGGCGTCCACCGCTAACCGCTGTCCCTCTACCATGGGGATCCTCTACCCCTGCCCAAGCTAACAACCTCCAAAACCTCTCATATGCCCCTATCCCTAACGTGCCACTATACCTAAACCCCAGTCAGGAGAAGTTTCCCTACTATTTCTCAGGAACTAATTCCAGCCTCTGCAACATTACTGCAACGTCCCCTAGTATCACCCTAAGGGCTCCGCTGGGCACATTCTTCTGGTGTAATGGAACATTATCTAAGAACCTATCTGGTCCCTCTGTTACCAACCTACTGTGTCTTCCTGTCACATTAGTT
>NW_012106386.1:1304606-1314597 GCF_000951045.1 Mandrillus leucophaeus
CCTATTTACATCGGGCTATAAAAAGCAAGCACTCGCATTGTTCGAGGCCCTCTTGTATGCTGTGGAATGGAGGGACCAAGTTCGAACTTGCAGTAAAAGATCCTTGCCGCTTGGCTTTGACTCTGGACTCTGGTGGTCTTCTTTGGGGAACAAACGGTCTGGGTATAACAGGTGACTGCACTTTCTGGCCTGGTGTCCAATGTCTGGAGTGCCAACATCTTGTATATTTTATTTGTTCAGTTGTTTCAGCCAAGAAGGTAAATCCATCCCCTGATGCTCTACCCTAACCAAAAGCAGAAGTCCTGTGAATTCCTGAACTTTAACAAAATTGCCTTTCTTCAGTGGTGAAAGAGTAAGACCTTGCTACCAGAAGTTAGAATGTCATCACTTTCCTCTAAATGTTGTTCTTTTCCTATAAACCTCAAAACATTTAACAGCCTGTGATAATTACGAATATTTCTGTACACTGTTAAACTCACTGACATAAAAACAGGTATTTTTAAAAGTTCAGCCTACCCTTTCATAGGGGCATTTTTCCTTACTATAGCTCTTCTATAATTTACTATTTTTTAAAGAACTAGCCTTATGAAATGGGCAGCTAGCCTCTCACAACCTTTTATAACTGTCTCTCGAGGTTAGCCTCAGCAGGCCCTGAATTGAATTAGTATATTACTTCAATTAAGGCCATCCCGAAGTGAAACTAAATATCAGGTCATCATGATTTTCTCAAGTCATAATGTTCACTACCTTGGATTATATAATGTGCACCAGACAATTCAGCAGGCAGTGTTTTGAGATTTTGACCTACATTGTTGATCTACCCACGGTCAATAAAGACTGTGTTACTTAGAAAGAAGCAGATGGGAAAATTAGCAAGAAATAGAGAAAAGAGTCACAGGATGCCAGCAAAATCCACACTGCTGTCCAGAGACCACCTCCAGTGAATAAAAACTCAGGAGAGAGCTCTTAACAGGTTCTACCGTTAAGACTTCCACATCCTGAGTAGGAGTGGGAGTCCTCTTTTGGAAACTGAGATGTAAAAGACTCCTCTCTGTTTTCAGGTATTTCCCGAAAAGCCTTTCTTTTCTTTGGTATTCCTTAATTACTTTGCATTTCCCCTTTGACTATTAGGTTACTGGCACCACTGGGTCCAGTCAAGAGAAACAGTTCCATCCTCTTGTGAGCAGAATCTGATATTTATAATGAGTATCTCTCTAAGGCCCTGTTCTCCAAGTAACAACCATAGCTTTTCTCTGTGTTTTGCTTTTCTCTAGCCCAGGAAGATCACATGTTTTTCATAGTAGGCACTGTGCTACTAGTGTGTTTCACACCTGTATTCTCAAAGGCTGAGAGGAAAACAAATATCTGACAAATGCTTCTCTTTATCAACCTTGTCATCTCAGATTTTGAAATGCTTAAGCATTAGCTTTGCTTCTAGAATGGGGGCCCAAATACCCCTTGCACCAGCCTCTTTGACCAAAGCAGTGGATTGTGACCCTATTTAAGTCACATACGAGGCCCTCCTTCCACACTGGCTGACAAACCAGGCAATGGAAACCAAGCCTGGAGAATGAGCTCTTGTGGGTGACCCCACCAAGGCTGCACTCTGAAACCAGGCCCACCTTGAGGTGCAACTGCCTTAGTTCCAGACAGGCCTGCCTTTTTCCTAGTGCTGGATCTCCTGACGGGGTGGGCACAGTACCTCCTGTCATTTCTCCAGAGCCAGGTCTGCACTGCTACCTGCTGCTATCAATCAGGCAATGAGCAGCAGAGGCTCCCAAGTCCACCTCTACCCCAGGAAGAAAACCTGTCCCGCATATGAGGAATCTATTCCTGTGGCTGAGGGGCAGATCCATCTAGCTCTCTTAACAGAACTTTCTCTCTCCCATCATATGTAAGCTCTAGGACACAAAACTCAAGGTTTCCCTTTTGTAGTTAAGAAAGAAATTGAGCTAGTCCTACTCTCTTTCCTATTTATACAAAGCCATTTTTTTTTTTTTTTAATATCTGTGGCCTTGTCTTTTTCTTCATGTAAACATATTGTCTTCATGAATATTCTTATCTTCAGTATTTTACCTCTAGAAGTGTTACTGGAATGGGAGACAGGGAAGAACGATAGACATCCCAACACTTTTTACTTTTGAAAAATGGCATAAAATAGATCTATCAATCCCAGAAAGGGACAACAGGCAGGGTCTAGTAAAGGTTCTCCAGGCCACGCACTGACATTCTGTCGCTCACACACAGAACTAGATTTTGTTTTCCTATGTGTGTTAAGCTAGTCAAGGGTCCGTGTTGGCAAGACTGATGGCCACTGAGGCCCAGTCACCGTGGGAGCATAACTCTGACACTGCCGGTCATGTTTTCTTTATTCCCATGCTTATTCCTTGCGATCAGCTGAACTAGGCACGGGCTTAGTCATGATGTTAGCTACGAGCTAAAAAGAAAGGTGCATGAGAGAGAGATGTAACTATATAGAAATAGAGAACCACATGAGGCTGGAGTGTTGTTTATGGCCTAAGCCTGGAGGGTCAAGTAAACTACATACTCTTCAGCGAACAGGAGACTTCCACTTTGTGAACAAAGTGATCAACCTTTCTGAAGGACATCAGCTACTTTGGTTGTAGAAAGGAGACGGTGATGCCTACCTTACAGAGCTGTGTGAAGATCATAAGAAATAATGACTGGTAAATGTTTTAGTACAGTGCTGCGCACATAGGAAAACCTTGGCAGGTACTAACAATTATTTTATTATTACATACACCATCTGCATCTAGGCCTGCAGCTGCCCTTAATAATAGAAAGCCACAGTGAAACTTAGTTTTTGATATATTTAGCCAGCTATATCTTGCTCTGGCAGAAATGAACTCCTCACCCTTTAGTGCCCAGTTGCCGCTGGCAATCAGAACAGATGGGTGGGCTTCTCTTACTTTCCACTTCACTACTGAACAGTTTAAACTTTTCTTGATGTCTTCAGGTCAAATTTATAGATAAATCTATAGATATCTAGATAATATATATGACCCATATGTCATTTTAATATATATGATCTAGATACCGATATATATCATTTTGTATAAAGATATTACCATATGGAACTGTTCTTAAGGACGGTTGAGTAATGACTCCTAACCAACACTAGTATCTATTCAGCGTCCACTTTAAGCTTAATGCTGTATTAGGTATTATTGTCCCCATCTAACAAATAAGTGCCAACAGCCCACACTTTACCCTCAGGACTCGTTTCAGTTCTGCTTCCTCTTCCCTTATTATCAGCTGTCAAACTCATCAAAACTGCCATGGGCCTTCCTCTGGTTCTCAACCTAGGACACACATTAGAATCATTTGGAGATCTTAAAAAAATAGCAATGCCCAGACCCACCCACTTCTAGTTAATTATGATACACAGCATGGGAGGCCTGACAAAAACAAACAAACAAAAAACAAAACACCACTGCTAGACCCAACTATTAACAACTGTGGACTAATAATGACAATTTACGTAATAGGCCCTGAGGGAATGCCTGAGGACCTCTCCTTTAAAGCACATTGTATCAATTATTTTGCCCAGTGTTCCCTCTCTCTTCTTCCTCCCTCCCTCCCTGCTCCCTTCTTCTGTTTTTAATCGTTCACTCCGGCTTGTCTTTCTCCCTTCCTCCCCTGCCTCCCTTCTTTCTCCTATTTAATTGTTCACTTCTGGCTTCACAAGGCTGAGACTATAGGAAGACTATTAAATGAACAGTTTGTAGCTCTGACAATTGGTTTACTGTACTGGACATTCTGGTTGTATCACCAACACCTTCTCCCTCTCCTCTTGGCAGGTATCTTGACTTTCAGATGCATATCCTCTGCCTCCAATCCAGCCCCATTTCTAAGCCTGGGGCACATCGATTAGGCCTAAGGTAATCTCCAGACCCTGCTGCAGTTACTGGTTCACAGAGAGAAAAGTAGCCCCAAAGAGTTAAATGCGACCTAAGGAGAAAAGTTGTTCTCTTCTGAGTGCATTTCTGGAAGCAGCCCCAGCCCCACCCCTAGGCTTAATAGCTCTGGGAGTTGCTGGAAGCCATCTTGTGGCCACATGGGGTAGGTAGTCTGCTGTAGAATGAAGCTGGTTCAGAGAAAGCAGGAATGAGAGATGCAAAGAATCAGTCTTTCATGACATCTCCGAGTCACTGAATTAGACCAATCCTGAAACCTACTACGCTTCTGGCAGTGAAGTGAGCCAATGAATTCCCTTTAATGTCTAAGCTGGTTTGAGATGGGTTTTCTGATACTTGTAACCAGATGCATCCTGAAAGATCCACTGCACATTTTAGGAGGAAGGGAATACCTGTTTTTTAAAATTGAATTACACTTGGAAAAGCTACCAGAGTGTTATAAACAACATATTCAAGTTTTAAATACTTTTTGCTGTGCAGCTATTACCATACTAAGAACTACTATTTGGCTTCAGGTTGTTTTTTTAAGAAATGCGGCAAGCTGTGTCAGTTTATTCTGTAATTATAGGGGGAGGCTTCAGTATGCTGTAATTGCTATCCTATAGAAGGCAATTAGTATGGGGTTAATACCAGATGAACAAGAAAGATAACATCAGGCAAATAAAACACACAGTAAAACAATAATAGCACAATGGGTTTTATTGATGGCAGAAGAAAAATTCTTCCTTTCACTTGTAAAAGGTATTTGCTTTATTTAACTCAGTATTTTTTCCCATTCTTTGTGTGAGTTGAATGTTTTTTCCACCCTAAAATCTGCTTTTTCTTTCTTCAAATAATAATATCCACCACAGCTGCTACTTATTCTGAAGAGAAAGTGGAAGGTCAACACGTTTCCACCAGGATGTTTTAATCACCAGCTTGTTTCTTCACAAAGAGTTTCCTTTAAAAAGAAAGGAAGAAAATGAAATTGAAGCCTTAAATTAACTTTTCCATACTTTGTCAAGATACATTTCTTCTGAAACTTATCTGTAAATGTGAAGTGTTTGTATAAGTGTAAATAGATTTTGACTAGAATAAATTTTGGATATTGCTAATTTGTAACCATAATCTTTATAAAGCAATATGAAAGAAAAAAGTGAAATTTTTTTGAAAATAAATTTTTCTTTTAGAATTTGTTAAAGTACATTTCTGCCACTGTTATACCATTTATTGCTGGTATGTTGATTTCAGGAATTTGGATTAATTGAACTGTTTGTAACAGAGGATTCCCGAAAACTGATGCAGTCTGCCAATGAGCCACGTCTTTCCCTATCCTAACCACCTCCAGTTCTTCTGTGAACACCTCTGAATTGAGTTGCTCCACACAGGTGATTTAGTTTGGTCTGTCACCTCCCCCTGCCTGCTCCCCACATTTATTAGGCACCACTCTAGTTAAAACCACTTTGGGTGGTGACAAGAGAAAGAGCTGAGATAAATGGCAGAGAAGATTTGTTTGCTCCGGGCCTATGTTAGCCTCATGCGTGACAGCGTGGTTGGACAGGGACTAGTGGAGTTCCTGCAGCTGCATACAAACAGCTCATAAGTCTTGGGAAGTAAACAGTCTCCTGCTTAGAAAATAAAGACCGTCGGGTACTATAATCCTCACCTGCTGCCCGTTCTGCTGGCATGATGGAATTCTGTAACAGTTACCTTTATATTGATCATTTTCCTGACATTGATGCTGGACCAGATTGTCAAAAAAAATTTAACATTTAAAAATACATCTTTTAGTAGTTAAAAATGGTGTTAAAAACCAGGACTTTGAAAATAAGCTTACAGTACCTATGTAGTAGTCTATGCTTGGCTATTGGTTTTAAAGTTTCTAACATGTGAAACTGTGAATACCATTCTTTCATCAAACGAAGAAGAAACTAGAAGTTCCAAGTGAGTCAGCGTTTATTTAACTGCTTTACACATTGAGCCTTGACCTCCATGGCAGCAGGAGCTTCCTGCTGATCTGTCTTACAAAGGCTTCCTACACAGGTCTCTGCCATCTCTCTCTTCACAGCAGGTCATGCAACTCTAACCAAGGTTTGAGTGGACCAGTGCAATAGCTTCTTAGGTTCTTTCCCTCCTGTTGCTATAATCCATCCTACATCCAGCTGCAATATTTCCTAAGCTTAATTTTGATCATATCACTCTCTTAATCAAAAGTTCATGACAGCATCAAACACAACAAATTCAAACTCTTATATATCTGAAGCCATGCTGTTTTCATCACCGAAAAATATTTTTAATACCCATTGTTTTGGTTCATATTCTTTATTGTAGCCACTAAGAGCCACTTGCTATGGACTCTGCTTCCCTCATTTAAACTTTCCTCTGCCTATACCGTATCTTCAGAGGACTCCACCCCACCAGGAATGTGAAGCTTAAACTTCATGTTTAAGGGCTGCTCCTACAAATTAGTATCTAGTTCCTAGGACTCCACTCATGTCAGAAACCTCTCCAAACCACAGAGTTTTGGTTGGACTAAAGAACTGTGTATAATTTCTCTATTTTATATCTGCTCATATTTCCAAGCTGTCTGAACAGTTATGACAGTGTCCAGGAACTAGAAGTTTGGAGTTTTGGGCTCTATCTCCCCTAAAGTCTCAGATCTGACTTGTCACCACTTTTTCTCAGACTTGGGTCTATTTTTCCACATGCTCCCTGAGACCGCCTCTCACCTAGCCCTGATTCCTAGGTATCTCCTGCTCTGTTAGTCACTGAAGCTGTCCTTAGTATCAGGCTCAAGGGGAATCCAATTCTCTCACCACAATGAAGTTCGTGTGTGTGGAGGGTTGGGGGGAAGGGGGTCTGTGGGGGCCTTGAAAAAAAGTTTTAGGATAATCAAAGAATGTGCAAATTACATATCTAAAACTTTATCAAAACATACTGATTTAATAAATACTTACTGAACAGTTACCATGTGTCATTCATCACCTAGTACTCAAAACATAAGAAAACTTATCACTATGAAATTATGTTTTTTAAAATTGATAATAGAAAGCACCTTAAGTGTTTTTCACTACCTTGATAATTTCAGATAACAAAACCTTAGAAAATTTCAGCCTATATTAGAATTCATGCTTATATTTGCTGGAAGTAAATGGCTGGCTACAATGTTTATCTTCTTTTTAGTGTTTAAGTTAATAAAAACCAGGAATGAGGAGACAAACATCTTTTGTCTCAAGAATATATTCCATCATGTAACAAGAGCAGAATGTTATTTTTGAACCTCCCATCCAAAGATAGTAGGTCAAAGAGGTATTTCACTCTACTTCATAGTCTTTCATAACATATGCTTGAATTAAAATGCAGAACTAAGTAAAATTTTCTTCAAACAAGATCACGTGTCTTATTTTTTAGGGTGAATTTTGTAGTGAGAGTTTTAAAATGATACCATCATGGCATGGTCCACCAGTTTTTTTTTTAATCAATGTCAGAAATCCAAAATATCTGCATCATATATTTCCTATGTTAACAGTACAATCCAAAGCAAGCATTTAGTCAAGGTGGAAGTTTTAACTCAGGGAACACAGAAAACCACTAAGATTGTGATGTTTAAGTTGATTAGGAACCGTGTGCATTGTTATTTGATATGGATAAGCTATAGTTACCCTACAGTTATAGTTTACAATTTACTTTTAAGCAATATATTCTTTTTCGAAGGAAATTTCCCATGGAACCCTAGTATATAAAATATATGAAAGAAACTAAAGAAGGGTCAAGGGGACTAAGAGTTCCCCTCATCTGGCTGCACCCTCATTCATGTTCACTGCCTCCTTTCTACTTCTACCTCTGCTAGATCCTACCTGCCTTCAACAGCCCTGAAGAAATTGAGTCCATTGTTAAACAATGGCTGCCTTATAGCAATGAGGGCATTGACAATCTTGGGCCACAATTTAAAACCTTGTTTTAAACAACTAAAAAGAAATAAAATACCCTGATTTCCTTTGCTTTGGATAAATACACAGTAGTGGGATTGCTGGATCATATGGTGGTTCTATTTTCAGTTTTTTTAGGAACCACCTTACTGTTCTCCATAGTGGTTGTGCTAATTTACATCTCCACCAACAACGTACAAGGGTTCTCCTTTCTCCACATCCTTGCTAGCATTCATTATTGCCTTTCTTTTGGATAAAAGTCATTTTAACTGAGGTAAGGTGATATCTCACTGTATTTGATTTGCATTTCTTTGATGATTAAGGATGGTGAGTATTTTTTCATATACCTGTTGGTCATTTGTATGTCTTCTATTGAGAAATGCCTATTCAAGCTTTTGACCATTTTAAAAATCAGATTTTTTTTTTTTCATGAGTTGTTTGAGCTTATATATTCTGGTTATTAAGCCCTTGTCAGATGGACACTTTGAAAATATCTTCTCCCATTCTGTGGGTTGTCTCTTCACTTTGTTGACTATTTCCTTTGCTGTGCAGGATCTTTTTAACTTGATGTTATTCCATTTGTTCATTTTTGCTTTGGCTGTCTGTGCTTTTGAGGTCTTACTCAAAAAGTTTTTGCCCAGACCAATGTCCTAGAGTGTTTGTCTCCAGTGTTTTCTTCCACTAGTGTCATAGTTTCATGTCTTAGATTTAAGTCTTTAATCCATTTTGATTTTTGCTTATGATGAGAGTAGGGATCTAGTTTATTCTTCCACATACAGATATCCAGTTTTCCCAGGATCATTTATTGGAGAGACTATCATCCCTCCCAATGTATGTTTTTGGCATCTATGTAAAAAATAAGTTGACTGTAAATATAGAGCTTTATTTCTGGGTTCTCCATTCTGTTCCACTGGTCTGTTTGTTTTTATGTCAGTACCGTGCTGTTTTGTTTACTATGGCTTTGTAGTATAATCTGAAGTTAGGTAGTCTGATGCCTCCAGCTTTCTTCTTTTTGCTCAGGATAGCTTTTGCTTTTCTGGGACTTTTGTGGTTCCGTATAGATTTTAGAATTATTTTTTCTATTTATGTGAAGGATGTCCTTGGTATTTTAATAGAGATTTCATTAAATCTGTAGATTGCTTTGGGTAGTACTGTCATTTTAACAATATTGATTCTTCTAATCCATGAACATGGAGTATCTTTTCAGTTTTTTGTGTGTGTCCTCTTCAATTTCTTTTATCAGTGTTTTACAGTTTTCATTGTAGAGATCTTTCACTTCGTTGGTCAAGTTTATTCCTAGATATTTTATTGTATTTGTAGCTATTTTACTTGGGATTACATTCTTGGTTTCCTTTTCAGATTGTTTGCTGTTGAGGCCAGGCATAGTGGGTCTCATGCCTGTAATCCCAGCACTTTGGGAGGCTGAGGCAGGCAGATTGCTTGAGCTCAGGAGTTTGAGACCAACCTGGGCAACATGGCAAAACCCCATCTCCACAAAAAATACAAAAATTAGCTAGGCATGGTGGTGTGCACCTGTAGTCCCAGCTACTAGGGAGGCTGAGATGGTAGGATGTCTTGAGCCCAGAAGGCAGAGGCTGGAGTGAGTTGAAATGGTGCCACTGCACTCCAGCCTAGGTGACAGAGCCAGACCCTGTCTCAAAAAAGAAGAAGAAGAAAAAGGGGGGGAAAAATAATTGTTTGCGGTTGACATACAGAAATAGTAGCATTTTTGTATATTGATTTTGTATCCTGCAACTTTACTGAATTTGTGAGTTTTAATAGTTTTTTTGGTAGAATCTAGGTTTTTCTAAATATAAGATAATATCCTCTGCAAACAAGAATAATTTGACTCTTCCTTTCAAATTTGGATGTTCTTTATTTCTTTCTTTTGTTTAATTGCTCTGGCTAGTACTTCTATTTTATTCAACTATGTTGAATACAAGTGGTAAAAATGGACATCCGTGTCTTGTTCCAGATCTTAGAGGAAAGGCTTGCAGTTTTTCCCGTTCAGTATGATAGACTCATGCTGTGGTTTTGTCATATATGGCAAATTCTCAGTTTTTATTCACCTTTAAAAGTGATTTAATTATAAGCACGCTGAGCTTATTTTATAAGTGTATGTTCTGTCTTTTTTTTTTTTTTTTT
>NW_012106386.1:1315613-1318229 GCF_000951045.1 Mandrillus leucophaeus
AATTGCATCTTTCTTTATATGAAAACCACTTCACAATGTTAAGTTTACCTTTTCGTATTAGTTCCGAGCCCGGGGTGGCTGGTAAAATTGTTGAGTTGGCCGAGTGGATCTTCTTGGCTGGCCATCACCTCCCCTACGGAACTCCAGAGTTTGGTCGTAGGTGCCTTCTTCCTCCTATTTGCAAAGAGTAGTGATTTTACATGTTCAAAATGGCTCCAAGTTTCTTAAGTAAAAAAAATTTTATGGTCCCTATTTTAATAATATCTCTCTTAAGCTGCCCCAGAATTCACACATGTCAACTTTTACAACAGAGGGAGGCAAGGGGAAGGAAAGAAAAAAAAAGAAAGAAAGAAAAGAAAAAGTAAAAACTCTTTTGATCCTTGGTAATAGAAAAACGTCGTTTATAGTAGTAAGATTAGAACTGCATTTTATTCTAGAAAAGGAAACTATTTCCAAATAATAGCAAGATCATCTCATCAAATGGCTTGACACAGTGCGGTAAAAACATACAGAAAAGCAAGTATTATAATAACGATTTTCTTGAATATTTGGGCTTCTAAATGTTTCTAGGTATTTATCATGGAAAAGGGTTTCGGTAGAATAAAGAAAAGCGGTTGAAGAGCCAAAGAATGTTCACCAGCTGTCTGTCCCCATCTGATGAAATCTCCAACACTGTTAAGAACCTTACATCTAGAGACAGAAAAAAATAGTGGTTTGGAATAGGGGAGGAATACAATTTACATATAAAGAAAGCTTCATGCAAGATAGAGAGATCACTACAGTAAGACTCAAACTATTTTATTTGCTTTCTTACTGAGTGGGTATATCTACCAGCTCAAGGAGTAGCATAGGGAAATTAGGATAAGCAGATTAAATAGCAGAAACAGTATGGTTAATTATAATATTTGAAAAGGACTTAGAAGCAACAAAATATAGCCAAAGCCACACTGGTTTCTTACTGAGTGCTGCCACCCTGTTATTTTAGTGTTTTTGAATTAACACAGCTATGAAGTATGTGCCCTATGAAAGAGAGAAAAAATTAGCTCTCAGTTTTGTTTATGAAAAAGAAAGCATCTATTTCACTAAGTAGGCAGTTTAAATTACAACTGAATTATCAGAGCACAATAATTTGCATGATTTTGGAAATTAATCCTATTTTTTCTCTTCCTTACTTATCTTTGAATCTTCTTTCTAAAAATATTGCTTTCCTTTGACCTTATTAAAAACATAGAAAAGTAAATGAAAAGACTGAGTTCTAGTCTTTAAATTTTTATAGATCGAATTACTGCAATTTTACCTAATGGAAACAAAGATGGCAAGATAATTTGGTCAAATCCTATTATTTAGCAATGATTTTAAAATTGGGCATGAACATAATTCTCATTTTAGACATCCTCCACAATATTCTTTAAAAAAAAAAAGAACTATTATTTCCACTTTATATAAAGAATACTGAGGCTTGGGAAAGCTTTGTGACTTTGCCCTAATACTTTTAAGACAGTAGTATCTTTGGGTTTTGCATTCTAACACTGCTGTTTAAATCTTTAAGTCTCAGTCTGCATGTTAAAGAAATAAGCCAATAGCCAAAAATTAATGATCATCCTGAGGGGCCTATCATCACTGAAAGAAAAGAATGCAGAAATCTGACAATATATCTGGTATAATTAAATAACTGCCTTTTAGAGATCAACTTCCAAATGAGTTTTCCTTTCCCTATATCCCTTTCATTAACAATCAATCTCAAAATGGTTAGAAGCATCAGATATTATATCTGTAATTTAGCAAAGCAATTAAAATGCAGTGAGAAAAATATAAAAGATTCAGGAAAGAAGTTATTTTTTATTATTCTAGTCAGTGTTCTGAATGATTTTCAAGTATTATAGCTAAATGTGAAAAGTAGCTATTTTAAGACAAATGACAACATTTGAAACTCTGCATATTAACTGAAAACTATGAAAATATATTTGGTACTGTAGGAGATGAAGTAATTATTTCAGGAATGAGAATGAAATACTGTTTTTCTCCACACTTGGCTGCAGAACTGGCTGGAGAACATCTAAAAATCTGTATTTTATTAATAAAATACACAGAGATAGGACACTGTATTTGCTGAGAGAGTGATCTGGATTTACATAATAAAATGGCAATGCTATTTGAAAATCTATCTCTATCTATTGTGTTTAAAGAACTCATGAACTGAACTAACCAGATCCAAGTAAATGGTTTTATAGAGATGACCAACCATGAGATTTCTTTCACATAACTCATAACTTGATGTCTTTAATCTGTCTATATAAAGTAGAAGCCAAAAAAAGGTAAAAAAGATACCAACAGTTTGGTTTTCAGTTACAGTATTGTCAGAGGCACAATCTGTGCTTTTTAACTTTTAAAATATTCGTCCTGCACAGCTGTTGAGAGCAAATCTGGTTACCCACAACAATTACTTCTTATAGTCTATGGCTAGTAATTTTTAGCACAGAATGGGTACTTCTTTCCTCTTTATATAACACACAGCTTGATTTAATAGATCAGTTTATTTTCAGTCATCTTTGAATGAAATTTGTACTTTATTCCTCTTCAAGCCTATCTTCTTCCTTTAGGTCTCAGTACTCTCTA
>NW_012106386.1:1319734-1330386 GCF_000951045.1 Mandrillus leucophaeus
TTTTTTTTAAAATGTGACACTACATTATAGCTGGCACAGTTCTGGAAGGCTATCTAATCCATCCTTCTAGATTTGACAGATAATCTATAAACCAAGAGAGGTGAAGTGATTTCCCCAAGTCACAGAACTAATTAGAGAAAGAGTCCAAACCAGGGCCATTTTCTTTCTGACTCACAGGCAAGGTTCTTTACAAGATCTGCAAGAATTTTTGCAAACCAGAACTGTCCAATGTTATCTTCGCCTAAAATTCTGAGATTCAGAACCATTTTATTGGGACTCAGATTTCTGCACCAGAAAATTTAAAAAAATCTACGTGTAAGCTAGAAGCCCCCACTTCAAGTTGTCCCGTCTTGACCAAACCAATGTATTTCTTAAATGTATTTGACTGAAGTCTCACATCTCCCTAAAATAAATAAAACCAAGCTGCACCCCGACCACCCTGGGCACATTGTTCTCAGGACCTCCTAAGGGCTGTGTTATAGGCCATGGTCACTCATATTTGACTCAGAATAAATCTCTTCAAATATTAAAAAAAGACTTTTGCTTACCTTAGCCATGTTATCACATAGGTTTTATAAAATTAAATAACTAATATTCAATATGAGCTCTTTTATTCTAATATTTACTAGTTTATTGTTCCTTCTTAATGAAAAGATACTAAAATGCAATAATCATTGACACCAAACATAAATGAAGTGGTATTTTGAAAACAACAAAAGACAAAACCACTGCAAAAAGGAGATACACAACTTCATCTATAATGTCCGTTTGACAAGTTACAACTGTGTTTTTCCTGCATATCATCTTCAATCTCTCATTACTGTATACTGTATCTGGAGTGGGAACACAGACAAACTACATATTCCCCATTTATAAATGAGCCGTGTTATAAAAGTTCATCATAAATTGGTCACCTGGAACACACTTCAGTAGGAGGTATGAAACACACTTAAATAGAAGTCAGGTTCTCTGTTCCACAAATAGTAAGGTGAAATGCAGCTAAGCATACAAACCAGTGCTTTAAGGAAGGAGTTCTCAAGTGAGAGCTATTCTGCCTCCTGGGGGCATTAGGCAAAGCCTAGAAGGAGTTGTTATTCCCTCTAATGGGTAGAGGCCAATGATGCTGCTAAATATCCTACAATGCACAGGACAGCCCACGCAACAAAAAATTATCCAGTCCTAATGCCAGCAGTGCTGAAGTTGAGAAACCTTAGGCTAGGCAAATGACCCTTCCTACTCCTAAGTATCAGAGCAGCCTGGAAAAGAATTCTAACCTTCAGGAAGTTTGGGTTTGGAAATCTGGGACATTTCTTCCTCTGCTTCTACCCCTAAAATGTAAATGCTGACCGAACTCTCTAAGGAAATTTTGGCGGGGGTGGGGGGCGGGCGCTCTATTTCCTGAGAATACTTAAATACTTACCTCTGCTCCAGCTATAGGTTCATTTTTACTTAATGAATCGCCTTGCCTTTTTTTAAAAAAACTGATACGGAGTCGTGCTCTGTCACCCAGGCTGGAGTGCAATGGCGCAATCTTGGCTCAAGGCAACCTCCGCCTTCCAGGTTCAAGCAATTCTCCCCCCTCAGCCTCCTGAGCAGCTGGGATTACAGGAACCAGCCATCATGCCCAGCTAATTTTTGTATTTTTGTAGAGACGGGGTTTCACCATGTTGTTGAGGCTGGTCTTGAGCTCCTGACCTCAGATGATCCACCCACCTTGGCTTCTCAAAGTGCTGGGATTACAAGTGTGAGCCACCACGCCTAGTCCATTTTATGTTATATTACTATTCCTTCAGCATTTTCCCAAGTCATAACTTGGTGAAGAGCCAGTGATAGATTATTTGGTTGGTGGAGGTGGGAAATGGGAATGGCAATTATTCTCTTCATTGAAAAAATAAAAATAAAAACTTGGAAAAACTTAATACTGTCACCTAATAGCACCGTTATGTGTAATTTAATAAAATTTAATTTGTTTCTTTTAACAGAATTTGTAGTCACAATACATAAGTCAATGTACTCTGCAATAGTCCTTGAAATTGAGGGTATTTTGAACCATGAAATGTTAATGAGTACATATCTCCTTCAGTGATTCATACATGAACCACTTATTCTATGAATTCCCAAGCCACCTTTTGCCTGAGGTGTTTAGCTTATGTTTATGGAAGTGTAAACTAATTTTCATATAAAACTTAAGCAGTCATCATAAAGACAAATCTGCTTTCCCAAAACATGTAATGGACTTTTAAGAGTAAAACTTAAAATACCTTTACATATAAGTCTATTTTTAGATTAACTATACTAATATTCTTCCATATTCGAGTAGCTAAAAATTGAAAGCTGAATCAGCTCTTCTATTCTTTTCTTTTTTCTTTGAGACTGAGTCTTGCTCCGTCACCCAGGCTGGAGTGCGGTGGTGCAATCCTGGCTCGCTGCAACCTCTACCTCCCAGGTTCAAGCTATTCTGCCTCAGCCTCCCGAGTAGCTGCACCTACAGGCACACACCACCGAGCCCAGATAATTTTTTTGTATTTTCAGTAGAGACGAGGTTTCACCATGTTAGCCAGGCTGGTCTTGAACTCCTGATCTCAAGTGATCCACACACCTTGGCTTCTCAAAGTGCTGGGATTCCAGGCATGAGCCACTGTGCCCAGCCTTAGCTCTTATTTTCTATGAAGATTACAGATAACCTTGGTGCCCATGGGAGTCATGTATTATCAATACTGAACTTTACCAATTATCCTTGTTTAAAAAAAGTTCCACTTTAATATTTGTAGTTCTACTACAAAAAACAAACAAACAAACAAAAAACCAAAACCCGGCTCCATAGTATCCTGGAACCACAGATTATAAAACAAGAAGATTTTGTAAAGAACAGCTAGTCAAACTGAGAGGCTATCACTTGCTCAAGTAACTAGTGCCACTACTTGGGCTAGAACACAAGTCTGACTCACAAGCCTGACTGCCCCTCACTGTGGTACCTAGTAATGACGGTAAGGAATACAGGTATCATAAATCTCAGAACTGTAGGGGAACTGGAGATCAATCTAACAGAGCAGATTTATATTTTTTTATTATTTATTTTGAGGATAAATTCAGCACTCTTGTTTCAAATGAAATCTTATGTAGAATTCCTATATAAAATATATGGGCCCAGGTTAAAGTGGGTGTTTTATACATTTGTGAGCAGTGCCCCCTTCGCTTTCTCTTCCTCAATTTCTTCAACCTCTGTAGCCCTCAAGCCATAGAAATTAAAAACCCAACCTAGTTCAACCTTTGCTACTCACTGAAAACCAATTGGGTGGAGTGACTTGATTAATAAAATGAGCTGGTGGAAGAGCTAGAACTGGAAAGCAGGCCTCTGGCTCTGAGTTCAGAGCCTTTCTCCCTTTGCCTTCTATCACAGAGAAAATTTAAACCCTATACTTGACTCCTATAAATTAAATGTCTTATTTTATAATAAAAATTCACTTCATATACCTAAATGGAAAAAAACCTTCAAGTTTCATAAACATATGAGAAAATGATTATGATATATAACCAAATATAGTAAATTTTATAACAGATTAATTTATCTTGGTTTCTGAAGCTTTGAGTAAAACAATTCCCCTTTAGAAGAAAATATATTGGAGAATTATAGTCTCCCATCCCTCCAGAGCAGCTCTAAGATAATCTCTTTTTATGTACCTCATCCAGCATATTTTATTTAAACCAAAACATTTTATGGCAGAAGAGAAAAAAATGCTAAATTAAGACAAAAGAAAAATCAGATCCAAAACCTTATTACTAAACAACTGTTTCAAAATGCATGGCTGACATAACATAATATTTTCATTCCAGTATCATACAAAATTTCAGGAGGACTGTGGGACCTCCCATTGTGGTTCTAATCTTTTTCTTTAAATACTATATTTTCTAAAGTTATATTAAAATTGTTTATGATTCTACAAGATATCATGAAATCATGTGAATACCCAACTCAAGGGTTTTATTATAAGCTCTGCCTAGTAAAGCACTATCTAAACAAGACATCTAAACTTTAACATAAATGAAAAACTAATTTTTAAATGACAGTAGAAGCAAATACAGTACTATTCATCACTGTCCTTCCTCTAACATCACTAAGATCTATACATTAATATAATGTAAACAAGCTATTTTTGGCAGGGTAAGCACTTGTGAAAATTCAATGGAACATCAAAAAGCTGCATCCATACTTTAATGAGAATATAGTACAAAAAAGATAATAGAAGTCACCTTTATTAAATTCCAAATGATAAAAGTTATGGATCCTCTTCCATTTGAAAACACATGAGTTTACAACTTGAAACAGAAAATAAGGAATATGAATGCTTATTCCATTTTGTGCCTGACATTTTGCATGTTATCTTATTTAATCCTTATAATAAGGCTTTGAATTAATCTCACCATTTTATAGATGAAAAAACTAAGGCTCCTTAGCCCAAAGTTGTGTAAGTGGCCATGCCTCAGTGAGAGCCTTAGGCTGTACACTTGAAGTTCTTTTCATTGCATCATACAGTACATTTCTTGCTTCACATAGTTTTCCATCAGGAACTTTTTTCTAAAGTCAATGTTATTCCTGAATTTTTTCTGCTTTATTGAGGTATACACACACAGGAATCATATATATTTAAGATGTACAACTTGATGTTCTGACATATGTATACACCGTGAAATAATCACCTCACAGTTTCCATTTTCTTTCTTCTGTCTCCGTTTTTGTGGAAAAGAACACAAGATCTACCTTGTTAGCAAATTTCAAACCTACAATACACCACTATTAATTGTAGTCACCATTTTATACATTAAATCTTCAGAACCCATTCATCTGGCATAACTGGATCTTTGTAATCTTTGACCAACATCTCATTTCCCTCACCCTCTGCTCCTGGCAACCACCATCCTACTCTGTTTCTATGACTTTGACTATTTTAGATTCCACATATAAGTGAGATCATGTAGTGTTTGTCTTTCTGTGTCTGGCTTATTTAGCACAATATCCTCCAAGTTCTATGGTTAATTTTAACTAAATGGATGGCTTCAGCCCTGAAGCTATAAACATCACGGAATGGTTATTGTCTTTGTTGAAATAGTTAAGTACAAGGATGAATATATAATTTTTAAAAATGTGTACCTCTCTGAAACCCATTGCTAAAGGTTAAATAGATTCCAAAAGCTTGTCCAGAAATCAGAGTAGGGAACATATTTCTGCTCCAAAAGGTGTCAGTTGGCTCAAAGATTTCCTTGAAAGATATTATATCACAGCATTGGCATGTAAGAGCTCAACCTCTTAAGTCAGATCTGAGTCTGGGTTTAGATCCTACCACATCATAGGCATGTTAACTTTTCTACATCTTAGTTTTCTCATATAGATTATAGTAATGACCTCAGAGGTTTAGCAGGATAATTCTATGAGAAATAACTAAAAAGAGCTTCACAAATAGGCAATCACTGTTGGCTATTAGTCTCCATCAAATAACTCTAAGCTAATAAAATATACTTCTATTCAAAACACATGAGTTTGTTTACCCACTTCAATTAAATTAAATAGACTGATAGATTTTGCTGAAAATCAGGAACTGAGCTTGTTTTAAGTGTATTCTTCAAATTGCTTTCAGCAGGGAAAAAAAAAAAAAAAGCAAAAATGCCTTTGGAAAAAAATGAAAGAGCCAAGGCAAGAAGAAAGGTTCTTGCCACCAGCTTAACTTTTATTTCTTTAGAGGTTCAAAAACTATTCACAAAAACTAATAATTTCATATAATTCATTTTGTTGTTACCATTTTTTTGTTTTGTTTTGGGGAGAGGCAGGTGGCCTCTTTTTCTTCTTTTTTAATGTATAAAGAAAAAAGGGCAAATAGAACAAAAGGAGGAAAGAAATTAGCAAAGGAGCATTACTGAAAATGATCAATCAAAAGTTACACTCTATAAAATCTGAGTATTTTAAGATAAAGCAAACAATAAATTAACATGATTAACTTCTTTGAACATCCTGCCTTTAGCCTACACCCTTAAAATTTTAAGATATCCCATAAAAAGAAACCAATTAGAAACAATATTTTAAAGGTAGAAGTACAGCAATTATGATTAATAATGAAAAATGCATATGCCTATCTATGCCTATTGATATGTTTTCAGGTCAATGCCTATAAATTATTTTTACAAAAGCAACTACTTTCCCAAATATGCTAACTGAGTATGTTTTAGAATATTTTATGGTTAATACATATGAGCACTAATCACAAGTGGTTAACTATTTCACTCTCTCATAGTTTATGTCATTTTTACATCTGAAATTGGTAGGTTAATATAAGGTGAGTTAACAAATTCTTTCTCTGAGAGCAATGATTATATCATAATGCCAGAATGCTCTTAATCCTAAAACAGGCCAACATATTTTATATATGTGACTGGCCAACAATACAGACAGATACAGTATGCCATGGAGACCTATAACACAGATTTTTAAAAATCAGAAAAAAAGGGCCAAGTGCAGTAATCTCAGCACTTTGGGAGGTTGAAGTGGGCAGATTATGAGGTCAAGAGATCAAGACCATCCTGGCCAACATGGTGAAACACCATTTCTACTGAAAATACAAAAATTAGCTAGGCATGGTGGCACGCGCCTGTAGTCCCTGCTACTTGGGAGGCTGAGGCAGGAGAATCGCTTGAACCCGGGAGGTGGAGGTTGCAGTGAGCCGAGACTGCACCACTGCACTCCAGCCTGGCGACAGAATGAGACTCTGTCTTAAAAAAAAAAATCCTTTATGTAAAATTGATAAAATACAGGCCAGATCAATGCCACAAAAGAGTACTAAAACTTGGAGTGGTAGGAGATAAGAAATGTTTGATATAATTGTAGGAAAAAATTTTTATACCAAATGATACAAAAATAGTTATTTGCTGATGTTTTCACCCTCTTAATGAGAGTTAAGAAATATAAAAATGACAGGAAAAGAATGAAAAATTTAAGCCTTAAAGCAGGTAGGGCCCAATGTAACAAACACCATTATCACATTTAACTCCCTATTCATGTCCAACAACCCATAGTTTATTATTTCTCTTCAGTGAAATATAAAGAAAACTATGGTTTACAAACCTTTATATATTATCAGGCTGAGTACTAAAGTTATAGTTTCAGAAATGTGAGGTACTCCAGGAGTCACTGATCTGATCTTCCCTTTAGCACAAAATTCATCCCTGGCATTCACACAAATGGTAGCTCTGCCTCTTGCAAATAACTCAGGTGAAGGGAGCTGAGGCCTCCTCCGGCAGCCAACTCCATTCCTTTGCATCCTTCACTAGAAAGTGCAAATCTAAACATCTGGAACTACTATTTTTTTTTTTTTTTTTGACAGAGTTTCGCTCTTATTGCCCAGGCTGGAGTGCAATGGCACAATCTCAGCTCACTGCAACCTCTGCCTCCTGGGTTCAAGTGATTCTCCTGCCTCAGCCTCCCGAGTAGTTGGGATTACAGGCATGCGCCACCATGCTGGCTAATTTTTTGTATTTTTTAGTAGAGACAGGGTTTCTCCATGTTGGTCAGGCTGGTATCAAACTCCTGACCTCAGGTGATCTGCCCACCTCAGGCATGAGCCACTGCACTCGGCCTCTGGAACTTCTATTTACATTTTCTTAAGTCTGTGTCCTTTGCTATATGAAAGATATTATTTAAAAATAAATATTCTACTTCTCCTTATTCTATTACTAAGAATTCTTGGTCAAATACCATTATTTCCAGAATCTCCATCATCTTGATCATCTTTTCCTTTATACATTTTCGTAGTTACCATTCTGCATAACCTAGTACTAAGAATAACATTCCCAGTATGGCTTACTTGGAACACAATGCTATTATTTCTCATGAAGGTACTCTAATAGGCAATATATACATCTATTAGGCAATCTGATATCTAATCTTGCTTTAATATTTTTAGTAGGTACTCAATTACTGGTCACTCATATTGTGCTTGCCATCAAATGAAATCCTTACAATCTATTCCCAGATATATTTTATTCTACATTTGTAGGTAATTATTTTCCCAACCTAAATACAAAGTTTTAAATTTAAGTGTATAAAGTCCATGTGCTAATGAAAGATATTACTTTGGCACAGTATATTGGTATATTCTGAAATTAACTATGTAATATTACATCAGGTACTTCTAAAAAGTTATTTAGGTGACTTGTTAGCCTTTATTTTTAGTCTGAGTGGAAGTTAGAAGAACACCATCTAAAAGGGTAGTATCTAAATGGGTAGTTGAAATGTACCTTAATCTTGAAGCAAGATCCTAGTGAATTTTAGAAGACAATAAAGATAGTCTCAGTGTAAGATTAAGCTCTTTTAGCAATGGAATAATAGGTTAAAAGAAATAGGTTGGTTTTTTTCCTACCCTATGTAAAATACTTTTATCACCTTGAGAAGTACCAGCTGATACCTCTAACCACTACATTTTCCATTCTCTACTTACAGTTTGTGAGAACTAAGATTGAATGAACTAAATGACACTCATCAGAACAATTTATCACATGCTGAGAAACAATTAATACGCTAAACATTTTTATAAACATTATTTCATTAAACTCATACAAAAATTCTCAAGTAAGTTTGTATAATTTACCTCCATTTACAGATAAAGTGAAGGTTCATGCTCCATGGTGTCACCAAGTCCTAAACCTGACTATTAGCTCTGCAACTTACTAGCTCAAAGATTTTGAGCAAGTTACTTAACAGCTCTGAACCTATATTTGTAGTTTTCCTAGTGTATAAACATATTAATATTTGTTTTATAGAGATCCTATAGATATTAAATCAGTTAATGTACCTCAAGAGTTATACATGGTGTTGAGCACACAATAAGTATTTCAATGGTAATCATGTTTTGAAACTCTAATCCTAACATTATCAACCATTTATACTACTTTACCTCAGTAAAGTAGAGAATATATCATCTTGTTATCTAAATGCTGATTTTGCACAACATGCTTAAATGTATGAATTTTTGCTTCTATTGAGATTTCAAAATGTTCAACATATTAGTAATTAGCTTTATTTTAAAAAGAGTTATTCTCTTTCCAAGCTTAGAAAAACTTCTCAGTCATTTTTGATGGTAGTATGGTTGAAGGAAGAAAAAGTATCCCCAAGATTTTCTACAAGAACAGTGAGAGATGAACTTACTTCTGTTAACTTAGGTAAAGGAAAATTAGATGACATATATCACCTGATTCAACTAGGACTACTAGATATATTACATTTTAGTGTACTGATTCTATAGCTAGGTTTATTGAAATTTATAAACCGTATTTCAGTAACCTGTAATTCCACATCTGAAACATCTGAGATGTTCAACAGATGTTGGGGGAACTGATACAATCTGCAGAGTAATTTGCTTATCATCTTACACAAAGGAAGAACATAATAAATGTATAATCATATCAAATATGTTATATTCTTTTCATTCAAGGATGAAGCTATTTCTCCTTTGCCATTCATCCATAGCTGAAACAGTGACAGTAAGAACAAGTTAGGAAAGCATGAAGTCTCAGTATTAGAGTCACATATTTTCTTGGGTTTTTCAAATAGTATCTTCCTGAAAAGTGTTAAGATAATCAACTTTTTAAAAATTCTAAGTTTATCCATAAGATTATTTAAATTGTGCCCCTTTGCTGTGCCCCTGCCCCCAATGTAAATTGTATATTAAAAAGTAGAGCAAATAGATCCTCCGGACTAAGAGAAAGGTACAGTGGAGTATCAATGATGATGTCTATATTGTAAAGCAATTTGTAAGACTGAAGATTATTAATTAAGGCTCAAAGACAAATAAAAAAGACTAGGAAAGTTCAAGTTATTCTAACAGTGTTGATAAGCTACATTCTTCAGAGCATAAAATGCATAATACAATAGTCAATTCACTTTCATTATCTTTGAATAAGGGCATGACAGTCTTTTAAAAGCTGCTCTGAAGTGAGGAGGAAAAGCCTGTCCAGGGTTAAACACTAATTTATGCAAAACCCAGGTTTTGACAAGAATCCTGTCAATGTCAACCAGCAAGTACACTGACAGCAGGACTGGCTGAAAAGCTTTGTGCCAGAGCTAAAATGGAAATCACTGATTTATGAAGGCTGTTACAAACTGTAGGATTTCAAAAGTGTGAAGAAAAACGGTTTTCATAAAGAAAAACTTAAAATCTTTGTAAATTTGCAACCAATATTGTTATCTTAAAGGAGCATGGTTCTTTCATTCTGTGAGAAAAACTAGTTTACTTTAAAAAGAGTTGTAGATTTTTATATTAAATATATATTTTAAGATTTCTAATAAAGAACCTCATTATATTAATAACATTGTGATATAGTTTGGCTCCACCAAAATCTTATCCCAAATTGTATTCCCCACATGTCAATGGAGGGACCTGATGGGAGGTGACTGGATCATGGGTCTGTTTCCCCCATGCTGTTCTTGTGATAGTGAGTGAGTTCTCGTGAGAGCTGATGGTTTTAAGTGTTTAGCAGTTCCCCTTTTGCCCTCTCTACTGCCACTTTGTGAAGAAGGTGCTTGCTTCTCCTTTGCCTTCTGCCTTGATTTTAAGTTTCCAGAGACCTCCCCAGCCATGCAGAACTGAGTCGATTAAACCTCTTTTTTT
>NW_012106386.1:1330936-1337702 GCF_000951045.1 Mandrillus leucophaeus
GGCATTTCAGAGATCTTTGAGACAGCCCCTTCCGTCACAGGCCCGAAGGCCTGGGAGGGAAAAATGCTTTGTGGATGGAGGGCCCTGCTGCTCTGTGCAGCCCCAGAATTTGGTGCCCTGCATCCCAGCCACCCCAGATCCAGCCATGGCTAAAAGAAGCCAAGATGCAACTTGGGCTGTGGCTTCAACGGGTGCAAGACCCAAGCCTTAGCGGCTTCCATGTGGTGTTGGTCCTACAGGTGCACAGAAGATAGGAATTGAGCTTTGGGAGCCTCCACTTAGATTTCAGAGGATATATGGGAAAGCCTGGATATTCAGGCAGAAGTCTGCTGCAGGGACAGAGCCCTCATGGAGAACCTCTACTAGGGCAATGCAGAGGGGAAATGTGGGGCTGGAGCCCACACACAGAGTCCCCACTGGGGCACTGCCTAGTGAAGCTGTGAGAAAAGGGCCATCATCCTCCAGACCCCAGAACGGTAAATCCACCTATAGCTTGCACCTTGTGCTTGGAAAAGCCACAGGCACTCAACACCAGCCTGTGAAAGCAGTCATAGGGGCTGTACCCTGCAGAGCCACAGGGGCGGAGCTGCTCAAGGCCTTCAGAGCCTACCCCTTGCATTAGTGTGTCCTGGATGTAAGACATGGAGTCAAAGGAGATTATTTTGGAGCTGTAAAATTTCATGAGTGCCCTGCCAGGTTTCAGACTTGCATGGGGCCTGTGGCTCCTTTGTTTTAGCTGATTTCTCTGATTTGGAATAGGACATTTACCCAATGCCTGTACCTCCATTATATCTTGAAAGTAACTAAGTTGCTTTTGATTTTACAGGCGCAAAGGCAGAAGGGACTTACTTGCCTTGTCTCAAATGAGACTTTTGACTTGGAATTTTAAGTTAATGCTGGAATGAGTTAAGACTTTGGGGAACTGTTGGGAAGGCACGATTGGTTTTGAAATATGAAAAGGATATGAGATTTGGGAGAAGCCAGGGGCAAAAAGATATGGTTTGGCTCTGTGTCCCCACCCAAATCTCATCTCAAATTGTAATCCCCATATGTCGAGGGAGAGACCTGGCAGGATGTGACTGAATCATGGGGATGGTTTCCCCCATGCTGTTCTCATGACAGCGAGTGAGTTCTCAGGAGAACTGATGGTTTTAAAAGTGTTTGCAGTTCCTCATTCGCTCTCCTACCTGCTGCCTCGTGAAAAAGGTGCTTGTTTCTCCTTCACCTTTTACCATATTGTAAGTTTCCTGAGGCCTCCCCAGTTATGCAGAACTGTGAGTCAATTAAACCTCTTAAAATAAATAACCCAGTCTCAGGTAGTATCTTTATGCTGATAGCAGTGTGAGAACGGACTAATACACATTGAACCAGAAAAGAAAATTTTAACAGAAAAAAATAAAAGGAAAAGGAATTAGTCTGAAGAAAAGGGTGGTGCAAAGAAGCAGTTTGGGTTTACTTCCTAGAGAGGTAATTTGGAATGGATACTCAACTCCTGATCTGGAAATTTCAATCAGTGGCTGCTGCTGCAATTAAGGGTCAACAAGCATTACTTTCAGGAGGTGAACAATAAAAGAGACTGTTCTTTCCAAAGCCTTAAAGGAAAACAAGAGAAATAGAACCAACATTAATTAACAACCTGTGTGCCAAGCATTTCAATCATTCAGTGACCTAACAAAATGTTTACTGAATAATTCTTATGTTCCTCACAATAATCCTGTGAGGTTACATGTTTTTATAGGTATTTGCCACCGAAGAAAACAAAACTAAAGTTAAAAAATCTTCTATATCTTTCCCAGGGTATGGTGGACTCTAAAATTCATGCTCTTTCCATTTTTCCCAGTGGATAGAGAGGCTAGAGAAGAGGATTAGACTGACCACATTGAACTCTTAAAGGTTTATATAAGTAGACCAAAAGGAAGTGCTTTCCATCTCGCATTTTAAACACATAATGAAATTAGTAAACAAAGTAGATATAATTTACATACTATAGTTCCTACTGTCAAACACAAATTATCCACAATACTTTCTACTCTCACTCAACAGAGAGAAAGAGCTATCCCAAAATGGCTGCAGTATCCATAAGCAGTTCCTATACTTAAATGAATTAATTTAAGTAAAAGAGCTTAGAATAATGTCTGCTACAAAGTTGAGTGTTCAATAGTTCAATAAAATGAGCTATCACTATTACTTCACAAATGTAAAGTTTTATTTTTTATAATGCCAGATAACAACATAAACAGTTTTTCTTTTATTAGTTTGAGCCATTCAATTTGACTATTTTATCCCAGTGAGTTAACCTAACACAAAATGCTAAACCAGCTCTTAATTGGCACTTTACAAAGTGATTTCATAATCCATCTGGATTACTTGACTAATATAATACTAAAAAGAGACTACGAATCTTGTCATTAGCAAAATGTTCATTTTTCTTACAATAAAGAAAGGAACCCAGAGGCAACCTATTTGCTAAGACAAATCCTACCAGCTTATCAAATACAGTCATTGTTTTTATAAAATTCATGCAAGTTCCCTCTCTTCGTATCTATAGACATGGAGCATTAACTCCTCCAAGAACATGACTATTGAGAAGAAAAGTGTAATAAAGCACTAAAATTCACTAATACAAATATTTTCACACCAAATTCTTCACATTATTGCATGTTCCAAAATATTTATCCTCAAAGGCTTAGAAGAATACAAATAATTCTGTTCTGTATACTTTATTGGCAAGTTCCTAAATTTACCAAAGAATTTATCACTAGAATACATTTTTTAAATGGGATGTTCATCAATTTCATAATTTGATAAACCTCATAGGATTGTTTATTCATTTAATGAGTGTTATAACATGTGGTGGCATAAACTTTGAAACAGACTATTTTTCTAAGCTCTCTCTACTCTGAGTGACACACTATAAATTGTTTAGGTTCTTCTTTGAACATTTACCAATATTTTGGCACGGTACCAATTAGAAAGAGATCAAGTGTTCATGATGCAGGCATACTATTCAATGCCACAACAAGATTATTATATGGTAGTTTACAAATTAATTATATTATCATAAGAGTATGTTCTTAATAGGATTACTTGGTTTCCTATTTGGATTTTGTTTTATAATTCACAGCCAGTAGTGGACAACACTTTATAACTTTCATGAAAAAAATACGATGAGCACTAAAAAATTTTTTTTCTCATTTAAAACTGTGCTCCATGTTAGAAAAATCTCTTTCCATAAAATGGTCAATAATAGACAGATATGTCAATAGGTTAAGCCTCATGAGATTAAACAAAAGTTTAAACAAAATTATTTTCTACCTTTTTTTCTTACTTTCCTTACTGAGATAAGTCCCCAAAGGACACATTTAGCAAATATCACAACTTTTTAAAGACTGATATATCTCACATTTGTCCACGTGCACATATATGTGCACACCAATACACACGTGTCTTAGAATGCTCAAGTATATAATTAACATTTCAATCTATTTAATGTATTAATCTCTGGCATAAAGATGAGCTCTAGAAGGCCTGAAACATTATCAATATTTTTAGGATTATATTAATGTTTCCAGCAGAAGCTAAAACCAGCTTTATAGGGCATTTTCAAATACTGAATTTTGCTGACATCCTAGGGCAATAATATAGTCACTATGATGACACAGATTTTCAAATGGCAGGTTCTTAATGAGAACCTCTACTGAAAATGGGCTGAGGGTTAACTGTTACTAAAATTTTCTTGCAGCTAGAAACTAATAATGATCTGTCACAACATGTTTCTATTTTAATTTTGTTTGCTTTTACTTTTTAAAAGTAAAATGTAATCCAAAATTACAGAACGTTTATGAAATTGAATACACATACCCAGAGACTTGACTCTAAAACAACCACTACCTTGAGTGTCTACTTATTCAAGCTATAAATTGCTTTTATTCACTTATATTTCTCATTCAACCTTTGTAATGATCTTTTTTATCATAGCTGTATAATAGTTCATCCAGCAAATGAATGACAATTTACCATTCTCTTACTGTTGGATGCTTAGGTAGCTTCTGGTTTTTCACTATCATGATAATCCTACAATGATAATCTCCCAGCAATTAGCTTTCTTCTTCTACTATTTCCCTAGGAGAACATTAGCAACTATGGGAGTACTGGTTTAAAAGTTATGAACATTTTTAAGTGTCGGGAAAAAATAATCAAAAGGATCCTACTAATTTTCAGCACCGTCAGCAATGTATAAGAGTACCCATAACACTTCATCCTTGCCAGCACAAGTATTATAATTTCATTTTTTTCACTAGTTGGTAAATTTAAAAGTGTATTTTACTGTCTCAATTTGCATTTCATTTCTACCATATTTTCCTCTAATTTTTAGTTACAAAAGATGACACTGCTACTTCAGCAAGAAACCGTACTGAGCATAAGTGAATGGTTCAAGGCTAAAAAAAACAAAATAAAAACAAAATAATAATGTTAATCTAATCATGATATGAGTAATTGTTATTATGTTCCATGGTAATTAGGCATTAATGGCAAGCGGCTCATGTAAGTGGCTATTATTACTATTATTTACAGATAGACCAGCATTCTTAGATCGTTGGAGAGGACTGGAACAAGTAGAGCGACAAGCTCTTCTTATGCCCTCATAAAAATCCCTTGATCAGAACCCAGGTGTGATCCAGAAGGCAAATTCTCTTTCTTCCTTACTTAGCTGCAAGCACCCTCTATAAACTGAGCACCCAATAAAGATAGAATTTCAAGTTTAGTTTAGCTGAGGGTGGGCTAGGACTTAATTTCTGAGAAGCTGAGGCAAATGAGATAATACTCAAAGCACTGACCAAACAGTCACCAATTCCTTCTCTTCTCTCTACTATACTCCTCAGATTAAGCTTTCAGTGAGACCTCTGAAGAACTTTTAACTCTGAACTATTTGCATTTCCTTTCCCATAGAGAAAATGAATGGACTAGAGAAACATTTATATAACCATTTTCCCAGTCAACTTTACTAACTAATGGAGCAGTGAGCTAAGAAACAGGATTCAAGGGACTTCCCTCTGCCAAAATCTTTCTCCTCAACATTGTCTGAATTTTCATGCATTAAAGATTCTTTGATATTTCTAAGGAATATTAAAGAAGAAAGGTGAGAGTGGGAAGGTTAAGAAGGGGTCATAATAATCCACTCTCTATAGTGAAGATTAATTTAATCAACTGTGTTTTACATTCTTAGAATACTTGACGGTTAATCAGACAGAGGATAGAAATAATATTTCCAATATGAAGAGGAGATAGGGAGAAGCAAAAGGAGTTAAGTCATTCTGGCTTGCTTTAAAAAGGGATATTTGAGGACAATAGACTACAGAATAGGGGAGAAGAAGGCTAAGCCTATGATAATGGGAATTTATATTTCTATAGCTCTTGGGAGGTTATAGAGCACATTTACATAGCTCATTTAATTCTCACAACAATCCTGTACTGAAACTGGGACCCAGAGATATTAGGTAACTTACCCAAAGTCACATAGGTAGTAAGTGGCAGAGCCAGGACTCGAACCCAGGTCTTCTGACTCCTCCTGTGCATTTCCAGCTCCCCTGGAGCTGAAGCAGGGGCAAAAAGGGAGGTGGAAGTAATTTGCCCAAGACCAGCCTTGCCCTCTTCCCTTCTTTCAAAGGCCAAGCAGAGCAGATATTCACCTCAGAGATCCCTTTTCACCAAATCCTTTCAGGATAAAGCACAGTGTCTGAAAATGCTTTTCAGCCTTGGGTTCAAGAATGGTGAACAATGTCATGAGATTTTTTTGGTTATACTTTGCCATTTATGTGACATTCATTGGAACCTCAAAGCATAGTAATTCTCATTTCAGAATATAAAACATTTTTTATAATGAAAATTATTTAAAGCAGTTTGCTTAAAAATTTTGCTTAGCAGTTTCTGTCAAAACTTTGAAATTATTTTGAAAACTGCCTAAGAATCAAGACACTAAATCTACCTGTAGCCCGGTGACCACTTTTTTCCTATCTTAATCATGTTCTCTCAGTGATTATTTCATTAATATAAGTATAGTCATTAGAATAGATAGGAAATTCACATATTCAGTCTTTTCATGACCACTTTAAATACTTTCAATAAACAGGAAAGTGTACCATCACCACCTTGAGATGTAAATTTTATATTTATAAATTATGCCTAAAATTTTTTAATGTAGCCTTTAAGTTTCTATAACAAAATTTAGACTTTCTAGTCTCTAGTTCCTTAATTTTTCTTAAATGAATTATATACTTTAATAACCCATATTAATTATTTGTGTTTCCAATGAGTTTTAAACATATTTAATGAGAAATTTTATTTCCCTTGCTAATTTCTAAAGAATACAATATAAGTGGACTGGGCATATGATGAATGTTTTATCATTTCTAGATCTTTTTGTAGTAAGTTCCAATACAAGTCAGTCTCTAAAAGTCTTTCCATTTATGAGAACCACTACCACTATGGCCAAGTACAAAGTAAGCATTTACAATAATCAGGGCATACAAAAGATCAACCAGGTATGTCAATGCATTTGTGCCCAAAGCTTTCAGAGGCTTTCTAAACTTTAAATAATGCTCTATTTATCCAGACTTCATTTGAGCACTAGTCTTGTCTGGGTTGGAAAATATGCAACCTATATAAGAGCCACATGACACCCATAAGATGAATAAAAAGGCAAACTCTCACATAGAAAACAAAATAAAAGAGGAAAAGAATAAGGAGGAGGAGCTTAAAGAGAAAA
>NW_012106386.1:1337752-1343681 GCF_000951045.1 Mandrillus leucophaeus
AGTCAACTTTACTAACTAATGGAGCAGTGAGCTAAGAAACAGGATTCAAGGGACTTCCCTCTGCCAAAATCTTTCTCCTCAACATTGTCTGAATTTTCATGCATTAAAGATTCTTTGATATTTCTAAGGAATATTAAAGAAGAAAGGTGAGAGTGGGAAGGTTAAGAAGGGGTCATAATAATCCACTCTCTATAGTGAAGATTAATTTAATCAACTGTGTTTTACATTCTTAGAATACTTGACGGTTAATCAGACAGAGGATAGAAATAATATTTCCAATATGAAGAGGAGATAGGGAGAAGCAAAAGGAGTTAAGTCATTCTGGCTTGCTTTAAAAAGGGATATTTGAGGACAATAGACTACAGAATAGGGGAGAAGAAGGCTAAGCCTATGATAATGGGAATTTATATTTCTATAGCTCTTGGGAGGTTATAGAGCACATTTACATAGCTCATTTAATTCTCACAACAATCCTGTACTGAAACTGGGACCCAGAGATATTAGGTAACTTACCCAAAGTCACATAGGTAGTAAGTGGCAGAGCCAGGACTCGAACCCAGGTCTTCTGACTCCTCCTGTGCATTTCCAGCTCCCCTGGAGCTGAAGCAGGGGCAAAAAGGGAGGTGGAAGTAATTTGCCCAAGACCAGCCTTGCCCTCTTCCCTTCTTTCAAAGGCCAAGCAGAGCAGATATTCACCTCAGAGATCCCTTTTCACCAAATCCTTTCAGGATAAAGCACAGTGTCTGAAAATGCTTTTCAGCCTTGGGTTCAAGAATGGTGAACAATGTCATGAGATTTTTTTGGTTATACTTTGCCATTTATGTGACATTCATTGGAACCTCAAAGCATAGTAATTCTCATTTCAGAATATAAAACATTTTTTATAATGAAAATTATTTAAAGCAGTTTGCTTAAAAATTTTGCTTAGCAGTTTCTGTCAAAACTTTGAAATTATTTTGAAAACTGCCTAAGAATCAAGACACTAAATCTACCTGTAGCCCGGTGACCACTTTTTTCCTATCTTAATCATGTTCTCTCAGTGATTATTTCATTAATATAAGTATAGTCATTAGAATAGATAGGAAATTCACATATTCAGTCTTTTCATGACCACTTTAAATACTTTCAATAAACAGGAAAGTGTACCATCACCACCTTGAGATGTAAATTTTATATTTATAAATTATGCCTAAAATTTTTTAATGTAGCCTTTAAGTTTCTATAACAAAATTTAGACTTTCTAGTCTCTAGTTCCTTAATTTTTCTTAAATGAATTATATACTTTAATAACCCATCTTAATTATTTGTGTTTCCAATGAGTTTTAAACATATTTAATGAGAAATTTTATTTCCCTTGCTAATTTCTAAAGAATACAATATAAGTGGACTGGGCATATGATGAATGTTTTATCATTTCTAGATCTTTTTGTAGTAAGTTCCAATACAAGTCAGTCTCTAAAAGTCTTTCCATTTATGAGAACCACTACCACTATGGCCAAGTACAAAGTAAGCATTTACAATAATCAGGGCATACAAAAGATCAACCAGGTATGTCAATGCATTTGTGCCCAAAGCTTTTAGAGGCTTTCTAAACTTTAAATAATGCTCTATTTATCCAGACTTCATTTGAGCACTAGTCTTGTCTGGGTTGGAAAATATGCAACCTATATAAGAGCCACATGACACCCATAAGATGAATAAAAAGGCAAACTCTCACATAGAAAACAAAATAAAAGAGGAAAAGAATAAGGAGGAGGAGCTTAAAGAGAAAAAAGAGAAATGGAGAACAAAAGGGAAGAGAATAAACAGTTCACCTAAAATAGACTGAAAATTTAAAGTACCAACACTCTCAACCCCTTGATCTGTCTCCTTTTTCCATTTGCTTTAATACTTCAATTTCAGATTCTAAGAATCTAATCAAGTCTAACATTCTTTTGAGTACTGACGGTCAAATTCAGGATTTCCTAATAATAATAATATTTATATTATCTGATCACCTTAAGAGAAAAAAATGTATTAGTGTACATTCTCCACATTATTTTCAGCCTTATTAAGTCTTTTCAAGATAAGATGGTCACTAGTGTCCTAAGTCATTCATTAAGTGATACCAAAAAATGGTTACCAACACTTAAAATTACATGTCCTTAAATTTTACAACTTGAATCATACTGAACTAAAATTAAACTGACATCTAATACCTTGCTTTGTATAATAAACTCTTTAATAATCATGACCAAGAGGGTTGACGCTAATTTCCTAATTATGCAATCTGGGAAAACTGAGCATAATCAGACATGATAAAACATGCCAATAAAAGCTTCTTAAAGTTAACAGAAGTTTTTGAAAAGTCAATATTGGGTTTCCCATATTACTTCCTAAACTATCTCATTCATTTAACATGCTGTTATCATGTAAAACTGTAATCAAGACCTATGCCAGCAATGGTTCCCAGACTGGTATCATCTCAGTGTCATGGTAGCCTTAACAATATTAGATGTCTTCTGAAGGGAAGAAAACATACCTTCTACTTCTCGTATATCCTTTTAATCCCTTGAGCATATAGATCAATCTATTTTTCTAAAGTAGCTTTGGTACAAAAAGAACTCAAAGAATATTTGTTGAAAAGCTATCATATTAAACTGTCATGTACAAGCTTGATGTTTGAAGAAGGACTTTTCAGTAATAAAGGTGACTACCAGGAGTATATCATCATTCAACAAATAATTACTGATCTCCTTCCACTGTTTTAGCTAACAGCCCAGTTCATGTACTAACTTAAAATTCTGATACTATCAAGATTTAAAAGAGATGGCACTTATAGTATGCATCTATTGATTATTTATAGAGTTCCTTTGCATGAACTCACTTTGAGATCTCTCAAGTAAGCTCTGGAGTTTGATCTGAGAGTACCACAGCTCATCTGATTTATCAACTGGTATCAGGAAAGTAAGAACAGGAGATCAAAAGCAGTTAAGTACTAATAAGAGTTTGTTTTTTAGAAGGTTCTGAATAACAAGCTTTTAATGAATTAATATACTATTCAAAGGCTTTAGAGACAACACAGTAGCCTGTTAGTAAAAGAGCAATATAAATGTTGATACAAAGTAGAAATTGTGGTCTTTTAGGAGGCCTCTTCTCCATTTAAAAATGTACACATACTCAATGGAATTTACTAGTTTTGACACTGTTTTCTTTTCTTCTTTTTTTTTTTTTTTTTTTTTTAGAGATATCATCTTGCTTTGTTGACCAGGCTGGAGTGCTGTAGTATAGTCATAGCTCACTGCAAGCTTGAACTCCTGCGCTCAGGCAATCCCTCCCATCCTCCCACCTCAGACTCCTGAGTAGCTGGAACTGAGTACTTGGAATTACAGGTTCATACCACTTCATCTGGCTACTTTTTTATTTTTGTACAGTCAGGGTCTTGCTATGTTTGCCCAAGCTGGTCTCAAATGATCCTCCTGTCTCGGCCTCCCAAAGTGTTGGGATTGTAAGCGTGAGCCACCATGCCCAGCCCAACACTTTTTTTGATTTAGTAGTGAATGCTAGCTTAATGACAAAAAAAAAAAAAAAAAAGAATTTCACATTCTGGCTTAGACTAGATTATTGTGGAATAACAAACACAAAACCCAAAGAAATGATAAAAAATACCTCACTGCTGGGACATATAAACTTCATGTAGGTTATCAGGTAATGATCACAAAAAAAAGACAGCAATATTACAAAAGCTATAATGGGAGTCTTCATAAATAACAATTTCTGAAAGTGAATACATAAAAGTTTCCAGAATTAGTTAAAAGATCAATGAGTTGTATGTAATTATATGTAAAATAAAATCTTTATTTGTATGCAATAAAATAGTATTACTAATGGCACAAGTACTTAAAAAGGACAAAATTTCAGGAAAATATTTTGTCTTCTACTCACAGAAAGGAAGAGGCTTGGAATGTGATTGAGGAGAAATTACTGTTTATGTATTTAATCTCTATTTATAACATAAAAATATCATATTATTAGAGATTTGGAAATTCTAAAACAATGTATTCCAGAGATAAATCTTTACCCATGTTATGGATGGGACATTTGAAAACCAGAAAGATAAAAAAAAGTTAAGATGGTTTCCAAGTATTTCCTGTAGACATTCTATAATAGGTTCTATACAGGAAAAAAAAAAAAATTCCAAGAGAAAATGACTTTGTGAAACACATTCATTATCTCTCTCTCTCGGAGATTTAAAATACATATTAACTTGTTATTGACTCAAAGAAGTCCTGTAATCAAAAAATGTACTTAAATTTTTTTAATCTAAATTTTCCAAATTTGTTTAACCATGAAGTGGAACTAATGTCCTCAGAACATACTTTAGAAAACCCCAAGCGAGGTGGACGAGGCAAGAATAATTATGTACAAAAAAAAAAAACAAACAAACTTTTGTATTCTTATCATGGTCTAGGTTGCTTACTAGAACCTCTTCATTATGTTTACTCTTATTAAACTGTATGAGTTTTTAAAGGCAAATAAAATGTACTCACTGTTGCAGTACTTCCTTTCCCTTCTGAATGGAGCTCTCAGCCAATGACAGGCTACTAAAGGAGTTATTTCAAGCCAAAATGTAAAACCCTTGCCAGTGGTTCCCAAGTTTAATGGAACTGGAAGCTCTATAACACCAGAATATTTCTCACAGGGAAACAGATCAACTCCGCTCTTTTACTAGAGGTATGATAGTGAAACCCATTATACATGATTCTAGAATAAACAGCACAGGTCCAGCAAAGTTCAATAAATTAAGATCAGTAGTACTAGGGCAGCCCATATACATCAAAAGATACCACTCACTAGAGGTAAAAAGAAAAAGAAATTTAAAAATTAAAAGGCCAAAAGGATATAACGTTTAGGAAACAATGGAAATTGAGAGACGACTAATAAGACGATAAAAATAAGACTAAAGAGAAATAGTATTAAGTAGAGACATACATAGGATTTAAAAAGAGAATGAACAACTGACAACTCATTATGGTATGCAATCAAATAGGTATCGTAAGTTCACTTTTAGTCCATCACCATCAAGGTTCATCATCACTGACTATAAAAGAGAGAAGTTGCACTGAGGGAGTTCCATCTGAAAGGGAATAAAGTCTATGGTAAAATGAGCAACATTATTTTTCTGCTTTTTTAGATGCAGATGAAAGAAACTCAGAAATTCATCAGAAACTAAAACCGGGTGCGTGTGTGTGTGTGTGTTCAATGGGATGCCTTTTCAGATTTATGAAAAATCTTTAAAATATATTGACATGAGTGTCAAGATACATGCCCAATAGGAGACTAACATCTCTGAGACCACAGAAATAAGACAAAACAAAAATATTCTTCAAATCCACTTACTTTACTACTTTATTTCCTGTGCACTATTAGTAAGTCTTCTACATATATTTGCAAAAGAATGGTAAAATTCAGTACAGTCTGAAATTACAGCTTTAAAAGTATCTATAAGTAAAGTAAATGAAAAGATAAAATTTGCACTTCCAGGAGAACAAGTTTTGGGACTACTGAACCAAAAGTATCAGAGAGAAAAATAAGATCTCCTGAACAATTCCAGCCCCGTTCAGTTGTGACTCTCACCCATGATGCTTCCTTAAGACTATGCTGAAGGAGGCCAGGAACAGTGGCTCACGACTGTAATCCCAGCACTTTGGGAGGCTGAGGCAGGCGGATTACCTGAGGTTGGGAGTTCGAGACTAGCCTGACCAACATGGAGAAACCCCGTATCTACTAAAAATACAAAATTAGCCAGGCGTGGTGGTGCATGCCTGTAATCCTAGCTACTCAGGAGGTTGAGGCAGGAGAACTGCTTGAGTCTGGGAGGCAGAGGTTGTGGTGAGCCGAGATCACACCATTGCACTCTAGTCTGGGCAACAAGAGCAAAACTCTGTCT
>NW_012106386.1:1344345-1356962 GCF_000951045.1 Mandrillus leucophaeus
AGAAAAATAAAAAGAATGCTGTAGATTTTTCAAATAGTTATGCTAACCTAATACTTAATATTTTTAATCTAGCATTTTCCAAATTTGTTTAACTATGAAGTGGAACTAATGTCTACTTAATAATAGTTAAATAATTTGAGGCTTAAATTATTTTATGAATTGTAATTAAAGTTAGAAACAGCTGCATTATTCTTAAAATAACTTTAGAAAGAGTGATGGCATGTGTTAGGTAATATCCTGCCATGTTATTTCACTTTGGGATTTACTTCACCCTCAGAAAAAAGAAACATGAAACAATAATATAATCTATACTTTCATTGCTCAATAAAGGAAAACTCAGAATACCCAGAAACCTTTTAAATATGTTTTTACATATAGTTTATTTAAATAGATCATAATATGTTATTATCAGATACTAGAATTCAAACAATATTTTGTACAGGTTATTAAAATAGCATATTATTTTCTTAGTATTATTTTAAATGGTCAATTAAAATGTCCCCACTGAATAATATAGCTAGGTCAAAACTAAATCTCAAGTTTTTCGTAATATTCCATTAGGCTTAACTATCACAAACTGAATTTGGAATTAAGGGTTAGATATGAACAAATTTTAAGGTAACATTTATGCATATGGAATACATTTATTAATAAATGTTCCGTCCTTCTGTGTCAGAGTTCTTATATCTCCAGCAAAGTGTTTTTGTATAATCCGCAACCTCCCACAAAAATTGTAAAAGGCTGGGTGACAGATGAGGAAGAAATAAATAAAGCACCATCTAATACAACCAAACTTTATTAAAAGAAAGCTTAAAGATACTGCATGGAATCCCTAAGTTCCATGTACCACGATTTGAAAATTATGTTCTTGAATGGCGCTAAACTAGCCATATGGTTTCTTTCTGATTTACTCTTGTTTATATTAGAAAATGAACACTGCTCACACGGCAGTCTCTGAAAGTTTCCCAAAATATGTGTGGTAGAAGAAGATGTATTTCAGTGACCTTAACCAGTAAGTATGAAAAATTATAACCACTAACTTATTTAAGAACTTATCAGTAAAAATGTAAAATCTTCTGGACTAGGGTCACATAGGTGCTTGTATTGTTTACTACATACTAATTGGCAAAACCACACTGTTACATAATTCTAATCTTCCTCTGAGGTCAATGGTTTTTATAAGAATTATCCTTCTTAATATCTACTACGATATTTTATCAAATAAAACTAGATGGAGCCTAATTTTATAACTATGCCATTAAAATTACTAACACGACCTATATTTAGTACTCATTTTAAACTCATTATTATATGTATCACAACTCTCCATCACCCTCCTCATTAGAATTATGGAAGGTTCTATTTTTCTTTTTAATATTATAATAGTGATGGAATAATTTGTAGCTTCTTATTAATATTATTTGAATTTGAAAAGGTAACTTTCACATGTGCTTCCCAGGATGACATTGTAAAATAAATTGTATACAAAGTTACTTCAAAACCAAAACTTGAGATTGATAGTTCTTCATTTTAAAGTATGCTAACATGAAAATATACATAATTATCATAAAAAAAGAACCCAAACCCTCTTACAAACAAATTTTACTTTTTAAATAGATAAAATATATAAGAACTTTTTTTTTTTTTTAGAGGGAGGCTCGCTCTGTCGCCCAGGCTGGAGTGCAGTGGTCGGATCTCAGCTCACTGCAAGCTCCGCCTCCCGAGTTTAGGCCATTCTCCTGCACCAGCCATTCGAACAGCTGGGACTACAGGCGCCCGCCACCTCGCCCAGCTAGTTTTTTGTATTTTTTTAGTAGAGACGGGGTTTCACCGGGTTAGCCAGGATGGTCTCGATCTCCTGACCTCGTGATCCGCCCGTTTTGGCCTCCCAAAGTGCTAGGATTACAGGCTTGAGCCACCGCGCCCGGCCATAAGAACTTTTTAAAGAGATACAATTCTTTAAGTTATGCTTTCTTCTTCCACATTAATTTTATCTTTAAACTAATATGGAATAATAATCTATAATTATTTAAATTAAAACTTCAGTAAATAACATTTTCTGTACTCGTATTTTGTTTAAAGCTTCAAGAAGAATTCAGACCCTAATCAGATATTTCAGTTTGTTTCATATAATAAAAACTATGACTTTCTTATCTTTGTGCAGAGGGCAGGGATTTTTGTGTTTTATAGACTTATGTATTCCCTCACCTAGAACAGTGCCCGACACCTAAGAGATGTACGAGACACTTAATGAATATTTATTGAATAAATGAGTATTCTACAGAAAAACACTTAAGATAGGATGACAACTTAAAAGACAATAACAATTTGCCTATTACTTTCCAGAAGTACTGGCCAAGATGATGTGCACTGTATGTTAAGGTCTTAGAACTAACAATTACCTACACAATAATCATTTTTATAGTTGAAATAATAGCTGAACAATGATCATTTCCTGATACCAAGAAGTGGATACTATGAACTTTTAAAAAGAAAGTTTAGGTATCAACACACTCTAAAACACTTCTTAGGATATAAAAGTCTCAATAAAATTCAGGTCATGAATATTTATGGCAAATGAGGACCCAGCAATGTTTTCCCAGGTTTAGGAGAACAATTCAGAAGGAACAACACAAAAAGTTTGCCTGACCAGCAGCACCAGGGTATTTTACAAGCTTCCAAATTGCCTGTGGCATCTTTTTGCTGGTTTCCTGGAATTAGTTTTAGAGTTTAAAGGAACCAATTTGGAAAGGGCCTGTGGAAAACAAAAGTAGCAGGTTTTCTTTGCCCCTAAAGTTTTCTCATACAGCGGTAGGAAACAGAAAATCTGTTTTTTTCCATATGTAATTTTACTAGTAAAACATGAGACTCCATAATGCTTCATTTACTTTGCTAAAATAAGAAAAATCCTACAATGTTAAAAGAACTCATTTTTTGAGATAAATAAGAGCATTTATGCAGTTAATAATGAGTATTTATCCAGTTAATACTTTCAGGGGCTAAGAGATATATTAAGCTGGTGGCCTCTATATTTCAAGGAGATATTATTATTATTAAATAATAACACACATCTCATGTGTGTTAACTAGAAAGTTCACTGCAATAAAGACATCATATTAAGATAGAATATCTTAAGACAGCCAAAACAAACAAACTAACAAAAAATAACAGGTGAAATCTAGCTAGAACAAATAAATCACGGATGACAACAGAAGTTTAATGAATCATTTTGAAGAAAATTAGTATTTAATCATAATCAAAACACACATTTTGGCCATATAAATGTGTACTCAAAGACACCAACATTAACACTTTCAAAATATTTCAAAAATATACTCCCCAAGTGCGTATGTTCTAGAAGTAAAAATATATATCCACAGGAAAAGGAGAAATAAATATTTGGCCTACTGACAAATTTAAGGCAAATAATTTCTAAATTTCATGAGAAAAACATTAACACTTACATTTAAAGTATTAACTTGATTTTTATTTTAATTTTCCATACAACGGGCTATTAACTTAGTCATCGAGTCACTTCATATATCATGCTTTTTATTTAATGATTTATGCTTATACTTTTAAAAGACAATACAAGCAACTAATTTTCTACAAAGGCTTTTGGCTTATATGCAGGCTTTTCTGACTGTTTTTCTGCAAACTAGTTTAAAAAAATCTTCACTAAATGATCACTGCTACATTCAGGAAAACAGGAGTTTTCCAAAATCTTATGGCAATAACAAACATAAATCTTAATAAAAGATACCATTTCACAATAAAAAAAAATTGTAGTGCACATATATAGTGCACAAGTTAAAAAATTAAAAATTCCACAATCCATAGTATAATTGTGCTAAGGCCTCTCTAACCATTCCCCTGCAGCTTTGCAGCCCTTTAATTTTTCTAGTATGATTTATCAGTTATAGTTATCTTCTTATTGGTACAGTGAATGTTTCGTTTTTTGATAATTTTGTACATTTTTGATTGACTTAAAACTTGTGATAATTTCCTCTTCACCAAAATTTTTAAAAAGTACTCAAAGACCCCAACATTAATACTTTCAGGGGCTAAGAGAATTCTATACTAACTCCACATTACATGTACTGACAGCAACACAGACTATATTTCTTGAGGGTTTTTTGACATCTATGTGCACACAAATATTTTTTAAAATACAAATAGGTCGAGATATATTAAGCTGGTGGCCTCTATATTTCGAGGAGATATTTCTCTCAACTAAGTTAATTATTTATGCAGATAAAGAAGAAAGGCTGATCATGATGTGCATGATCCAGAGATGTTTGTTATAGTAACTTATGCAAATTCATAAAACATCAACAACCATTTGATTATAAAAGTATGAGAAAAGAAATACCAGACTCTCCAAAAGATTCAGTGATTCTATCCTGCTTCTTTCTGTAAAATATTTCAAATATTTTATAAAAGATTTTTAACTTGATTGTAGAAAAAGAAAATAGGTTAATAAATGACATAATAATAGATAAATATTCATAAATAAGTAGGAAGAATATGAAAGTATTGCTGTAATTCAGAACAGAATCATTAAATGAGCTGTGACACCTGATAAATTGATTTTCCAGCTAAGTTTATACAGACCTAAAATCAAGGATAAAGCAATGAGGACTCTTAAAGGAGAAATACGAAAAGTCACTGACTATAGAAAGAAAATGATCACTTCAGGACCAAACACCTCTCAATAGAAGAGCTACAGTGAGGAATAAGAAATGTGCTCATCAGCTATGGCCACCCTGGAACAGCAAAAGGAAAGAGAGAAGAAACCACATAAGAAAACTAAATTTTTCTTTAGGGAGAGAAGAATAAAATTAATCTCTTATTAAGTCTTCTAAAAAGTAAGAAGTAAATAACATAAGAATTGTATTTTGAATCTTTAACTGCTACGGCTAAAAACAACTGGGAACATAATAAATAGCAAACCAGGACTCAACTTCTAGAAATACAGATTCAATACATAATTACTTTCATCATCAAAACTAGATTAAAATGTGTGTATTAATGGAAAAGAGAATGAAAATAGCCATCATATGAGAACCTCTCGGAAGACTAAAAATATAGTTACACCAAGTTTCTCCAAGAGAAGAAAGATGTAAATTAGACATTGATGATTTGGGGTTTTTAGGCAAAGAGCAATTAAAGTTTAGAGAATAAGAGTTAGGGAAACAATCTCTTAATTAAACTTTGAGCCATTAGTAATCTTATGTTGTAAAAGTTGAAATAATAAATTATCTAGAAAATAATTTCTCTAGAACAAAATGCCAAAAAATAAAGATCCATGGCCCAAAACATTATTACTACTATTAGAGTTTTTGGTTTTTTTGTTGCCATTTTATTTCTCTTTCTGGAAGGTAGAGAAGGGGTGCCACTGAAGATATGACAGAAAAATTTTAGAAGACCAAAACTAAAAGCAGTTCATGAGAAAACAATGTATCCTTCAATGATGAAAGCTACTGTCTGGATGATGTAATTTTCTAGAATATTTTGCTATTTTAGGAAAATGCCAACATATTTGTTGATATTGGCTTATAACAATAAATTTATTAATAGCTACTCACAAACTAAATGAAAGAATTACGAAAAACTTCACAGAGCTCATTCTAATACATCTTGTATTCTTGTTTCTGCCTAAATGTAAGAATCAATCTATATACAATCACATAAGTTCTTTCTAAAATGGACTCCATGAGGCCAGTAAGTTCTAAGTTACATCATCAAATTTATCACACAGCTTTGACATAACATTTGGTAACAAAACTAATCCAATAATTAGCAAACAGATAATTTATAGTTAACCTGTACATATATACATCAATATATATGCAGTAAATGCAGTGTAAAATTGTATATAACTTAAAAGTGTTTTTCTTAATTTCACCTGTAACTAAAATAATAAATGATACATGCATATCCAACAGAGATTTGAATTTGACAGCTGCTGGACATAATTTAGTAAAATTCAAAGTAACAAACTGGGAAAAAAACAAAATATGCATAAACACCCATTTCACACGTAGAAATTTTTGGCGAACATGTAAATAAGGGCACCTATTTCCAAAGCATAATACAACAAAACATTATACAAAAAAAGTAATTCCAATGCATTCATTTTTATTGTAGTTCAGTGTAAGCATTAAATTCAAATCTTACTTTAAGGGTAGCCAGTTATAAGTAAATTCAAAATATTATTCCACTTGCAAATTTTGTATGGCTATCTAATTCTTTAGAGCTATATATTTTCTTCAAAATAGTTTATGCCTTTGTACAGAATATGTATCACGTACCCATGCCTCTGTCTGAATGGGCTTGATATTGCTCAGTAGCACCTCTTCATAGTTTCCGTAGTCAGTGAATTTAACAACTGCCGTCATACCCGAAGAATGGAGGGCTTCAACTTCTGCCCGGTAAAACTGAGGGGGCAAAAGGAGTTTTAAATATGACAATTGGTATTGTCTATAAAGGGCAATATTTGAGGGAAATGCAAATTCTTAAAGTGTTCCAATATGTAATATTCTTTAGAAGGAAAACTTACCTTTGGAGCCCTTTGACTAACATTAGTAAGACAATTCTTTTTATTTTTTTGAGACAGGGTCTTGCTCTGTCACCCAGGCTGGAGTAAAGTAGCAAGATCTTGGCTCACTGCAACCTCCACCTCCCCAGCCCAAGCGATCCTCCCATTTCAACCTCCCAAGAAGCTGGGACTACAGACGTATGCCACCACACCTGGCTAATTTTTTGGTATTTTTCACAGAGATGGGGGTTTCACCATGTCGCCCAGGCTGGTCTCAAACTCCTGAGCTCAAGCAATCTGCCTGTCTTGGCCTCCCACAGTACTGGGACAAAAGGCGTGAGCCACTGTGCCCAGCCAACAATTCTTTATACTAATCAGAATATATAACTATAGAGTAATTTATTTTAAAAACAGAAATATCTGACTAAAAAAAAAAAAATTGCAAAAAAGGCGGCTCATTGTTTCAGTCATCACAAGTGGCTGGAATGAAGTAGGAATGTCAGGTAAGAAGCTAAGCCCATCACTTAAATCCAGTATTTATAGGATTAAAGACATTGCAAGTCCAGAGACTTACCAGTTTCCTTAGTGTTAGCAGGCTCTAAGAACTGATGCATATTAACAAACTCACAAGGAACTGCTTTACTTAATAACTACAATTGTTTATCTACTTATTTATTTATCTTTATTTCTAGAGACAAGTTCTCACTCTGTTGCCCAGGCTGGAATGCAGTGGTATGATCACAGCTCACTGCAACCTCAACCTCCTGGGCTTAAGTTGTCCTCTTGCTGCAGCCTCCTGAGTAGCTGGGTCTATAGGTGCATACAACCATGCCTGGCTAATTTTTAAAAATTTTCAGAGACAGGGTATTGCTAGGTTGCCCAAGCTGGTCTCAAACTCTTGGCCTCAAGTGATCCTCTCTACTTGGCCTCCCAAAGTGTTGGGATTACAAGCATAAGCCACTGTCTGGCCAATAACTACAATTTTAAAATTTATCTGTTAAATTAACTGGGAATAGGTCATCTGATTGCAGTAATCTTTCAGTACAGATCATCCCATCCAGGACCCAAATTGTAGGTCTGAATATTGCTTAACTACAATTTTAAAATTTATCTGTTAAATAACTAATATATAGCTCTATTTATCTGTTAAATTAACTGGGAATAAATCATCTGATTGGAGTAATCTTTCAGTACAGATCATCCCTTTCAGGATACAAATTGTAGGTCTGAATGTTGCTTAGTAAATGTGAAATGGAAACAAAGAACAAATTGCTGTTAATGTTTTCTTCAAGCTAAGGTATTTGAATGCTCTATTATAGTATAACACTATCTACTCTAATAGTATCGCTCTTTTTTTTTTTTTTTGAGATGGAGTCTTCCTTCCTCTGCCGTCCAGGCTGGAGCGCAGTGGTGCAATCTCGGCTCACTGCAACCTCCGCCTCCTGAGTTCCAATGATTCTCCTGCCTCAGGCTCCCGAGTAGCTGGGATTACAGGCACTTGCTACCACGCCTGGCTAAGTTTTGTATTTTAGTAAAGACAGGGTTTTACCATGTTGGCCAGGCTGGTCTCGAACACCTGACCTCAGGTGATCTGCCCGCCTCTGCCTTCCAAAGTACTGGGATTACAGACATGAGCCACCGCACCCAGTCAATAATAGTATCTCTTAAGAGGTTCGCTAGAATTAGAAAATACTAAAGGCAACAAAAATTCATTTTTTTCTCATCCTTCTAAAAAATGAGTTACCCTCAAAATAGTTGGTTTTTAACTAGTATATTTAATATCACAAAGGCAGTTAGTGAATTCATGGTGTTTCCTTTTCAGGTCTGAATGTTAGCAAGTTTAGAGACATGATGCTGTAATTTTCCTCATCTTAGAGTTCTTGTTATACCTTCTCATCTCTCCCCTCTTCCTTTATTTCTTAGCCCCATACTTTTGTGTTCTGTAAATTGTTCTGAGTTGCCAAATTATGCCAGTTCAGGTAAATTAAATAAACATGTTAACTTAAGATATAGCATGAATCATGCTATATCTTAGCATGACTAAGATATATGTATTTTTGACTTATGATATTTTCAACTCATGATGGGTTTATTGGGATATATATCCAATAAAAAGGCTAAAATCTATATTTATTCTACAAGTGAAGACTTTAACTAGAAGGAATGACATGGTCTAACACCAGGATCACAGTAGTGGCAATACTGGTGACAAATTTAAAGGGAATAAAGTTTCAGGCAAGGAAATCAATATGGAGGTTGTTGTAATGTTCCAGTTGAGGAAAAAATAGCTGAACTAGTTTAGCAGTCTAAAGGAAGAAGAACTTCCCGGAAATTCCCATATTCTCCTATGGAAATGAAGCTAGAGTCACTTACCAAGCCTTTCAAACATTTTGAACATTTCTTGGTGAATTCCAATCTCTTACTTCTGCTCTTGTCAAGGTCACCAATAACCCCACATTATCCAATACAGAAAACACTTTTCCATCCTCATGTTAACCTCTCACGGGAGCATCAGATATAGTGACTATTATTTCTAAGGTAGCTACTGTTGGCTCAATAAACACTGATTTCCAAGTACTTCACTTTTTCTTGCCTCCACCATGAAGGAGAAATAGCTAAATATAATGAATCTCCCACTACTCAAAACAAATAGTTCCTGAATTTTGGAAAGTAAGTGGTCTGAGTTGGAAGAATAAGAATCTGGATGGTTAAGACCACCTGCATCTGTGTTTCAAGCCTTCCTAATAGCCAGGAAGTGGCCATATGAAATAGTTCCAAATCTGCTGGTATTCCTGGGAATACCAGGATTTTGCTTTTCCAGAGAAAAAGAAAAGACACACAGTGCTGTCTCCTCCTTTCCTTCCAGGCTTAAGTAAAGATGTGACAGAGATGCTGTTTCTAAACAATCATCATCCCACTCACACAAAAACCTTAAAAGCCTAGGCCATGTAGCTGTTTCACTCTGTACTCCTTATTCTATCATCAGGCAACATCTAACACTCTGCTTATACATCTAACACTCTGCTTATACCTCATTATTTAATGAACACAAGAAGGCCTGGTTCTTGACCCCAAATCCTATAGCATCCTTAATAAAGGATCCACCCAAATCCCTAGTGTGAATTTCAATTCCTTGAAATCTTCAGTTACCTTTACTTATACCATTCCCTTTAGCCACACACTCTCATAGGCACACCCTTACTGTATCAACTGCAACCTATAAAATATTTATTTTGGACCGGTGCGGTGGCTCACATCTATAATCCCAGCACTTTGAGAGGCCGAGGCGGGTGGATCACCTGAGGTCAGGAGTTTGAAAACAGCCTGGCCAACATGGTGAAACCCTGTCTCTACTAAAAAAAAATACAAAAAATTAGCTCAGCATGGTGGTGCTTGCCTGTAGTCCCAGCTACTCGGGAGGCTGAGGCAGGAGAATTGCTTGAACCTGGGAGGTGGAGGTTGCAGTGAGCTGACATCATGCCATTGCACTCCAGCCTGGGCAACAAGAGTGAAACTCCATCTCAAACAAACAAACAAAAAATTATTTAGAATATTTTTCCTCTTTTGAGTTGCTTCTCACATCCTCCCAGACCTTTTGCTCTGTAACTCCCTTACATACATTTTTATTACCTTGCTATTGTCTTCATCCCCTCACCATCCTACTTTCATCATATATAAGTGCTCTCTCCACAATTAACTAACAGAGTTAACAAATAATTATGAAGTCCCTATACTGTGAAAGAAGCAAGACTACAGACGAAAACCAGATAGACAGAGTCCAGCCTTCAAGGAACTTAATATTATGGTAGTGCAAAGAGATACCAATTCAAGAACCAAAACAAAAAATATTTACAAATTGTGATAAATTTAAAAAAGTGATTAAGGCACTGATAAAGAGAATAATGTAAGTAGAAGTATGGGGCAGGTCAAAGAAGGCTTCTTCTAGGAGGTGAGGTTTGAGCCAAGCCCTCAAGGATGAGAAGACTAGCTGACAGAAGAGCAGGTTGGGCAGAAGGAAAAAAAATGTGCCAAGTCCCCTTCTCTCTGATGGTCTCTCTGTCCCTTTCCCTTTCCTGTTCTCACTGTGCCGGTCTTCTAACTCTTGGCTAGGCTTTTACTTGACCCACTGTACTCTTTCTTGCCCTCATCTTCTGTCTTTCCTTCCTTCTTTCCCCTACAATTTCTCTCTTTCCCTTAAGCCACCATATAATATAAAACTAAAAATTGGTTTAATAATTTTTACACTTGATCTTAGCCAAAAGGCCGAGAAGCGATGGTTTAATAATTTTTAAATCATTACAAGATAAATAATTAACTTACATGTTAACTTTTTTAAAAAGTAGGCTGAATGTGTACTATTTTCTTTCACTGAAAATCTGCAGAATTTCATTTTGTGCCACTCAACTGATTTTCTTCCTTGTGAATCAGCGTAATTTTACCAGAGTGAAAAGCAAACATATGTAATTCAGCTGATGATAAGTAAAATAAAGTTCAACTTCACATAATTACTTTTACAATATTTTTCTGGCACGTAAGCTAAAGCCAAACTGAACTTAACCAAATCTTATGGGACAGATTGTCCCTAGGCATCCATAAAAATATTAAATATTTTGTTTATCCTTCATATATCTATAAATCTGTTCAAAGATTTTAAACAGGTACGATAGTAGGAAAAAACTCATAGTTCCAAAGTGACAGCTTCTAGAAAGTCCTGCTAGAATGTAACATTTAGTAATATTAGTGTATAGTATCTTTAAAGCATCCATACCTTGTTGTCCTCCCAATAAAGTGCAAAACATTCATCTCCAGGTTTCCACATTTTTGCATACTCCATAGGAATAGATGATTCTAGTATTTTTTCTGGCTTAATTGGCCCAGTTCTTCTTTTGGGCCCACTATTGTAAAATATTTTATCATCATAGGGTATAGTTGTGACAGGTCCTGCTGGCTTAATAGGTCCTATTCGTCTTCCTTTCAGTGGCATTTCTACTTCTCCATTTGGAACACCAATGAAACTATTACTTCGAACTGGATTCTGATTATCAGTATTTACATTAAAATGTTTTTCAATTTTTATACCACTGAAAGCTTCATTATTTATTGTATGTGATTTCCTGTCATAAAAATAATCAGAAATAGATGTTTGGTTTTCTCTTTTTCCACGTTTTTGATTATTATAATCTACACATTCTTGAGGAAGTGGATTTTCTTTTGCCTCTGCAAAGCAAGGACCTTTTCCTGATCTGCTTTGCATAGAGTTATCTCTTTTTTTAAAAGCACCATCACTATGCTGAGAACCTAAAGGATATGAAGTATCTTTAGTTCTGTCATATCTAGAATACGGTCTATCACATTTGATTCTGTCTTCGGCCCATACTTCAGATGCTGAAGAAGTACTTGGTCTTTCAGAACCTCTATTTCGAGGTAATCCACTGCCTTCTAAAACTGACTTTGAATTTTGGGAGTCTCTTTGAAAACGAGGCGGTTTTTCATTTCTTGGCTGCCTGGTATCATTTCTAGGAGGATGTCTCAGATGATTATTATCTTTTACTCCATTTTGCTCAGTATTTGACGATCTGTATTGTCCCTGATGAAGCTGCTGTGGCTGTGATTTAGGGTCTGAAAGGTAAAAGTATACCATATGCAAATTAAGATGAAGACTCTGCATTAATAATTATTTCAAAATGCTTTATTCTATTAATACAAAATTATCAAACTACTATTCTAAAATCTTCTTCCATCTTCCTACATCATTATCTTACTCCTTCTCTGCTTCCTTGGAGTCCTGCATTTCTAATGTACAGTTTTCTTAGTCAGCAACATTAATAAAGTAAAGTAGTAAAATGGACTACAGAAAAATGGTGGATAATCCAAATTCTTATAATACAGCTACCTACATATGCTATTCTGGTAAATCATCTCCTAAAACATTAATGAAACAGATCTGCAAATTGCTAACTCAGAAACGGCTATGAAACTGCACAAGTACAACCCTGATCAACTCCTTCTGAATGCCACTCTAATTTAGAAATATATAGCTATTATTATCAGTCATGTTCTAGCCTTAGCAAAAATG
>NW_012106386.1:1358032-1359661 GCF_000951045.1 Mandrillus leucophaeus
GAATATTTTCTAAGGAAAATATTAATCCAGTCAAACCACCCCTTAATTGTGACAAAGAATGAAGATTTTTTTAAGATACAACATTTCAAATATTAGCCAAGGCCATAAGAGAGATCTTTAAAAAAAGAAAAAAACACTTTCCCTCAAGAATATCTGCCTAATAAACATAATATAATGTCTTATTTCAACAAAAGCAGTCAATATTAAATTTTTCTTTAGAGAGAAGAAAAATGATCACTTTTAGTTTCTGCTGGCATTGTTTACTGTTCAGAAGTAAAGATTCCAGGAAGAACAGCAGTGACCAAAATCAGGACCCAAATGAGCACTTTCAGCAGAAGGCATGTATTGGCTTTTGTTCCAGACATTTTTAGAGAATAAAAGCAGCAGTTGCCTCCTGTTGATTATCTGCTATGTATTAGATAGCCCACACTAGCATTTTATATACATTATCAATAGTCCCCAAGATAGTTTTATGATATAGGTGTTATGAGGCTTAACAGAGAGAAGTAAAGTAAGGTCCCTTGTATAGTACATTGAATAAATAAGTATTTGGGGAGTAAGCTTTTCAGATCTGCTATTTAGGGATCCATTTTTTCTTATATTATTCCAGTGAGGGCCCCTAATATCTATGATAATCAGGAGGTAGGGAAAAAATTAATTCATGATGAGAGTAACTAAGTATTCTGGACTACAGATGAAGGATGAATAATGATGTATACAGAATGAAAGTTCAACCAGGCTTGGCAGATGTGGCAGAACTTGATTTCAATTCTTCTAAAAGGAAAATATAAAAAATTTCCTAATCTACAATTTAGAATTAAGGGGTACTATGGGTCTATGGAACTATACTGGAGAACTATATTAATAGGAAAATATAAGATCTTTTCACTTTGTTCCAGATCCAATCTACTTAAAGAATTTCTAATTTTTTATTATTGTTTTTACTAACAATTAACACTTTCATTTATGTACTCAAGCACTCTCATGCACCAACCTTCTTACAGCAAAAGTACTATCCTAGAAAAGAGAATGACAAATTCCTGAAGAGCTTATTATTTAACAAATAAACAAGCTTAGGAAACTGCTGATAGTAAACAGGAAAAATCATTACACTTAGTACTTAAAATATTATTTTCAGTTACTGAACTGACGATGATGTACATTAGACTATAGAATAAAACTAGTAATTTTGTTAACAATGAACATATTTCATTTCCATTACTATGCTGAGATAACATAGTGAGAGTAAAATTTACAAAGAAAATTATTTTTTAAAAATAAGAATTCCTGGCCAGGCGCAGTGGCTCACCCCTGTAATCCCAGCACTTTGGGAGGCCAAAGCAGGTGTATCACCTGAGGTCAGGAGTTCGAGACCAGCCTGGTCAACATGGTGAAACCCTGTCTCTACTAAAAATGAAAAAAGTAGCCAGGCTTGGTGGCCTGGCTCTGTAATCCCAGCTACTCGGGAGGGTGAAGTGGGAGAATTGTTTGAACCTGGGAGGTGGAAGCTGCAGTGAGCCGAGATACCACCACTGAACTCCAGCCTGGGCCACAGAGTGAGATCCTGTCTCAAAAAAAAAAAAGGCCGGGCGTGGTGGCTCACGCCTGTAATCCCAGCACTTTGGGAGG
>NW_012106386.1:1362101-1364443 GCF_000951045.1 Mandrillus leucophaeus
TCCTGCTAGAATGTAACATTTAGTAATATTAGTGTATAGTATCTTTAAAGCATCCATACCTTGTTGTCCTCCCAATAAAGTGCAAAACATTCATCTCCAGGTTTCCACATTTTTGCATACTCCATAGGAATAGATGATTCTAGTATTTTTTCTGGCTTAATTGGCCCAGTTCTTCTTTTGGGCCCACTACTGTAAAATATTTTATCATCATAGGGTATAGTTGTGACAGGTCCTGCTGGCTTAATAGGTCCTATTCGTCTTCCTTTCAGTGGCATTTCTACTTCTCCATTTGGAACACCAATGAAACTATTACTTCGAACTGGATTCTGATTATCAGTATTTACATTAAAATGTTTTTCAATTTTTATACCACTGAAAGCTTCATTATTTATTGTATGTGATTTCCTGTCATAAAAATAATCAGAAATAGATGTTTGGTTTTCTCTTTTTCCACGTTTTTGATTATTATAATCTACACATTCTTGAGGAAGTGGATTTTCTTTTGCCTCTGCAAAGCAAGGACCTTTTCCTGATCTGCTTTGCATAGAGTTATCTCTTTTTTTAAAAGCACCATCACTATGCTGAGAACCTAAAGGATATGAAGTATCTTTAGTTCTGTCATATCTAGAATACGGTCTATCACATTTGATTCTGTCTTCGGCCCATACTTCAGATGCTGAAGAAGTACTTGGTCTTTCAGAACCTCTATTTCGAGGTAATCCACTGCCTTCTAAAACTGACTTTGAATTTTGGGAGTCTCTTTGAAAACGAGGCGGTTTTTCATTTCTTGGCTGCCTGGTATCATTTCTAGGAGGATGTCTCAGATGATTATTATCTTTTACTCCATTTTGCTCAGTATTTGACGATCTGTATTGTCCCTGATGAAGCTGCTGTGGCTGTGATTTAGGGTCTGAAAGGTAAAAGTATACCATATGCAAATTAAGATGAAGACTCTGCATTAATAATTATTTCAAAATGCTTTATTCTATTAATACAAAATTATCAAACTACTATTCTAAAATCTTCTTCCATCTTCCTACATCATTATCTTACTCCTTCTCTGCTTCCTTGGAGTCCTGCATTTCTAATGTACAGTTTTCTTAGTCAGCAACATTAATAAAGTAAAGTAGTAAAATGGACTACAGAAAAATGGTGGATAATCCAAATTCTTATAATATAGCTACCTACATATGCTATTCTGGTAAATCATCTCCTAAAACATTAATGAAACAGATCTGCAAATTGCTAACTCAGAAACGGCTATGAAACTGCACAAGTACAACCCTGATCAACTCCTTCTGAATGCCACTCTAATTTAGAAATATATAGCTATTATTATCAGTCATGTTCTAGCCTTAGCAAAAATGTTTCTTTTCAAATCTTTCTGGATCTGGGAATTGCTACGTGTTTATGTTACAAACAGATATCCTACTATAAAAAAAGAGTTTATGTTACACATAGATATCCTACTATACAAAAGAGTTAATTTTCTTGATCTGTCAAAGTAATTAAGAGTAGGGACTACTTGGAAATACAGAAAAGTGTCAAAAGTGGAAATACCAAAAAAGTGTCAGAAACATTACTAAGCATAACAGTGCCTATAATGTCCAAGAAGTAACATGATAAATATATATAGATAATTTTTGATGGCTATATTTCACATAGTGATTTCTATTCTGTTTCAGTTTGTACCATGTCACTTATACTTTCTTCCTCCATAATTTCACTTAGCATGTCTATAACACGATTACCAAACATACCAAACATACTCATTAGTCTCTGGTGTATGTGTCTTGTTTCTCTCATCATACATAATCAACATGCAGCTGTAATTATTCTTATATTTCCCCAGGGTTACAACTTTTCCAATGAGAGCCTCCACTGACATCTTGGGTGAGACTGTTTCCTCTGTTGCAAGGAAATTAACTACAAGAAAATTAACTTCATTGACCTACAGATACAAAATGCCAAAAGGACCCTCCCCCAGCATCCCCAGGCATGCTGACTGTCAAAACTTTCCCCAAAACATTTCCAAACAGCCACCGGAGGCCAAAAGGTATCTGGTAGATTGTTTAAAACAACAGGAATAAACGTTTAAAGGTTACTGAGTGACAAAACAGGTCACGATTAAAGATCAAAGCTCAAAGTGGTCAGGTCAGGCATGGTGGCTCACACCTGTAATCCAAGCACTTTGGAAGGCTGAGGCAGGTGTATCGCTTGAGGCCAGGAGTTTGAGACCACCCTGGGCAACATGGCAAAACCCTGTCTCTACTAAAAATACAAAAATTAACCAGGTGTGGTGGTGCACACCTGCAATCCCAGCTACCCAGGAAGCTGAGGCA
>NW_012106386.1:1367345-1381457 GCF_000951045.1 Mandrillus leucophaeus
CTCACTCTGTCACCCAGGCTGGAGTACAGTGGTACAATCTTGGCTCAGTGCAACCTCCGCCTCCCGGGTTCAAGCAATTCTCCTGCCTCAGCCTCCCAAGTAGCTGGGATTACAGGTGCAGACCACCACGTCTAGCTAATTTTTGTATTTTTAGTAGAGACTGGGTTTCACCATGTTGGCCAGGCTGGTCTCGAACTCTGGACCTCAGGTGATCCACCTGCCTCGGTCTCCCTAAGTGCTGTGATTACCGTGAGCCCCGTGCTCAGCCAGAAAAGCAATTTTAAATAAACTAAGGAATATATCCCAAATCAACTGAAAAGGCAGCTCCTTGGTTCCCTGGTCAGAATCTAATTGTTCTCCTCTACCCTTTTTAAGAAGACATCATAATTCTAAACTACATTAGATAGCAAGGGGCAGCACAGGTCAGGTCTGCAATCACTCTAATAAATATATTAATATAGTTTTCTGTACAGACAGCAGAGTAAAATACATCACATTTTTTTTAATCAGCCTAAAGGAAAAGGTGAAAAAAAAAGCACAAGTAGAAATGGGTAACATTTAACATTAAATAGCAGAAAAAAGAAAAGATTAGCAAAAAAAAAAAATGATAGAAAAATGTATTACAGGACCAGTGCTGTGGCTCATGCCTGTAATCCCAGCACTTTGGGATGCCAAGGTGGGTGGATCACTTGAGGTCAGGAGTTCAAGACTAGTCTGGCCAACATGGTGAAACCCCATCTCTACTAAAAATACAAAAATTAGCTGAGCATAGTGGTGTACACCTGTAGTCCCGGCTACTCGGGAGGCTGAGGCAGGACAATTGCTTGAACCTGGGAAGTGGAAGCTGCAGTGAGCAGAGATGGTGCCGCTGCACTCTAGCCCGGGAGACAGTGCCAGACTCTGCCTCAAAAACAAACAAATAAATAAATAAATAAACTAAACGAATAATTAAGAATTAACTTATTAATTGTCACAAATCACTTAAGTCTGTATATAAGTATGTACTAAATTAATCAGGCATCTTAAAATATTAACACTTTTTTTGCAGAATATTCTCCAGCAGCAGTTGTACCTGCATTCTATAGTAGAAAATCAGGTAGAATTTGTTTCCCAAGGCTAATCCTCACTTTATTCTGATACACCTACCTGAAGAAATGCCTTAATATTTATTAAGATCCTACTATACGCCTGACTCTATGTTAAAGGTCTTTTGCCTACATCATTTCATGTAATCTTCACAACCATCCTAAAAGGGCAGTATTATCATCTTTATTTTGCAAGTGAAGAAACAAAGGAATGTGACTCGACTAAAGGCTTGTGGTAGAAAATGCTGAAGCCAGAATTAAACTGAAATCAAACTGAAGCTAAAACCCAGGATTTTTCCATTATACCAAGCTGCCGGGGCGGGGGGAGGGGGGAACCCAGAATGTAACAAACAACATGTTAGCTTCAATTTTATCACCCGTATCTGTTCATTTCTGGTGAGATGTAGAAATCACAAAGGCTCTTTCACAATCCCTGATGGGGCTGAAAAATACATTTGGACACTAGGACTGCCAGAATCCCGACCTAAAATTAATAATCTCTTTCCATTAATGCAGGAAAAACCTAAACTTCTATTGAAAATTGGATTGGTATTTAGAGCTCACAAACTGGCACTTAGAAATAGCAAAAGAAAGACTACATAGCTTTTTATCACAGGGGTGCCACTTACTAATTCTGTAACCTTAGGCAAAATATTCAACTTTTCTGAGCCTCATCTTTAAGATGCGGTAATAATAGAGCATACCTCGGAGGATTAACATATGTAAAGTACTTAGAACAGTATCTGGCTTTAATAAGCACCCAATAAATGTTAGGTGTCATTATTAGCATTAAAATTCAGCAAATAAACTTAATTGATGACACATCAGGAAAGACCAAAAATCAGAAAATAAGGTGCTTCCCTATTTATACATTCCCACTACCACCAACTCCCATTTTTAGCTAAGATCTTTAGCTTGCTTTAGTTTTCTTGTTTATTTGTTTTTATTTGATTCTTAATGAAAACAGGGCAGGAAGAATGCTTTAATAAAAACTTCTTTATTGTCATATTATGAAAGTCATATTACAGAGAAAATTCAGATACATCAGAAAATCAAAATCATACCCTAATACTGTTTTTCACTTCAAATATAGTATATCTATAAACGTTCTCCATATAAAAATTTTCTCTACATCCTTTAATTTTTTCTATATTAAAAATGCTAAGAAATATTTAAAAAGAAAAAAATTACTCTTGATCCTATCACTAGAAAAATGTGTACAAGAAAGTTCCACCTTCTGCTTATCCAATCCCACTTCCAGATATAGTAATTATTCACAGTTTCGCAGGTTACTCTCTTTTATATAATTCATACACATTCTTTTTTTTTTGAAACCGAGTTTCACTCTTGTTGCCCAGGCTGGAAGTGCAATGGTGCAATCTCTGCTCACGGTAACCTACACCTCCCAGGTTCAAGTGATTCTCCTGCCTCAGACTCCTGAGTGGCTGGGATTACAGGCATGTGCCACCATGCCTGGCCATTTTTTTGTATTTTTCGTAGAGACAGGGTTTCTCCATGTTGGTCGGGCTGGTCTCCAACTCCTGACCTCAGGTGACCTGCCTGCCTCGGCCTCCCAAAGTGCTGGGATTATGGGCGTAAGCCACCACGCCCAACCCATACACTTCCTTTTTTAACAAAACAAGTAGACTCATGCTATATCTCATGGGCTACAATTCAGTTTTAAAATGAACAGTATCTCATGGGCATCTTTCCATTTTAGTGACTACAGGTATCTCATTCATTTCAGTATTACATTTTTTTAAGAAAAGGCTGCTTTAAATATTTTTTACATAGTTACTATGTTGAGAGTAGGGTGTGAGTCTTGCTCAGCATTGTTTTCTCCAGTGCTTAGCTACGATAGAATCAGGCAAATAAGTGATACTCAGTAAATATTTGCTGAAAGAAAGAATTACTGAAAACACTGGGAATGAAATAAGCCTCCAAGTTCAAAATTGCTACCTGTTTAACACCATTACCTGGGCTTAGCTAAGGCTGCAAGATTGAAATAGAAAATGTACTCCTTTACTTTTCCTCCTTTAAGAGAAGTATGCATCAAAGCACATTAGGGTAGATTTAGATTGAGTTCAAATGATCAGAGAAAAAGACTCCACAATACACCAAAAGTAAGCTTATAAAAGCCATCTCTGATTTTCACTAGAGAACACTGAGCTTGAGGCCAAATAAACTGCTTCTCTAGTTTTGCAGTAATGCACCTTTGACAAAGTCACAAAGAACCCGTTTCCTCATTTGTAAAATGTGAGTAATGATTCTTATCACAGGATTATGGCAATGATTCATTTTAAGAATATATATAAAACTGCTTTCTCCTGGGTCCAAAGTGTTTGGAATTAGACTGACTACTGGAATTAAATTCCAGTCCTACCACTGAGCAGCTGTGTGACCCTTATAAAACTGGGATGATGCTACTTACCTCTTTCCTTCACTGATACTCATCATAGTTACTGAGCATTGACTGCTGGTGGCATTGTCAACGCTCTCCTAGTCACTCTATATGAAAGCAGTAGGTAAGACACATTGCCCTCTATCCTGTGAAGCTTAGTTATAATGGGCAGAGGCAGACAACAAATAGGTACAAAGAACAAATAATGTGGCTTAAAGCTGTAATAAAATCTATGAAAGAAATCGACTTATGAAAAAACAAGGAGTGGGGAGTACAGCAATGTAGAGGGAAAACGTCTCTGAAGAAATGGTGTTTACATGAGCCCTAATGAGAGGAAATGCAAGGAAAGTAGGGATGAGTCGTCCAAGAGGAGAGAACAACACATACAAAGATCCTGGGCTAGAAACCTGCTTAAATTCTAAGTAAAGCCATAATCAACATTAATTATTAATTTCAAAGGAAAAATTATTGTATATTCCAATATCATAAAGTTGATGTCCATTATGCTAAGTAAAAACATCAGATCTCAGAAAAAATGATCACAAGAATTAACATTAGTTTTAATTTGGCATGGAATTTTTCTTTCAATTATAATTTGTACAATTATTCAAATACATACAGTTGTTTTCCTGTTCTCATTAAAATCTTTATAGATACGACACATATTAAACTGAAGACTAAGCTCAAAATAAGCATACTTAAGATGCCCAATGTTCAAAGAACTAACTTTTTGGTGTTTCAAAGCCCCATTAAAAAAAAAACAAACAAACAGAGAAAAGCCAATTTTTAAAAAGTTAGTATAAAGCATAAGACTACTGCTGTTATAAATGAACAAATAATGAGAATTCTGAGAAAAAGTGCCACACACATCAACAATACAACTGCAAAGATTACCCAGTTTAGTTCCATCTAAAAGCCCAAGCTAGCCCCTACAAATACAAAAAAGAAAAAAATGTCCAGTTTAGTAAAATTTCTCACATAATTAAAAAACCAAATAAGCGTACCTCAGAGTACAGTTATAACATCCCTATTTCACAGATAAGGAAGCTGAAGAGGCTTGACAAGCTTACACAGCTAGCACAGCGCAGAGCTGGGATTAACTGAGTAGATTCCAGACCCCAGTATTAACCTCCCTCTTAAACCTCAATAAAGTTACCATTATACTACTAGCATTAAATCATTAATAACCATGAGTTATTTTCAGTATTTCATCATGAAACTCAGGTTAGGATTACTATAAAAACATTTTTCTGCCAGGGTTAAAGAAAGTACTAATGGACAAATTGATCCATTAAATGAAAATACATGAATCTGAGTAATTTAGCTACTTGGGTAAAGTCAGATGTGGCTCTCTTGTTGATAAACAGGTATTTATATACGAGGCACTAGACTTGTGGGTCAAAAACCATTTAGAAATAACAACCTTATGTTATTTTTGCTTTAATTCAAATATTAATATACAAGCTTATTTCCTTATCTGTCAAATGGAAATAATATATGCTTTGCATTTGCAGACAATAAAATGAATTAACAGTATGCAAAGCACCTAGCATAGTCCCTGGCACATAGCAGATGCTCAATAAATGACACTTATTATTTTATCTTATGGTTAATAAATGTGTAAGTGAACGGACAATTAAATGAGGAGGAAGAAAATAACAGCAAAAATGAAAAAGAGGCTCATGTGTTCTAGTATTCTAAGAAAAGCTATATCCATCTTCTACAGATCCAAGTACCAAAAAAGTAATATTATGATATGCAAAGAAATTAAATTAATTTAAAACAATGTAGATTTAATATGAAAACCCTACAATAGAGGAAACTTCTTCAGTTTACTAATGCTCAATTAGATAAAACATCTAATATTTCAAAAATTCAGAGTATATTAGGATCATTCAAATTTAGAAATGCCCCTAATAATATTCTAATAAAACTGTGGGCTAAAAGGAAACTACACAGTCTCTTTTTATGGTATTTTACAGAGACTAGTTCTGAAAAATTAGGTCCTTTGGGTTTGGCTCTTAGTAAAGTCTGGAGATGTTTGTAGCTTAGTGCTGGATACATTATTAGTCTAAGAAAGCATCCACGTATATAATGCACTAAGCATAATTTAAGGTTCATAAAAGATGAAGCCTAGAACTCACACATACCTAGGCAATTAAATATGACATTGAAATTATTAACTACCTTTTTACATGTATTTACAAAGTTAAAATACTATAATGACTTAAAAAGCAACACACCAATGGCAGGACAAGGTTTTTTCACTCACCAGTGTTTTTTTCTAAATCACAATTCTAGGTGAGGCCAATTTTTAGGGATTTTTCCCCAATACTACAATTATGTAACAAACCATTACTCAAACTTAGTGGCATAAAAGAACATTCACTTTATTATGCTCACAGATCCTGTGGGCCAGGAATTCAGAAAAGGCACAGTGGGGACAGTGTGTCCCTCTTGGATGTGGAGCCTCCAGTGTTAAGATGCACAGCTTGAGAGGGGCTCAACAGCCAGCACCAGAACTACCTAAAGATTCACATACCACACAGGTCCAGGGCCAGGGCTGGGAGCATTTAAAGACTAGGACTGAGCACTGGAGACAGCCTCTCCATGAAGCTTGGGTGCCTCACTGCATGGCTGTCTCAGAAGAGGCAGCAGTGTAGTATATTTTCACTTCCCACCTGGTACTGTGCCTACCATCTTAAACTACCTGCCTGGCCTTGTTACTCTGACAAAAAGTGTCATGCTGTCAGAATGCAAGTAAATCCAGAGTCTGCAATGTCCTAACAACATAAACCAGAACATTTCAAACGTACTGTAGTGAAAGACCAGGGTTTTTGTTTTAGCTGCTGGTTCTGGTTTTAATTTCCAATCTGCCGCTGACTGTTACTTTTGTAAAATGCAGTAACAAATGTTTAGGTACGATCAAATTGCTAAAGGGGTTTCTAAACGCTCTCAATTTCAGCACTTAATCTGTACTTGTTTGCTGACTAGATACTAAGTGGCTCTGGCACAGACTATTAACTATTACAGGTAACAAGTTGTCCACAAATAGAATTGGAAATAATTAACTCAAGTTAAGTTTAAAATACTATCTAAAAATTTGGGGTATATTTGTACTTCAAAAAGAATGGAATGGTAAAAAGGAATCCGCTTTACAGGAAGAAAAAGTCAAGGGCTGGGAAGCCCATAGAGATGGCTAGGAATAGAAAGAAAGTGATAGGCTGTGGGTAGATAGCTATACATTTCTTCTGCTTTCGGCTGTGCTGGCAGTTGATGACTTTACTCACATAGCAACCATTTATCCCTGGTTTCCAAACAGGCACTCTACCATAGATTTCCATCAATATGCAGTAATGCTGTTTGATGCAATAAGATACAAATATACATTATAGTCAATACATAGATGATTCTTGAGGAAATCTCTAACAATAACATCTAGCCTAATATATACATATTTTCTCTATTATCATTATATTACATTCCCTTTGTGAGGTCCCTATTCTTCAGTCTTCAAAGTTCAAGCAGTAAATCTACAAGGCAAACTATCCAAAGAGCCCTGAAACTTGAATTAAAAAAAAAAAAAAAAGCAAAAACAAAGCCAAAAAGACACCTTCCGTGAACTATTCAAGACCTGCAACTTGATGTGAAGTACACATCAACCATTAATGTTAGCCTTATATCTGCTAATATCTGAACAGATTATTTACATCTATATCCTGTTAACTAATATAAATACTAATTTTCACAAAATCCACAGAAAATAAGAGTAATGGAACACCATAAAAACAATATATATAGTATAGTCTGAATTTTATCCTGCCAATGAGAAGAGTCAATGGAGCATTTTAAGCCAGCAGGAAGTGTGATCAAATTTGTGCTTTGAAAGGTCATTGATCACAATATGGAGAATGGGATGATAAGGTTCTGCAAAAAACAGTGAAAGTCTGATGAAAGCCTTGATGAAGGCCTGAAGTAGGGCAATGAAGGTGGAGATGATATATGATGAGTGGAGGATGCTGTTGCATCTGCTGCTGTTGCTGATGCCAAGCACTATGCTTAGCACTTCATATACATTATCTAAGTTGATCTTCCCAATGATCCTGTAGCCCTACAACAGGTGCTGTCACTACTTCTCCATTTCCTGATGAGAAAATTAAGGTTAATAGTTTATATCTCACCCAAAGACATACAACTAGTATTCAAGAGCTGTAAGTTTAGTGGTGGAATTAGTTGTATGTATCTGCTCCAGTACCCTGTCCTTTTCATTTGGTAACAGAAAACAATGTAATCCAACCTTACTTTGTTCAGAATATTAATAAAAATGTCAACTAGAATTATGTTTTATTCCAAGTTAAAGATATAACAAAAAGTCAATGCTGAGAAAAATTTCTAAGAAAAGTAAATGTGATAATCAATTATTTCTAATGAAACTTTAAAAAATCAGAATATATATATTTTTTCCAACCAGCCTGACAAATTACTGTCCAGAATCTGATATGATATAACAAGTCCATCCAAGCCAAGGCTTACTCCACTAAATTCTGACTTCTAGGGGTACTAAAACTAAACAAAATACTCAGATAGCTTAGGCTGATATAAAACATAGAAGCAAGAAAGATTTGTTTATGCAACTGTATTAGAAAAACAAACCTTTTAAACCCTAAATATATGCAAACCACTAAATCACAATTACTTCTTGGTAATGTCAATTTGAGTCTATAACAGACTCAAATAATGATGCTGCTAATATGAACATAAATAAGATCTTAACTCTCTTCATTAGCTGTCTATAATGCATGTAACCATTAAACATTAAGATGTTATCCTGAAACACTGTCTAGATTTATTTTAGAAAAATATCCAACATTTTCTCCCATCAATGAAGAGTTAATTTTAGAACAAGAGATTTACAGAAAATAACCAAATTTTCCACCAAAGTGGAGATTCAACTTAATAAAAGTAAAAATTTACTCTGGGCTTTAACTCCAATTAAAAATACATGCTATCTTAAAATGAGCTCAAAAACAATTCAGTAGCTTGCCTCAACAGTTTGTTTGTTTGTTTGTTTGTTTGTTCTACAATATACCCCAGCTCACCTAAGAATACTGGCACTTAGTAGTGTGAGAAGGTCAACAAGAGAAAGTAACACAACGATCCCTGCTAAAGATACCTGAGGGCAACCAACACACAGCTTTCCCATCAATCCTGTTATCTTCATCATACCTATGAAGACACAGCCAGGAGAATATAAGAAAGAGCTACAAGCACTATAATCTTCCATATATGTATATGCATATGTGTGTGTGTGTGTGTGTGTGTGTGTATCACTTTATTGTCTAGCTATTGGTACTTATGTGTGTTATCATGAATGTCTTCTGTGTGATGCCAACATCATCAAAGAGAGTTTAGGGTCAGAAAAGCTGCTAGTAATGGTACAATCAGGTCCCGGTAAGGTAAACCTTTAAAACAATCAAATAGCAAACCAAACAGTGTTTTCAAGCATGCCTGATTATTTACTAGCCATTCAAAACAACTGGTAGGTCTTATTTTGGCAATAAAACTTTGAAATAAAAGACTAAATATTATTACAGGTTACAAATATACCAGATCAAATCTGATTACTGTTTTCAAAATAACTTCTGCTAAGCACTTACACTTTGTTCAGTATTGCTTTGTTTTACATTAAGTAAATGATGAAATCCTTTGAAAGTAAGCATTCCTATACTCCTTCAGTTTATGATTTCTTCTGTCTCACACACTAGACAGTGAGCATCTTTGGGACAAGAGCTACAAAATCAGTCTACTTCCCTGAGTTTTCTGAATGAGGTATTTTAAATACTAAATAAAATACAGCATTTATTGAATGAATAATTCCCCACAACACATACAACTATTGCCTGTTTTCAATCTCAATCCCATCTTACCCTATTTTCCATTTTGCAGACAAGAAATTTTTTCTTAAAGCACCAAAATAAACCTCATGGCTCTTATGCCAAAAACCCTGTAATGCCTTTGTATCACATTTGGACAGAATTAAAACTCCTTAGGACAAAATCCTTGTAAACTGGCTCTAGCCTGCCAATTCCAATTCTCTCCTCACAGCACTGCCTCTACCATATGTTCCCAGGCACAGGAAACTGGTGCTCTGATGCCTCCACACCTGTATACATAGTGCTCCCTCTACTTGGACTGCCCCAACACTTCTCCTCAGTCTTGGCTAGATGCCATCTCCCCTAAGAAGCCTTCTGCTCATTTCCTGAATCAGTCAGTGTGCCCTCCCCACACAGTACATCTAGGAGAGATTAAAAATTTTGCTTCCTGGATGTAGTGTGATGGGTCCCGAACAAGGTTACTAAACCTTGAAGGCAAAACTGTGAGTCAAGGTCATGGTGCTCATCCAAGGAGCAGGTGTCCCTGAGAACCCAAACATAAATTTTACAAACCTTTATGATGTGTTTTCCCTTTAAAACTGAATGCTTTTAACAGCAACTAGGTCACATCTTGAATGCTTTGCTGCTTAGAAATTTCTTCTGCCAGATACCCTAAATCAACTCTCTCAAGTTTAAAGTTCCACAAATCACTAGGGCAGGGGCAAAATGTTGCCGGTCTCTTTGCTAAAACATAACAAGGGTCACCTTTGCTCCAGTTCCCAACAAATTCCTCATCTCCATCTGAGATCACCTCAGCCTGGATTTCATTGTCCCTATCATTATCAGCATTTTGTTCAAAGCCATTCAACAAGTCTCTAGGGTGTTCCAAACTCTCTCCCATTTTCCTGTCTTCTTCTAAGCCCTCCAAACCATTCCGACCTCTGCCTGTTACCCAGTTCCAAAGTCACTTCCACATTTTTGGGTTATCTTTTCTGCAGTGCCCTACTCTATTGATACCTATTTACTATATTAGTTCATTTTCCTGCTGCTGATAAAGACATACCTGAGACTGGGTAATTTATACAGGAAAAAGGGTTTATTGGACTTAACAGTTCCATGTGACTGGGGAAGCCCACAATCACGGCAGAAGGCAAGAAGAAGCAAGTCACATCTTACGTGGATGGCAGCAGGCAAAGAGAGAGCTTGTTCAGGGAAATTCCACTTTATAAAGCCATCAGATCTCATGAGATTTACACTATCACAAGAACATCTTGGGAAAGACCTGCCCTCATGATTCAATAACCTCCCACTGGGTCCCTCCCACAACATGTAGGAATTCAAGATGAGATTTGGGTGGGGACACAGCCAAACCATATCAACTTCTATAGTGTCTCCTAAATCATGAGGTTATGGGAAAATATGGCATAAAAGTCTGGAAAATTTGCAGACTGACAATGTGATAGAAAAGAAAATCCCATTTTCTAATAAATCCACATCAGCTGCAGAAATATGCATAAGTAACAAGGAGCTGAATGTTAATCCCTAAGATAACGGGGAAAATGTCTTCCACGTCAGAGGTCTTCATGGAGCCCCTCCCATCACAAGCCAGGAGGCTTCGGAGGAAAAAATGGTTTCATGGGCTGGGTCCAGGGTCCCCATGATGTGTGTAGCCTAGGGACTTGGTGCCCTGCATCCCAGCCACTCTAGCCATTGCTGAAAGAGACCAACGTAGAGCTTGGGCTGTGGCTGCAGATGGTGCATGCCTCAAGTCTTGGCAGCTTCCACATGATGTTGAGCCTATGAGTGCACAGAAGTTAAGAATTGGGGATTGGGAACCTCCAACCAGATTTCAGAGGATATATGAAAACTCCTGAATGCCCAGGCAGAAGTTTGCTGCAGGGGCAGGGCCCCTCATAGAGAACCTCTGGGGGCAGTGCAGAAGGGAAATGTGGAATCAGAGTCCCCACACAGAGTTCACTACTGGGGCACCCCCTAGTGGAGTTGTAAGAAGAGGGCCACCATCTTCCAGACCCTAGAATGGTAGATCCACCAAAAGCTTGCACCATTCACCTGGAAAAGCCACAGACACTCCTCACCAGTCTGTTAAAACAGCTCGGAGAGAGGCCGTACCCTGCAAAGTCACAGAGGTGGAGCTGCCCAAGACCATGGGAGCTCTCCTCTTTCATCAGTGTAACCTAGATGTGAGACATGGAGTCAAAGGAGATCATTTTGGAGCTTTTAAGATTTGACTAACAGCTGGATTTCTGACTTGCATGGGGCCTGTAGCCCCTTTGTTTTGGCCAATTTCTCCCATTTGGAATGGCTGTATTTACCCAATGCCTGTACCCCCATTGTATCTAGGAAGTAACTAACTTGCTTTTGATTTTTCAGGCTCTTAGGCAGAAGAGATTTGCCTTGTCTCAGATGAGACTGGACTTTTAAGTTAATGCTGAAATGAGTTAAGATTTTGGGTGACTGTTGCGAAGGCATGATTGGTTTCGAAATGTGAGGACATGATATTTGGGAGGGGCCAGGAGTGGAATGATATGTTTTGGTTGTATCCCCACCCAAATCTCATCTTGAATTCCAACAAGTTGTGGGAGGGACCCAGTGGGAGGCAATTAAATCATGGAGGTAGGTCTTTCCTGTGCTGTTTTCATGATAGTGAATAAGTCTCATGAGATCTGATGGCTTTATAGAGTTTCTCTGAACAAGCTCTCTCTTTGCCTGCTGCCATCTATGTAAGATGTGACTTGCTCCTCCTTGCCTTCCACAATGATTGTGAGGCTTCCCCAGCCACATAAAATTGTAAATCCAATACACCCTTTTTCCTGTATAAATTACCCAGTCTCGGTTGTGTCTTTATCAGCAGCTTGAAAACAAACTAATACAGGAGTCAAAAGCAAATGTAAGGGGATAGGAGGATGAAAGGAAATCAAAAGAGTTCTCAGTGGGACAGTATGAATAGAGGTTGGGACAAAAATACTCATTAAGTCAGAGTCAGGAAAAAGAAAGATCTGAAGCAGCAGCAGAGACTCTGTTGCTGGCTTTGCAGAAGCAAACAATATGTAAATTGTCTATGGGGTGGCCCATGTGGCAACAATCTGAAGGCAGCTTTTAGGAGACAAAGCAGTCTCCAGGCAACACCAAGCAAAAAACAGGACCTCAGTCCTGCATCCACAAGGAAATGAAATTCTGTAAGAACTGGTGAGCCTGTAAGAGGACCTCAAGTCTCTGATAAGATCACCGCTCCAACCAAAATCTTAACATCAGCATCTGAGACTTTAAACAGAGGCCCCAGTGAAGCTGTGCCTAGACTCCTGACACAAAGAAACTATAAGGTAATAAAGTTGCATTGTTTTAAGCCACTAACTTTGTGGTAATTTGTTACACAGCAACAGAAAACTAATACATCATGCTTACAAATCTTGCCTACGTCAAACTTTGTTTTCTCAAATGCTACACTGCCTTTTCTATATAATCTAGCAAACATGCTTCAATTTTTATGAAATCTGAACATTTCACATTTGTTACAAAAGCATTTTATCTATGAGCTTATTTGGCTAGATTCAAAATATATCTGAATGAGAAATTGAATTTAAAAGCATATTTCCTTAACTTTTTGGATCGTATTTTGAAAACTTATCATTTTAGAAAATATTTACTATATTATGTGCTTAGAAAAAGGTTGCATATTACCATACTTAGTTCTCTTTTCAATATGTCAATCACTAAAGTATATAAAAAAAAATCACATTGTGAAAGCATTTTCACTCACTGTGTGAACGTTTTCAAACTATGTAACATGGGGTGAAAGAAGAGATATACCAATTTTACAATCAAAATGTTATATAAGATTATATAATAAATTTTCCAAAACAACAATCTGTTTACATAGCTATATCTGTCATCTAGATACGAGCAAATTAGGGAAAAATAGTTTGGTGAGATTACTAATCCCAGTTAGGGGGCAAAATAAGCTGCCATTATGTTTTCAGAATATAACATTTTCTTCTGTGCTTTTGTCAAACAATTAAGTAAATTTATAAATAAACAATCAGGATATATGTTCATATTATAGTTGCTTTATTATACAGTTCCAAATAAAGTTTGGTTTCTTATAAAGAATACACTAAAAAAAAAAAAAAACAAAAACACACACACAGAAAGAAAGAAAAAAAGAAAAAGAATTGACTTTAAATTAGCCTACCTTCCACATTCAAAGTTCCCATTTTAGATTCCAAGAAATCAAATAATGTGCTTGGTGCTGATGGCCTTGCGTTTCCCAGGTCCTCTTCATCTTCAGATCTTATTCGTCCCCTGCCTTTTCCTCTACCTTTAGATGTAAAAGCAAGAAATATGTACTATATATGCAAAAACAAAAAGAATATATACTAACATATAACCAAAAATTTTAAATAGGGATTTTAATTTCTTTCCATATTTTTTGTATAGTCTACATCTTTTCAGTAATTTTTTAAAGTTTTTTAAGTAATTATATTAAGTAGCACATTTAATCCTCTAAATAAATCATCTATTCAGAAGTCTGAATTTGTTTATATAAACTATCTTCTAAGTAAAAATTATAATTTATTCTTCAACCACAGACATTTTAAAAATAATATAGGACTGGGACTTGAAAAACCACATAATAAACTTGACCATGCAATGATTAAAGAATAATACCAAGGCCGGGCGCGGTGGCTCACGCCTGTAATCCCAGCACTTTGGGAGGCTGAGATGGGCCGATCAC
>NW_012106386.1:1381507-1384272 GCF_000951045.1 Mandrillus leucophaeus
GGGTTTTAAGTTTAGAACTTAACTGGAAGCATTCTCTAAGGGTAAATGCTTTAGCACAGGCAATAATAGCATGATGTAGAGCTAAACCAGCACACTTCCTCCATTAAGAAGGGAAGTGCAACAGTTGCCCAAATGCCACTGTCACATAGTCTCTCCCGAGGTCCATGAGGTCCATTTTTTGCGGGGAGCCAGGCAGGTCACACAAGTCAAGGAATTCAAAGAGAAATCACAGGCAGAGGACTAGAGTCACATGGGTGAGCGTGACGAATCCCAATCACTTAGTTCCTCTGGTTCCATGGCTGGGGGTCACACCTGCAACCACGAGCAGCACAGGCAGTAAGGTGCTGGGACACAGGAACTACAGGGGAAAAAAAATAGCAGGAGGGATGCCTTCACTGGCTTCCTCTCCACATGGATCACACCAAAAGGAAAGAGACTAAAGGACACATTTTACTCGCATCTATTTCTAGATGGGTAACAGATCATCTTCAGCTTGTACTACTCTGGAGTGTGTTCTGAAACACAGGGACTCCTTTGATCCTAAAAATTTAAAGAAAAAGCAGCTAACTTTCTTTTGCACAAGGGTATAGCTTCTTACTAGACATTTGCAGGCATCACAAAATCAACCCAGCCCTTTCAGTAGTCATATCAGGCAAGCCTAGGGAGAATGATTCTCTGAAGTTAGAGAAACAACCTCCAGGGGAACAATCTGAGGAATCCCCTCATTTAGGGCTTCCTCATTACAGGACCTTAGGCAAATAAACAGAGACTTTGGCTGATTTTCTAATGACCTTGATAAATATACAGAAGCCTTTCCGAAATTTAACTCAAGTGTTTGACCTCTCATGAAGGGATGTTATGCTGCTTCTAAGCCAAACCCTAACTACAGCTGAGAAACAGGCAGTTCTGCAGACAACAGAGAATTTCGGAGATGAGCAATATTTCTCCTATAATAGGCCAAAAGGGAAGAGAAAATAGGGAAGGTGAAGAAATAGGGGAAACACCATTCCCAATAGGAAGGGAAGCAAGACCTCTTGACAACCCTAATTGAAGCCCCCAGACTTTTCTATGGTGTTTTTCCTTCTTTCATGGTTTAAAATGATTCTTTTATAATGTTCATCCAAACTGGAAAAGTTAATTTCCCCAAACTTTAAAATTTGTGGCTTAGAGTTGAGCTAGAGGGAAAAAAATCCAGAAGCCTCACATGCTGGCAAAAGGCTAAAACATTTTTTTTTTAACCAATCAGGTTTTTGGCTTCTCTCTCCCTGTGCAAATCAGTAAAAGAAATAATAAGGATCACTGTTTATATTCTCTGTACATTTTAATTAATTAAAAAGGATTTGTGAGGTTAGTCTTAAACTGTAGCCAATCTGGTGTGCTTTACATGTCTTTCTGTATGGATCTATCAAAAGAAAGGGTACCTCAGGCTAGGATGCCTGAGGTAGGACCCAGGACCCCACTGGCCTGCTGTTCACACTAGCCCAACAAAATGGTCAGTAACAAACTTGGCTACAAGTCTCAGTCTTGTTTCATGTCCTTGGGAACATGACCTCAAACACATGGCAATACTTTTAGTCTCCACCATTTTACAATGATGGCTGTCATCTTGTGCTAAGTCAGTTCCTAGGTGGGGGCCACAAAATCAGATAAGCCAGTTTATTGATCTGGGCGGTGCAAGCTAATCCATTAAGGGTAGGGTTTACAAAATATCTTAAGCACTGATCTTGAGAGGTTAAGAAAGGATCAAAATCTTGTAGGCTCCACCTGCATGACTCCTAAGCCACGGTTTCTAATCTTGTGGCTAGTTTACTGGTCTGGTCCCCAGGAAAGAGGAAAGTATATCTTAAAAAGGGGCTGTTATCATCTTTGTTTCGGACTATGAACTGTAAACTAGGCTCCTCCCAAAGTTGGTTCAGCCTACACCCAGGAATGGGCAAGGACAGCTTGGGTGCTGGAAACAAAACGGACTTGGTTGGGTCAGGTCTCTTTCAATATCTCAGTCACAATTTTGCAATGACAGTTTCAAAAGCTGCTTATCACCCCTTTGAAAATACCTCATATATTTGCAGTTAAATCATAAAATAACTAAGGCTTGTTGGTTTCACCTATGTTACTTTCTGTGAAATTAAAGCTGAAAATCTTACCTGCTTGGTATGGCTAAAGTGGAGTAACAAGAGGGTTAAAGAGATTTTCTTAAGGAGCACCCAGCTTCATTAAAAGTGAATATCTAAGTTACAAGTATATTTAAACGGCCTTTATGTTTGTCTCTTCTTGGATCTTGTTTTTCTGGAAAAAGTTTTTTTTTTTCTTTTCAGTTAACAGAAATAACTTTCTCCGTTTTTTTGTCTTGCTACTCAATATACACAAAAGAGGCCCCAAGATAACTTCTGGTAGCTGGGACTCCTTAGAAAAAACAGAGGAGGCACCACAGAATGAAACCCCAGGAATTAAAAGCAGATAGTTCCCTCTCAAAATCAAAGGCAAAGGCTCTGTTCTGTTTTGCATTTTGTTATCTGACAGTTTTGAGTTTTCAGGTATCAAACTTCTTCACATCATGAGAGAGCTTTGGTGTGTGATAATGAGGTAGGAAATATACTTTAAAGATGGCTAATAGTAGTTCTAGAGAAATACTTAACTGTGCAAATCTGAATTAGAGAAGCATGCTCTTGGCCACCTGAAAGATACAGAAACATCTCCACCCACCACTGAGAGATGAGACTCCCATGGGGGATGGGCTGATTACAAAATAAGCTGATTAGCTTTGG
>NW_012106386.1:1384614-1389806 GCF_000951045.1 Mandrillus leucophaeus
CCCACACATAAGGCAATGCATAAACTTTTAACTATTTACAGTCTTAACTAAAAATTACATCTCATACTTATGTAAAAATGTCATTCTAATACAACAGTCTCTTGCTGATTTTTTACAAGAGGCAAGGAAGAATCTGTATGATATGTGGGGTTGTGCCTTGAGTATTCTCTGACCTCACAAGTAACACTGCAAAAGCAATGCACAAAAAAGAAATTTTATGGTATGTTAGAGTATGGCCTTTGAAAATAATATAGACAGTGAGGAGAAAACTACCTAATGAAACTTTTCCATGGTAAAAAATGGAAATTTTTTGATACTTCTCCATACTAGAAGAGAAATGTAATTCATACAGCACCTCTCCAAAATTGTAAAGTATTGAAGCTAACAAAATGATACCCCCCAGTAGCTTTTTTTAAAAAACTATTACTTGAGTATTCTATATTCATTAGCAATACTATCTATGATGCCTTTGACAGCTATACCCCAACAGGAAAGTCTACTTTACAAATGCCAGAATCCAAATCTCTTTTAAAAATCTAGACCTGAATAGAATTGAAGAACCACTTAAGGAGTATAAACATATCCTACAAAGAAATTTCTTGAGCTAACCCCAGCTGAGAAAAACATAACTTTATATATCTAATAGTTAATAAGTTCATACATTGTTTTCCTGATTTCTTTAGTTCTTTGTCAATGATTTCTCTCAGACCTTTGAGCATATATAAGACAGTTCATTTAAAGTCTTTGTCTAGTTAAGTCCAATGCATGAGCTATTTGAGGCACGGTTTCTATGGATTTCTCTTTTTCTTGTGAATGGGCTAAACTTTCCAGCTTCTTTGTAGGCTTTGTAATTTTTTGTTGGGAACTGGACATTTTGAATCCTGTAATTAGGTAACTGAAAGTCAGATTGTGCCTCCTCCCCAAGGATCACTACTGTTACTTGATGAAGGTTACAGTCATCAGTTTGCTTAGTGACTTTTCTGAACTTTTTTGACAAGAAATATATTCCTTCTGATGTGTGTCCACTGAAGTCTCTGTTCCATCATCTCCATTGTCAGCCAGTGACCAGCCTCTTTCTTCATCATTTACTTACCCTGGATGCTACAAGTGTTTGACTAGGATCCAGAGTTCTAAAATGGTTGCTTTGGACAGTGCTTGCCAGCTCAACAGCCGCTTCAGTAGAGAATATAGGACTTCAGTAGAGGGGCAAATTCCTTGAACTTTCTACTCCATCATCTTTATGATGTCATTTCTTTCATATGTTTTTAATCTCACAACACACCCCAATCTGCTAATGTTCTCTTGTGTTCTTTGTCAAGACATCTCCAGAGAAGTGTTCTCAATTTACTTAAGTTTAAGAGATTCTTGAGTTAGGGACCATGTATTTTTCAGCTCAGTGTATCCACTCTGTCTTGCCATTTAAACCCTGATTTTATTTATTTTATTGTTAAGAATGAGATGGCCTTATGTTCAAGGAAGCGGTACCCTGCCCTTAGTGATAAACTCATTCCCCTTGATCAGTGATTGATTTAGGAATGGACATCAGACCTAGTTCTAGTCAAGGAGATATAAATGGAAATCAGTTGAAGATTTCAGAAAAGATTTTCTTCTCTGATAAGATAGACCTTCAACCAGATAAATATTCCTCTTTCTTTCCTGTCTTGAAACTCTGTGTTAAGATTTCGCACATGGAGAATCCTACCGATACAGGAGTTAAGAAGAAATTATTTAAGCAGATAGTGAGGATACAGAAGTCCTCGGTAAGGTTTTCCTTTTAATGAAAAGTAGCAACAAATTATTTTCCTTTCTAACAAAGAGCAGCCTGTAAAATTGAGCTGCACACATAGATGCCAGCAGTGGTGCCAAACACATTCAAGATGGTGGCTCCATCATCCCTTCTGTTTGTCAGCCGTATAGCAGACAAGATGATGCCGGCTGAGAAGGAAAGTTCATTTGCATAATAACATTAGGGTGGGGAGGCCAGTCTTCCCTGGACACTATGTAAACATCATACCTGGTCGAACCAATCTGTGAGCCCTACATAAATCAGACATCACCTCCTCAAGCCAGACTATTTAATTTGGTGCATCTGCTGTTGGCCACTCTTTTCCTCTCAGAAGTCCCCTGTCTTTCACTAGGGAGAGACCTGTTTTCCTTTCTCTTTCTTTTTCTCCTGCCTATTAAACCTCCACTTCTAAACTCCCCGTGTTGTCCGTGTCCTAAGTTTTTCTGGTGCAAGATGACAAACCCCGGGTATCTCCCCCAGACAATGTAGTCGCTTCATATTGAGGACCTCGTCCAGGATACCAAGGTACAACATTCATTGAAACAGTGAGTACAGAAGTGGACTCCAACTCTGTCCTTTCATTTCAGGACTCTCATCCTCCATTCTAGAACCAAATCAACCAAATACTGGGCCCCCTTCAGCCATTTAAAAACAATTAGCATGGTTGCCAGTCTGACAAGACTTGGGGGACTGGCTTGCTAAAGAGAACATGGAGAGTCTCCCAGTACCCACAGGTTGCTGGGCAGGTGGGCTATGTTTGAAACAGTTTCCTTTCCTGGAGGAATTAGCTGTCACATGGGGCTGGAAGAGGTTCTGGAGAAACTGAGGATTTCTGGCTGGGGTTACTTCCCGGTGTTATCCAAAGGCTTCTGGACTCAGACCAGACTCCAACCACCGATGGGGCATTGGCGACAGGATCTCCAACTTTTCTATCATAATTTCCTCCTTTCCTGTCTATGACCGCCATAGCTCCTCTCCTCTCTGTGTATGCAGTGTGTTGGAAGTTTTACAGTTCATAGTAGTAATCTTGTTTGGCAAGATCAGGGAATGTCATAGTAACTGGGGATATAGTGCAAGGGAAGGCAGCTTTGTGATTTTCTAGGAACAGAAGGTCTCCCCATCCCCCACAGTGAGTGTCTCTCTCTACCCTTGGTCTGGAGAGCACATGGCATTTCCATGTCTCTCTCATCCCCTGAGGAGCAAATAGCACTCCCAGATCTCTGCCCTTGGTCTGGAAATGGCATGTCAAAGTCTCTCTGCCCTTGGTCTGGAGAGCACATGGCATGTCAAGGCCAACAGTGCCACCTAGTGGAATAGGGATTCTCTCTATGAGGCACATTATCAGTTATTTGCCGAAACACTCTTTCCAATTCTCTTCCCTTTCTGTGCTTCTCTACTAGAAACCAGGCTTTATGCTGCTTCTGTGAACAGAAGCATTCTGCCTTCAACGACTAGGAGTAAAATATCCTCCAAAACCAAATTTTAGTCTATATACTGTCCCATCAGCAGGAAAACAGCAACTCAATTCCTACGTTCTTTTAAGGCACCTACTCTACCTCCAATTAGAAGGGTACTTAATTAGTAAGGGGTTTTAAGTTTAGAACTTAACTGGAAGCATTCTCTAAGGGTAAATGCTTTAGCACAGGCAATAATAGCATGATGTAGAGCTAAACCAGCACACTTCCTCCATTAAGAAGGGAAGTGCAACAGTTGCCCAAATGCCACTGTCACATAGTCTCTCCCGAGGTCCATGAGGTCCATTTTTTGCGGGGAGCCAGGCAGGTCACACAAGTCAAGGAATTCAAAGAGAAATCACAGGCAGAGGACTAGAGTCACATGGGTGAGCGTGACGAATCCCAATCACTTAGTTCCTCTGGTTCCATGGCTGGGGGTCACACCTGCAACCACGAGCAGCACAGGCAGTAAGGTGCTGGGACACAGGAACTACAGGGGAAAAAAAATAGCAGGAGGGATGCCTTCACTGGCTTCCTCTCCACATGGATCACACCAAAAGGAAAGAGACTAAAGGACACATTTTACTCGCATCTATTTCTAGATGGGTAACAGATCATCTTCAGCTTGTACTACTCTGGAGTGTGTTCTGAAACACAGGGACTCCTTTGATCCTAAAAATTTAAAGAAAAAGCAGCTAACTTTCTTTTGCACAAGGGTATAGCTTCTTACTAGACATTTGCAGGCATCACAAAATCAACCCAGCCCTTTCAGTAGTCATATCAGGCAAGCCTAGGGAGAATGATTCTCTGAAGTTAGAGAAACAACCTCCAGGGGAACAATCTGAGGAATCCCCTCATTTAGGGCTTCCTCATTACAGGACCTTAGGCAAATAAACAGAGACTTTGGCTGATTTTCTAATGACCTTGATAAATATACAGAAGCCTTTCCGAAATTTAACTCAAGTGTTTGACCTCTCATGAAGGGATGTTATGCTGCTTCTAAGCCAAACCCTAACTACAGCTGAGAAACAGGCAGTTCTGCAGACAACAGAGAATTTCGGAGATGAGCAATATTTCTCCTATAATAGGCCAAAAGGGAAGAGAAAATAGGGAAGGTGAAGAAATAGGGGAAACACCATTCCCAATAGGAAGGGAAGCAAGACCTCTTGACAACCCTAATTGAAGCCCCCAGACTTTTCTATGGTGTTTTTCCTTCTTTCATGGTTTAAAATGATTCTTTTATAATGTTCATCCAAACTGGAAAAGTTAATTTCCCCAAACTTTAAAATTTGTGGCTTAGAGTTGAGCTAGAGGGAAAAAAATCCAGAAGCCTCACATGCTGGCAAAAGGCTAAAACATTTTTTTTTTAACCAATCAGGTTTTTGGCTTCTCTCTCCCTGTGCAAATCAGTAAAAGAAATAATAAGGATCACTGTTTATATTCTCTGTACATTTTAATTAATTAAAAAGGATTTGTGAGGTTAGTCTTAAACTGTAGCCAATCTGGTGTGCTTTACATGTCTTTCTGTATGGATCTATCAAAAGAAAGGGTACCTCAGGCTAGGATGCCTGAGGTAGGACCCAGGACCCCACTGGCCTGCTGTTCACACTAGCCCAACAAAATGGTCAGTAACAAACTTGGCTACAAGTCTCAGTCTTGTTTCATGTCCTTGGGAACATGACCTCAAACACATGGCAATACTTTTAGTCTCCACCATTTTACAATGATGGCTGTCATCTTGTGCTAAGTCAGTTCCTAGGTGGGGGCCACAAAATCAGATAAGCCAGTTTATTGATCTGGGCGGTGCAAGCTAATCCATTAAGGGTAGGGTTTACAAAATATCTTAAGCACTGATCTTGAGAGGTTAAGAAAGGATCAAAATCTTGTAGGCTCCACCTGCATGACTCCTAAGCCACGGTTTCTAATCTTGTGGCTAGTTTACTGGTCTGGTC
>NW_012106386.1:1392261-1397433 GCF_000951045.1 Mandrillus leucophaeus
TGCAGGATTGTTACATAGGTATACAAGTGCCATGGTGGTTCCTTGCACCCATCAACCCGTCATCTACATTAGGGATTTCTCCTAATGTTGTCCCTCCCCCCACCACCAACAGGCTCTGTGTGTGATGTTTCTCTCCCTGTGTCTATGTGTTCTCATTATTCAACTCCTACTTATGAGTGAGAACATGCGGTGTTTGGTTTTCTGATTTTGTGTTATTTTGCTGAGAATGATGGTTTCCAGCTTCATCCATGTCTCTGCAAAGGACATGAGCGCATTCTTTTTTTATGGCTGTATAGTATTCCATGGTGTATATGTGCCATATTTGCTTTATCCAGTCTATCATTGATGGACATTTGGGTTGGTTCCAAGTCTTTGCTATTGTAAACAGTGCTGCAATAAACATATGTGGTATTTCTGGTTCTAGATCCTTGAGGAATCACCAGAATGTCTTCCATAATGGTTGAAATAATTTACACTGCCATCAACAGTATAAAAGTGTTCCTATTTCTCCACATCCTCTCCAGCATCTGTTGTTTCCTGACTTTTTAATGATCGCCATTCTGACTGGTATGAGATGGTATCTCATTGTGGTTTTGATTTGCATTTCTCTAATGACCAGTGGTGATCAGCTTTTTTTCATATGTTTGTTGGCCACATAAATGCCTTCTTTTGAGAAGTGTCTGTTCATATCCCTCATCCACTTTTTGATAAGATCGGTTTTTTTCCTGTAAATTTAAATTCTTTGTAGATTTTGGATATTAGCCCTTTGTCAGATACAGATTGCAAAAATTTTCTCCCATTCCATAGGTTGCCTGTTAACTCTGATGACAGTTTCTTTTGCTATGCAGAAGCTCTTTAGTTTAATTAGAACCCATTTGTCAATTTTGGCTTTTGTTGCAATTCTTTTTGGTGCTTTAGTCATGAAGTATTTGTCCATGCCTACGTCCTGAATGGTATTGTCCAGGTTTTCTTCTAGGGATTTTATGGTTGTATGTCTTACATTTAAGTCTTTAATCCATCTTGGGTTAATTTTTGTATAAGGTGTAAGGAAGGGATCCAGTTTCAGTTTTCTGCATATGGCTAGCCAGTTTTCCCAACACAATTTATTAAATAGGAAATCCTTTCCCCATTGCTTGTTTTTGTCAGGTTTGTCAAAAACCATATGGTTGCAGATGTGTGGTGTTATTTCTGAGGTCTCTGTTCTGTTCCATTTGTCTATATATCTGTTTTGGTACAAATACCATGCTGTTTGGGTTACTATAGTCTTGTAGTATAGTTTGAAGTCAGGTAGCATGATGCCTCCAGCTTTGTTCTTTTGACTTAGGATTGTCTTTGCTACGTGGGCTCCTTTTTGGTCCCACATGAAATTTAAAGTAGTTTTTTCTAATTCTGTGGAGAAAATGAATAGTAGCTTGATGGGGATAGCACTGAATCTATAAATTACTTTGGGCAGTATGGCCATTTTCACAATATTGATTCTTCCTATCCATGAGCATGGAATATTTTTCCAATTGTTTGTACCCTCTCTTATTTCCTTGAGAAGTGGTTTGTAGTCCCCCTTGAAGAGGTCCTTCACATCCCTTGTAAGTTGGATTCCTAGGTATTCTCTTTGCAGTAATTGTGAATGGCACTTCACTCACGATTTGGCTCTCTGTTTTCGTATTATTGGTGTATAGGAATGCTTGTGATTTTGCACATTGGCTTTGTATCCTGAGAGTCTGCTAAAGTTGCTTATCAGCTTAAGGAGATTTTTGAACTGAGACAATGGGGTTTTCTAAATATACAATCATGTCATCTGCAAGCAGAGACAATTTGACTTTCTCTCTTCCTATGTGAATACCCTTTATTTCTTTCTGTTGCCTGAATGCCCTGGCCAGGACATCCAATACTATGTTGAATAGGAGTGGTGAGAGAGGGCATCCTTGTCTTGTGCTGATCTTTCCCTCTACACACTGCTTTAAATGTGTCCTAGAGATTCTGGTACACTGTGTCTTTGTTCTCATTGGTTTCAAAGAACTTATTTACTTCTGCCTTAATTTTATTATTTACCCAGTAGTCATTCAGGAGCAGGTTGTTCAGTTTCCAAATAATTCTGCTCTGTTTTGAGTGAGTGTCTTAATCCTGAATTTTAATTTGATTGCACTGTGGTCTGACAGACTGTTTGTTATTATTTTGGTTCTTTCACATTTGCAGAGGAGTGTTTTACTTCCAATTATGTGGTCATTTTTAGAGTTAAGTACAACATAGTGCTGAGAAGAACGTATATGCTCTTGATTACAGGTGGAAAGTTCTGTAGATGTCTATTAGGTCTGCTTGGTCCAGAGCTGAGTTGAAGTCCTGAATATCCTTGTTAATTTTTCTGTCTCGATGATCTAATATTGACAGTGGGATGTTAAAGTCTCCCACTATTATTGTGTGGGAATCTAAGACTCTTTGTAGGTCTCTAAGAACTTGCTTTATGAATCTGGATGCTCCTGTATTGGGTGCATATATGTTTAGCATCGTTAGCTCTTCTTGCATTGATCCTTTTACCATTACGTAATGCCCTTCTTTGTCTCTTTCAATCTTTGTTGGTTTAAAGTCTGTTTCATCAGAGACTAGGACTGCAACCTCTGCATTTTTTTGCTTTCCATTTGCTTGGTAAATATTTCTCCATCCCCGTATTTTGAGACTATGTGTGTCTTTGCATGTGAGATGGGTCTCCTGAATACAGCACACTGATGGGTCTTGACTCTTTATCCAATTTGCCAGTCTGTGCCTTTTAATTGGGGTATTTAGCCCATTTACATTTAAGGTTAATATTGTTATGTGTGAGTGTGATCCTGTCATTATGATGCTAGCTGGTCATTCTGCCCGTTAGTTGATGCAGTTTCTTCATAGTGTCGATGTTCTTTTTTTCTTTTTCTTTTTTTTTTTAATTTTAAATACTCTCGCTCTGTCACCCAGGCTAGAGTGCAGTGGTGCAATCTCGGCACACTGCAAACTCCGCCTCCCAGGTTCAAGAGATTATCCTGCCTCAACCTCCCAAGTAGCTGGGATTACAGGCATGCACCACCATGCCCAGCTAGTTTCTGTATTTTTAGTAGAGACAGGGTTTCACCATGTTGGCCAGGCTGGTCTCAAACTCCTCAAACTTGATCCTGACCTTGTGATCCACCCCACCCAGCCAGTGTTGATGTTCTTTACAATTTGGTAAGCTTTTGCAATGGCTGGTACCAGTTGTTCCTTTCCATATATAGCACTTCCTCCAGGAGCTCTCTTTGTAAGGCAGGCCTGGTGGTGATAAAATCTCTTGGCATTTTCTTGTCTGTAAAGGATTTTATTTCTCCTTTGCTTTTGAAGCTTAGTTTGCCTGGATATGAAATCTGGATATGAAATTCTTAAAGAAAACTCTTCTTTAAGAATGTTGAAGGGTGGCCACCACTCTTCTGGCTTGTAGGGTTTCTGCAGAGAGATCTGCTGTTAGTCTCATGGGTTTCCCTTTGAGGGTAACCCAACCTTTCTCTCTAGCTTCCCTTAACATTTTTTTCCTTCATTTCAACCTTGGTGAATCTGATGATTATGTGTGTTGGGACTGCTCTTCTCAAGGAGTATTTTTCTGGTGTTCTCTGTATTTTCTGAATTTGAATGTTGGCCTCTCTTGCTAGGTTGGGGAAGTTCTCCTGGATAATATCCTGAAGTGTATTTTCCAACTTGGTTCCATTCTCCCTGTCACTTTGAGGTACACCAAACGTAGGTTTGGTCTTTTCACATAGTCCTTTTTTTCATTCTTTTTTCTCTAATCTTGTCTTCCCGCTTTATTTGATTAAACTGATTTTTAATCTCTGATATCCTTTCTTCCATTTGATCAATTCAGCTACTGATACTTCTGTATGCTTCACGAAGTTCTTGTGCTGTGTTTTTCAGTTCCATCAGGTCATTTATGTTCTTCTCTCAAATAGATATTCCAGTTAACAATTCCTATAACCTTTTTTCAAGGTTCTTAGCTTCCTTGCATGGGGTTAGAACATGCTTCTTTAGTTAAGAAGCACTGTGTTGAGAGATCTGCTGCTCTCTTCAGAGCCGCCAGGCAGGAATAGTTATGTCTACTGAAGCTGTGCCGACAGCCGCCCCTTCCTCAAGTTGCTCTGTCCCAGGGAGATGGGAGTTTTATCTATAAGCCCCTGACTGAGGCTGCTGCCTTTCTTTCACAAATCCCCTCCCCAGAGAGGAGGAATCTAGAGAGGCAGTCTGGCTACAGCGGATTTGCTGAGCTGTGGTGGACTCTGCCCAGTTCAAACTTCCCGGTAGCTTTGTTCACACTGTGAGGGGAAAACTGCCTACTCAAGCCTCAGTAATGGCAGACACCCCTCTCCCCTACCAAGCTCAAGCATCCCAGGTCAACTTCAGACTGCAATGCTGGCAGCGACAATTTCAAGCCAGTGGATCTTAGCTTGCTGGGCTCTGTGGGGGTGGGATCCGCTGAGGTAGACCATTTGGCTCCCTGACTTCAGCCCCCTTTCCAGCACAGTGAACAGTTCTGTCTTGCTGGCATTCCAGGCGCCACTGGAGTATGAAAAAATAACTCCTACAGCTAGGTTAGTGTCTGCCCAAAAGGCCATCAGTTTTGTGCTTGAAACCCAGTGTCCTGGTGGCATGAGCACCCAAGGGAATCTCCTGGTCTGCGGGTTGCGAAGACTGTTGGGAAAGCATAGTATCTGGGCCGAAGTACACTATTCCTCATGGCACAATACCTCATGGCTTACCTTAGTAATGGGAGAGAGTTCCCCAACCCCTTGTGCTTCCTGGGTGAGGCAACACCCCACCCTGCTTCACCTCACCCTCCATGGGCTGCATACACGGTCTAACCAGTCCCAGTGAGATGAGCTGGGTACCTCAGTTGGAAATGCAGAAATCACCTGCCTTCTGCATTAATCTGCTGGGAGCTGCAGGCCGGAGCTGTTCCTATTCAGCCATCTTGCCAGTTACCACCAAATCAAATATTTTTTTAAGGAAAGATAAAAGGTGCAATGCTTTTTAGTTCATGTGACTTTAATTTTTAAGAAACAAAATGGGTGGGGGCGGAGCAAGATGGCCAAATAGGAACAGCTCCAGTCTCTAGCTCCCAGCGCGAGCGACACAGAAGACAGGTGATTTCTGCATTTTCAACTGAGGTACTGTGTTCATCTCACT
>NW_012106386.1:1397773-1398076 GCF_000951045.1 Mandrillus leucophaeus
GCCCACGGAGCCTCCCTCATTGCTAGCACAGCAGTCTGCGATCTAACCGCAAGGCAGCAGCGAGTCTGGGGAAGGCGCGCCCGCCATTGCTGAGGCTTAAGTAGGTAAACAAAGCCCTGGGAACCTCGAACTAGGTGGAGCTCACAGCAGCTCAAGGAGGCCTGCCTGTCTCTGTAGACTCCACCTCTGGGGGCAGGGCACAGCTAAGCAACAACAACAAAAAAAAAGCAGCAGAAACCTCTGCAGACGCAAACGACTCTGTCTGACAGCTTTGAAGAGAGCAGTGGATCTCCCAACACAGAG
>NW_012106387.1:0-534 GCF_000951045.1 Mandrillus leucophaeus
GCCCGGCTAATTTTTGTATTTTTAGTAGAGACGGGATTTCACCATGTTGGGCAGGCTGGTCTCCAACTCCTGACCTCAGGTGATCCGCCCGCCTCGGCCTCCCAAAGTGCTAGGATTACAGGCGTGAGCCACTGCGCCTGGCTACTTTTTGTATTTTTAGTAGAGACCGGGTTTCAACATGTTGGGCAGACTGGTCTCAAACACCTTAGCATAAGTGATCCACTTGCCTCAGCCTCCCAAAGTGCTGGGATCACCACCGCGCCCTACCTAAAATACATTTTCAAAGTACACGTGTTTATTGAATTCATTTTTTTTCTTTTTGTTATTTGTGCTTATTGAATTCACCAGTGATTTACACACTGTAGCTATGTACCAGATAAATGCTGGTTATTCGGCTTTTATTCAGCTGGTTATTCAGTTGTTTTATAGATGGTCTTGGCCGGGCACGGTGGCTCACAACTGTAATCTCAGCACTTTGGAAGGTCGAGGTAGGCGAATCACCTGAGTTTAGGAGTTCAAGACCAGCCTGGCCAA
>NW_012106387.1:4934-5955 GCF_000951045.1 Mandrillus leucophaeus
ACACCTGTAATCTCAGCACTTTGGGAGGCCAAGGTGGGCAGATCACCTGAGGTCAGGAGTTCAAGACCAGCCTGGCCAACATGGTGAAACTGCATCTCTCTTTAAAATACAAAAATTAGCTGAGTGCAGTGGTGCACGCCTGTAATCCCAGCAACTTGAGAGGCTGAGGCAGAGAGTCACTTGAACGTGGGAGGCGGAGGTTGCAGTGAGCCCAGATCGCGCCATTGCACTCCAGTCGGGGCTAGAGAGTAAGACTCTGACAAAAAAACAAAAAAACAAAAAACAAACCACTCTGGTTTGTAAGCCATTGGGGAAGTCAGGTCTTAAGTGTGAGCTGCCACATTCTCCTTGTTTGGCGCCCTGGAAATAAACACCCTCATGTAAAGCCTCAATATAGATGTCAGGCCTTACTGCATTGGGAAGCAGACTCCAGTTTGGTTGGGTAACAAGCTTCCTCAGCAACTTTATGATTTACTTTTTTTTTTTTTTTTAAACCGAGTTTTGCTCTTGTTGCCCAGGCTGGAGTGCAATGGTGCGATCTTGGCTCACTATAACCTCTGCCTCCTGGGTACAAGCGATTCTCCTGCCTCAGCCTCCTGAGTAGCTGGGATTACAGTTGTGCCCCACCATGCCTGGTTAATTTTGTAGTTTTAGTAGAGATGGGGTTTCACAGTGTTGGCCAGGCTGGTCTCAAACTCCTGACCTCAGGTGATCCATCTGCCTTGGCCTCCCAAAGTGCTGGGATTACAGGCATAAGCCATGGCGCCTGGTTTACAATTTAATCACTGAAGTTATACAATTGTATACCAGCAGACATTTCATAAGCTTCCTGATGTTATGGCCCCTATATACTTTTTTCCCCTCCAAAAACTATTTTCAGGGCCTGGCACAAAATAGGTACTTAATAAATATGATTTGTAACATGAAGGACTCCTAGGAACATTTTTGTCCTCTAGGGGTTGAAGGGTTTCCTTTTTTTTTTTTTTTTTTTTTTGAGACAGAGTCTCGATCTGTCGCCCAG
>NW_012106388.1:0-1333 GCF_000951045.1 Mandrillus leucophaeus
GGTGAGTGATCTTCATGATCAAATCTACTCAGAAGAAAGGGAAAATAAGAACCGTCTGGAGTTTTGGTGATTTGTCTTGCAGGTCTTGTCAAGAGAGACACTATTATAATTTTAAAAATCAATATTATTATTATGCTATCTCTTAATTATAGTCCCCAGGCTGTTGTATTCTGGCAAACTTCATTACATATTTTCAAATAAAACCTGCCCCCACGCTGCTTCAAAAAACCAGCACCCCTTGGGTGCCACAGCTATACTCATCTTCATTTGAGCTCAATATCCTGTTTTTATAATATAGTCTCCTTTCTCTCATCATTTGAAAACATTTCAAAAGTAAATTGACTTTTTTGTGTGTGACCTCTTCCTTTCATGTCCCTAGAAGAATTAAAGCTGGGCAGCAAAAATAATATTGCTTACATTTTTACAAAAATCATTTACAAAAATTATTATTTGAAAACAGAAGATTTTCAGTCTATGAATTATAAAGTTTTATTTTGTTCCTACTAATTTTAGTTTGAGAGATTGAATGTATTTGTATAATATGATTTAAGGTTTTCAGCTGGGAACAATAAAGTTAATAATAAACTAATAAATTTCTTGCCCCTCAAATAATGAGCAGAGTAGTGTGTGTGTGTGTGTGTGTGTGTGTGTATGTGTGTGTTGTCTTTCTTTTGGTTATAGATGAAATAGCTTACAGATGGTGACAATAAGTAAAGAACCAGATCTCTCATTCCTCATTCAGTTCAGTTTAATATCAAACAGATAAAATTTAGCCAAATTAAGATTTGGGCATTTGAGAGCCTGCCTATGAAAACAAGTGTTGTGATTTTCACAACCATAGGGCATAATTTGGTGATTAAATACGACCTTATTTGGTGGGCAGGAGGTTTCAGTCCAACACACATCAAGGGAAGAATCTAATTTCAGAATAAAGCCAACTGATAAAAATAAAGATGCCATTTTGACTAATCTAAATTTTTTCAATCACTTTTCTTTGGATTAGAGTGTTCTAATAGGTAGCATTGCACAAAGAGGAAAGTTTTATGGAAGTGAGGAAATAAAAAAATCAGGAAACAACAGGTGCTGGAGAAGATGTGGAGAAATAGGAACACTTTTACACTGTTGGTGGGACGGTAAACTAGTTCAACCATTGTGGAAAACAGTATGGCGATTCCTCAAGGATCTAGAACTAGAAATATCATTTGACCCAGCCATCCCATTACTGGGTATATACTCAAAGGATTTTAAGTCTTGCTGCTATAAAGACACATGCACATGTATGTTTATTGTGGCACTATTCACAATAGCAAAGACTTGGAATCAACCCAAATGT
>NW_012106388.1:3943-6272 GCF_000951045.1 Mandrillus leucophaeus
GCATTTATGTCCTGCCCATACTGCTTTCTGTTCTCCCACCATACCCTGTCCTTCCTTTACTCTCACCCTGGCATGGCCCAAACACAATGCAATCTGTTTCATTATTTACACACATACACACAGACACACACACACACACACACACACACACATGCCATTAATGAAAGACCCTTTTGGAAGCAGCAGACTTTATAGAAGGTTTGGGGGAGATAATGGTTTATATCAGAAAAACTCAAGCCATGTAAACTTAGCAATTAGATGTCATAAACCCTTTGCCATGCCTCCCAATTCACCCAACTGTTCCTTATTTATACTCTTCTGTTTCTCCCCCACTGTACTTGTTTGTCTTTTCATCACTCCAAATTGCAATTGCATAGCAACTTAATCCCTTTTTTGCTCGCCTTCTGCCAAACCTTGCTGTCATGATTTCACTTTTCACCACAACCAGTTTATCAGGTATCTTCCCAAACAAAAGACAGTTATTTTCTTCAAAGGAATGCTAACACCAACTATTTCAAGGTATTATTATTTTTTTACTTTGCTACAGTTTGAAATAAGATGAACATATTTATATATTAAGACGATTAAGTGTAAAACAGACTGTCAGATGAGGTGATGTACATATCAGTTCTAGTAGAACCCTAGATGAATAGAAATGTATTTATTCATTCAAGAATATTTATGTGCTCAGTTATTTAAAAACTAAAAAGAAGAGAAATTCCTTGCTGTCAGGGAGTTTACATTCCAGTGGAAGAAGACAAGCAAAAATCACATAAATAAATCAATATAGAGAATATGTCAGGTGGTGATATGTGCTATGAAAAAAAAAATAAGATGGTGCCTACAGAGTAAACAGGATATAGGTATGATATTTTACATAGCGTTCAGCAAAGTCTTGAAGAAAGTAAATCTGTAAGCCATGCCAATATCTGGGGAGAGATACCAGGAAGTGGAAATAACAGATACAAAGGCTCTGAGTCAGAAGAGTGTGAGGCTGTTTTCAAAGAATAGCCATATCCAAGTGACCAAAGCAGAGTAGGTGAGAGATAAAATCAAACACTGTCCAATGTGATGGAGGGTCCTTTAGGAAATAACTTTAGAGTTTATTCCATGTGAAATAAATAAATAAATAAAAACCATTGAAAGACTTTGTGCAGAGGAGTGCTGTGACATGACTTAAAAAAAAAATTGCTGCTGTGAAGATACTGAAAGGGATGAAAGTAAGAACAGAAACAGGAGCACCAGTTAAAAGGTTATTGCAATAGTGTAGACAAGATAGATGATATTGGCTTAGACAAGGTCAATAGTAGTGAAATCATGAGATATGATCAAGAGTGATGCCGAGATTTTGGGGTGGATCAATTCAAAGGATGGAGTTACCATTTACTGCAGGAGAAGCAGGTTTAAGGAAGAAAATTAAGAGTTCAGTTTTAGACAAGTTATGTTTCAGAAGCCTGGAGCAACAAAGAAGAGGCATAAACTGAATACACACTTCCAGAGTTAAGGAGAGTGGTTGATGATCATATAGATCATCATGTAGATGGTATTTAAAGCCATGGGACTGGATGCAATCACATCAAAGTGTGGTTCCAAGGATCAAACACACAAGAAACTCAGAAGATGTGGCTAGTACTGAGCTAATCACCCTCATCATCCCACTGAATATTACTGAGAGGTAGACTCTTTGAAAGCCCTTTCAGCTTTAACTCTGAATTGCCTTATTTTACAACTGAAGAAATTTATAGCTGAGCCTGGGAAGAACTTCTTAAAGCAAGTGCAGAGTTCATGATTTCTGAAGGCTTCATTTCCTAGGTCACTTGGAAGCATATACGTGATGGGAAAATGGTGACCATGAATGTGGAGCACCTTCAGTAAGGTTGGCTAAGAAAGGTTAGGGGGGTAGGGCATAGCTAGAGGAGGCTCTTGGGCAGAGGGGCTATTTTTAGGATAACAGGACTTGAAATGCCAAAGAAAGAATCCATTTTAGAGGAAGTGGGCAATTTAAGGAGAAAGGGTATAATTGGTAATGCATGACTTCTGAGAGAGGAGAAAGGGCCAAATCTAAAGCACAAGTGAAGGAACTGGCTTCAGGAGGAAGAACAACTCCTCTACGGCTAGATTTAAATGACAGAATAATATTCCATTGGATAGATACACTACCATTTCTCTATTATTAAACGAATCTTCCTTCCTTCCCTCCCTTCCTTCCTCCCTCCCTCCCTCCCTGCCTCCTTTCTTTCCTTCCTTCCTTCCTTCCTTCCTTCCTTCCTTCCTTCCTTCCTTCCTTCTCTCTCTTTCTTTCTCTCTCTCTCTCTCTCTTTCCCAGTCT
>NW_012106389.1:0-657 GCF_000951045.1 Mandrillus leucophaeus
AAAATGAGAATAAATACTGTACAATTTCAAGTCTTGTTAGATAGCTACACTAATTCAGGGTGTGACATTGGCAGAGGAATGGACACTTGCGTCAATGGAACTAAATACAGAACCCAGAAATAAAGTCTTTCAATGGAAGGGAAGACAACCTTTTCAACACTGCTGGAGCATTTGGACATTCATGAGTAAAGAAAATGAAACTTAATCTAAACATCACAACTTATACAAAAAGTAACTCAAAATAGATGATGGACTGTAAAATGTAAAACTCTAAGACTTTTAGAAAAAAACTGTATGAGAAATTATTCAGGATGTAGAGCTAGGCAAAGCATACTTAGACTTGATATCAAAGAGCATGACCCCAAAAAAGAAAAAAATTGATAAATTATACTCCAGCAAAACTTTTGCTACATTAAAGATCTTGTTAAAAAGATAGACAACTAAACAAGGGAAGAAAACATTTCCAAATCACGTATCCAACAAAGGACTAATGTTGAGAATATCTAAAGAACTGTCATACTACTAGTAAAAACATAGACAATTCTAATAGGAAATGAGCAAAAGACGTGAACAGACATTTTGCTGACAAGACTAAACAGATGGTAAAGAAACATATAACAATATATTTAACATTAGTAACTATTAGGAAAATCAAAT
>NW_012106389.1:2237-3618 GCF_000951045.1 Mandrillus leucophaeus
AGAAGCAGGTAGATCACTTGAGGTCAGGAGTTGGAGACCATCCTGGCTAACACGGTGAAATGTCTTCTCTACTAAAAATACAAAAAATTAGCTCGGCATGGTGGTGGGCGCCTGTAGTCCCAGCTACTCAGGAGGCTGAGGTGGTAGAATGTCTTGAACCTGAGAGGCGGAGGTTGCAGTGAGCCGAGATCCCAGCACTGCATTCCAGCCTGGGCAACAGAGTGAGACTCTATCTCAGAAAAAAATAAAAAATAAAAAAAAATTAAAAATTAAAAAAAAGACAGAGGTAGCCTAGAAAAGAAAGTCACTGGCATGTTTAACTCACAAATATATATCAATAAACTAAATCCAGTGGTATATAAAGAAGTTGTTACACCCATGAACTTGAGCATTATTGTTAGAAAATCTATGCAATGTATTTACCATGTTAAAGTAGAAAAACAAATGAAATTTATAACATACTGGAAATACATTTGATACACTTTAACATCAATTAAAGTTTAAAGAAATCTTAATATGCTAGAAGTAAAAAGAAATGCCTGTAAGGCGAGAATTGAAGGGATGACATCATCTGTAAGTGCAAAAAAAAGAGTCGTTTTGGGATACTGGAGTGAAAAAACCTTGCTCTTTTAATATATAAAGCACAGATATAGTATATAAAGAAAGAGGTAAACTATATTAGTGGCATTAAAATGTCATGAAGGGGGCAATTGGGGGGAAAAGTCTATGAAGGTTCTTTAGGGGGACAATAATGAAAAACTGACAATTACTGATCTAATAAGATAAAGTATATCTGCAAAACCCTATGATAAAGTATATACTCAACAGGGAAATTTTAGAGTCTTCTGTTTAAAATTAGAAACAAGAACAAAATGCCCACTATCACATTTCAGTCTTGAATGAGAAGTCCTAACTAGTAAAATAAGACCAGAAATTAATTTAAAATTTAGAATTAAAAGCTTAAGGATGGGAAGAGAGGAAGTAAAGCTTAAATTATTTAATTACTTACAGACATGATGGTCTACACCGAAAGCCCAAAATAATTTACAGGCATATTATTAGAAATAATAGGATGCCTTAGCAAAGTGACTGGATATATGATTAATATAAAAATGCAAAGTTAATTTCATTTTCATGAGCTAGTAACAGTCAACCGGCAAATTACTTTTTTAAAAGGGCATCATCATTCACAATAGCAACAAAAATTACAAAGTACCTAAGAAGATAAAGTAATATAAATGGAAGACCCATATATATACAATTATAAAACTTTATTGAAAAAAAATTTAACAAATGGAGAGATACCACATGTTCATGAAAAGAAAGACAAGGTATCATATAAATATATTTTGTTCATAAAATAATGTATAGAGTCAACGTA
>NW_012106390.1:0-376 GCF_000951045.1 Mandrillus leucophaeus
ATTAGAAAGGTATAAGCAAATTAAAACAGTTGTTATATTATGGTGATGGGATTATGTGTAATTCTACTTTCAAAAGGATTTTCTGTGATGTGGTTATATTGTTTAATGTGAGTTAAAAGAATTGATAGAAGGCATGATCTCTGGGAGCAGAAGCTAGTTGTGGCTTAATATCCACTACCATTTCTTTTATGACAACAGAATTTTAGTTGGGTACATACATGCCCCAAACAAAAATACATTTCCCAGCCTCTCCTGGAGCTACATGTTGTGATGAGACAAAGTCATAGCTAATGAAATATGAGAAATGGGAATCCTGAAACATAAAGAGTATGTCCTTCCTTTGTCTTTTCCCTCCATCTTGCTACCTAAAATCTTC
>NW_012106390.1:1181-2861 GCF_000951045.1 Mandrillus leucophaeus
AAAAAGAATTTGTTCCTATGGCAATTCAAAAAGGCTTAAAATATGTCACACATTTAGTTAAGAGAGCATACTCAGGACTTATTCTATGTTATTTTCCTTTATTACTCATACTCATCATTTATAGACAGACAAGCAGATTGTTAAACAACTTTGGTTTTCTGTCAATTAACTGTGCATTATCATGATGGAGAATCACCAACTGCCAAGTTTTGATACCAGGAAAATGAGTCCTCTTTTTTCTTTTTCCAGCTGATGCTCTGACATAGATTCCTTAGTTTTCACAATGTCAAAAGATGGAGTGGAGATGACAGTTATCCTTTGTACCTGATGGGTCCGTTTTTGGTTCCTAGGCAGAATTATCAATAAAAGTAGGAAGTGTTATATATTTGGTTTTTACTACTTTATATTTTAATATTTGACGATATTTATCCTCATCTCAAAATATTTACAGCGATTTTTTAAATTACAAAGTAATACATGAATACATGTCTGTTGTAAATTCCTATGATGTAAAAGTATACTGAGGCAGACTTTATATAGCATAGTTTTTAATAAATTTAGATAGAAATGACTTCCATTTTGAGAAAACCACCATCAGAGATGTGCTGAATCAACAGTGTGAACATACAGAGAAAATAATTTTTTTTGCCAACTCATGCTGATATGGAGTCAAAACAGCTGGTTTTTATCAGAATTGCTACCAATATTAAGAATTTTTTAAAAATATTACCAAGATGAAATTCGCTTTATACTACCCATGATAAATGTGTCAAATGTGTTTCAGCCTTGAACTTTAGATTAGGAAAATTTCATTTACGTAAGTACAGCTACTTTACAGACAGTTTGAATATTGTCCAAAACAATGAATTCAGTACAAGTTAAACTCACAGTCACCTCAGAAGTATTTTTTTCTTTTGCCAAATACACCTTTCTCATTTTTTCAACTTTCATTTGAGCTTGCTTGGACCGGCGACCCAGAAATTTAACTTGATTTTGCTGTTTGTAGGGCCGATACAGAGGTTGGACGGTTAAGGATGGACCCCTAGAAAATGTTTGTATTAAAAACAGAAAAATCATACAGAATAAAATTTAAATGCAAAGCAAGTTCCAAATTTTATTAAAGCTTTCTCTAGCAAATATATCATAAACCTCAGCAACATTGGAGCAGCATTTCATGTAAGCTTTTAGGTTAAAGTTATCATTTCTGCTTGAGTTTACATAGCATAGTTCTTTATCTGGCACTTATGAAGGTGTACAGATGATGATATTGACAGCAATGATTATAAAAATTATAAAACCTGTTATCAATTTAAAATTAGCTTTCCTAGAAAATACTGTGTAGTAGCCATTTGAATCTTATTTTTTTACACCATATACTAACACAAAAAAGTATTACATTTCGGCCAGGCGTGGTGGCTCATGCCTGTAATCCCAGCACTTTGGGAGGCTGAGGCAAGCAGATCACCTGACGTCAGCAGGAGTTCGAGACCAGCCTGGCCAACATGGTGAAACCCTGTCTCTACTAAAAAAAAAAAAAATACAAAAATTAGCTGGGTGTGGTGGCCTTTAATCCCAGCTACTTGGGAGGCCGAGGCGGGTGGATCACGAGGTCAGGAGATCGAGACCATCCTGGCTAACACGGTGAAACCCCGTCTCTACCGAAAATACAAAAAATTAGCC
>NW_012106391.1:0-755 GCF_000951045.1 Mandrillus leucophaeus
TTAGGGGAGGGATAGCATTAGGAGAAATACCTAATGTAGATGACGGGTTGATGGGTGCAGCAAACCACCATGGCACATGTATACCTATGTAACAAACCTGCACATGTATCCCAGAACTTAAAGTATAATAATAATAATAATAATAATAATAATAATAATAAAAAGAGTTGCAATCCAACCATCTGTTGATCCATCCATACATCTATCCATCCATCCATCCATCCATCCATCCATCCATCCATCCATGCATTCATTCAAATCAGAAGAACAGAAGGAGGTCAGAGTTGCTGCAGTAAGGTCTGTAAGTGTGTGATGGGTGCTGGGGTTAAATTCTAAAACTGCATTCTCAAAAGAAGTCTGCTGGTTGCACCGGGATCTCTAGCACAGTCCAGAGTCCCACTCCAGTGTACTGAAAAAGCATCTTTGGGGCTGAAACTCACATCTTAAACCAGCATCTCAGTGGCTTTTATGCAGCTTGAGTTTCAAAATCACCCACTATATCATGGAGCATTTTCAGTATCCTTCCAAAGAACTTGAACTTGAGGCTTCCCTCAAGAAGTAACTGAAAGGCCAGCTAGAGATGGCAGAACTTGGCTTATGAATGAATCACTTGAAAACCTTTATTCATGCACTCATTTAATAGAGTACAAAATCTGCACCAAGCACTGTTTGGTTGCTGAAAATGTATCAGTGCAAGGGCTGATAGGATTCCTGCCTTTAGGAGGCTAACAATCTAATGAAGAGAGACAAACAGT
>NW_012106391.1:805-1528 GCF_000951045.1 Mandrillus leucophaeus
TCTCTAGCACAGTCCAGAGTCCCACTCCAGTGTACTGAAAAAGCATCTTTGGGGCTGAAACTCACATCTTAAACCAGCATCTCAGTGGCTTTTATACAGCTTAAGTTTCAAAATCACTCACTATATCATGGAGCATTTTCAATATCCTTCCAAAGAACTTGAACTTGAGGCTTCCCTCAAGAAGTAACTGAAAGGACAGCTAGAGATGGCAGAACTTGGCTTATGAATGAATCACTTGAAAACCTTTATTCATGCACTCATTTAATAGAGTGCAAAATCTGCACCAAGCACTCTTTGGTTGCTGAAAATGTATCAGTGCAAGGGCTGATAGGATTCCTGCCTTTAGGAGGCTAACAATCTAATGAAGAGAGACAAACAGTGAACATCTAACACATATATCACATATGTCTTTTAGAAATATTAATGTTGTAAAAACAACAACAACAAAAATAACAAAAAAACAAACAAACAAAAAACACTATTATGGAGTGGACCAGAGGTTGCCCAGGATTGAGGGCAGCCTTTTCCATAGCCATGTGCTCAGGCATCTCTGAGGGAGGGAGGTCATTTGACCTGAGACCTGAATGACAAGAAGGAGCCAGCCTTGCAAGGATCTTGGGGAAGAATCTTAGGTAAATCGAAGGGCAAAGACAGGGACCCAGAGGTGCAAAAATATTTCAAGTGTGCAAGGGACACGTAGAAGGTTGGGATGATTATAGCCTA
>NW_012106392.1:0-717 GCF_000951045.1 Mandrillus leucophaeus
GTGAGATGTATTAACAGAACACTAAGCAGTTTCTCCGAAAGCTTCTTTCCAGATTTCATCGGAGGATATTTTTTTTTTCACCAAAGCCCTCTAAGGGCTTCCAAATATCACTTTGTAAATTCCTCAAGAACTGTCTTAGCGAAAGGCTTATTGTGGGGAAGGATGTAACTCTGTGAGATGATTTCACAGAACAGAAAGAAGTTTCTCAGGAAGCTTCTTTCTCTTTGTTATCGGAGGATATTTCCTTTGTCCCTGTAGTCTTCAAAGGGATCTGTATTATCTGTTCTCAGATTCCACAGAAATAAGACTAGCAAAGAGATCCACGAAATACAGACGGAATTCTGTGAGTTGAAGTGACAAATGACAAAGCAGTTTCTCAGAAAACTTCTTTCCAATTTTTCTCGGAGGATATTTTCTTTTTCACCATTGCCCTGTATGGTCTTCCAAATATCACTTTGCGAATTCCACAAGAACAGGTTTAGCGAGTGACTTCTTGAGGGGTAAGCTGTAACTGTGTGAGATGAATTAGCAGAACACTAAGCAATTTCTCAGAGCGCTTCCTTCCAGATTTCATCGGAGGATGTCTCCTTTTTCACCGTAGCCCTCTATGGGCTTACAAATGTCACTTTGAAAATTCCACAAGAGCTGTCTTAGCGAAAGGCTTCTTGAGGGGAAAGCTGTAACTCTGTGAGATGATTTCACAGAACACAAAGAAGT
>NW_012106392.1:4058-4450 GCF_000951045.1 Mandrillus leucophaeus
AGATCCACGAAATGCAGATGTAATTCTGTGAGTGGAAGTCAGACATTACAAAGCAGTTTCTCACAAAGCTTCTTTCCAGTTTTTCTCGGAGGATATTTTCTTTTTCACCATAGCCCTCTGTGGGCTTCCAAATATCACTTTGCGAACTCCACCAGAAAAGGCTTAGCGAGCGGCTTCTTGAGGGAAAAGCTGTAACTCTGTGAGACGAATTAACAGAACACTAAGCAGTTTCTCCGAAAGCTTCTTTCCAGATTTCAAGAGGATATTTCCTTTTCCACCATAGCCCTCTGTGGGCTTCCAAATATCACTTTGCAAATTCCACAAGAACTCTCTTAGCTAAACGCTTCTTGAGGACAAAGCTGTAACTCTGTGAGATGATTTCACAGAACACA
>NW_012106393.1:0-1304 GCF_000951045.1 Mandrillus leucophaeus
AGGCTGGAGTGCAGTGTCAGCCTCCTGAGTAGCTGGGACTGCAGGTGTGTGCCACCATGCCTGGCTAATTTTTTTTTTTTTTTTTTTGAGACAGAGGTCTTGCTCTGTCACCCAGCCTAGAATGCAGTGGTATGATCTCAGTTCACTGCAACCTCCGCCTCCCGGGTTCAAGCGATTCTTCTGCCTCAGCCTCCCGAGTAGCTGGGACTACAGGTGCATACCACCAGGCCTGGCTAATTTTTGTATTTTTAGTAGAGACAGGGTTTCACCATGTTGGCCAGGCTGATCTCGAACTCCTGATCTCGGGTGATCCACCCACCTCGCCCTCCCAAAGTGCTGGGATTACAGGCATGAGCCACCGTGCCCAGCCCATTGACTTTTAAAGTGAAAATAGTACCTAGTATTTAGTCCTGGAAGAAAGTTCTTTGCAAAGCTGATGTTATTTTCCTAAGACGTTGTATTGTGCTAGTTTTATATATAGGTCAGCAGGGATGTCAAAATTACTTGGAAGTTAGATGACAGATGTCAGAAGAGATATCAGAGTGAAATCCTCCCAGTCTCTTCTCAGAGTATATTCACTAAACCTCAGAAACACTTCTTCTACCCTAAAAACAAAACTGGCAAGAAGGTTCCCATCGAATTGTGTGTTGTTATGTCAAGGAGCTCGAGTTAAAAGAGTCTTTCAGAGTAAAAGTTAAACTCACAGAGAGGAGCTTGGCTGAAGAAGGGTAGGGACATCATTGCATAAATGGCCTTTTGTTTTCATTTTTAAGACATTTAGGGGCCAACCGACAAAAACTCCCCCAAAGAGTAAAAAGCAGCCAGCAACCCAGAGTCCTTGTCCCTTGGAACTTCAAGCTCCTCCCCAAACCAGTCCTCACAAAGGCTCTGACTCCCAGCTCCACAGGAGGAAGCAGGTAGTGCAGTTTTGGTACAAAGAACGCATTAGAGCCAAGTGCTGTGGCCATGCCTGTAATTCCAGCACTTTGAGAGGCCAAGACAGGAGGGTCACTAAAGGCTGGAGTTTGAGACCAGCCAGAGCAACATAGTGAGATCCTGTCTCTACAAAAAACTAAAATTTTAAAAATTAGGCAGGCGTAGTGCTGCATGCCTGTAGTCCTATCTACTCAGACGACTGCAGTGGAGGATTGAAGAGGTTGAGGCTGCAGTGCACTGGGATCATACCACCATACTGGGCTACAGAGTAAAAAAAAAAAAAAAAAAAAAAAAAAGGTTGGATGCATAGGATGCATATAACAAAGACCCCCAAATAAGAACTTAAATAACATAGAAGTTTGTTTCTC
>NW_012106393.1:2068-3789 GCF_000951045.1 Mandrillus leucophaeus
AAAAAAAAAAAAAAAAAAAAAAAAGAATAGACATCTGCTGAAAAGAAATTAAAAAAACTGTTTTTTGGCTGGCAGTTCTTAGCATCCTTAGCCAAAGGCTGATAAAGGACCCGTGGATCGCTCCCAACCACTGATTTTTTTCCCCACGATTAAAAAAAAAAGGTCAGCTGAAAGCCACCAATCACGAATGCAATATAATTCTGTTTATTCCAGAGGATGAAAGGGATTCGCTCCTGCTGGGATTTGAACCTGTCACTCTTCAGAAGTCTAGGTATTTCACCCTAGATCATGACGAGTACAAAATCTTTCAAATAGATGAGCATTTTGTTTTTCCACACATCAAAAACACCATGTCCACATTTAGTGTGATTGCTATTTCTTGAAGTGGGTTTTGCCCAAATTCAATCCAAGCATCACTGAATGGTAAAGTGCACAGAAGGAACAAAATAGGAGAGTACACTCATTATAGCATTTTTTGAATTTCAGTTATTTCACCTTCCACCAAAAATGTCCTAGATGGCTTAGCTGATTAAGAGTATTACAAAGAGATGGCTAAGGTCAAGGTTTTAATCTACTTAATGGCTTGTTTGCTTAGCTCTGTTCTACGCGGGCCACAAGTACACCTCTCTCAAACTTAACGTTTCCAAATAAAGGTGGACCGAGTAATAAAGCATAAGCGAAATCATCACCGATGACTGGAAGACACAACAGGAACTGCTCGCCATGGAAAAGGAGCATTTCCACCAACACAGAACTTCAAGACATTTCATTTAGTCTATTTTTTTTTTTTTTTTTTTTGAGACGAAGTCTCACTCTGTTGCCCAGGCTGGAGTGCTGTGGCACGATCTCGTCTCACTGCAACCTCTGCCTCCTGGGTTCAAGTGATTCTCCTGCCTCAGCCTCTTGAGTAACTGGATTTACGGGGGCACACCACCATGCCCGGCTAATTTTTGTATTTTTAGTAGAGACGGGGTTTCACCATGTTGGCCAGGCTGGTCTCAAACTCCTGACCTCAAGTGATCCACCTGCCTCGGCCTCCCAAAGTGCTGGGATTACAGGTGTAAGCCATGGTGCCTGGCCAATTTTTTAAATTTTTTGGTAGAAACAGGGTCTTGTTATGTTGCCTAGGTTGGTCTCGAACTCCTCTGCTTAAGTGATCCTCCTGCCTCGGCCTCCTAAGGTGCTGGGATTACAGGCATGAGCCACTACACCTGGCCTTATTTACATTTCTTTTCTTTCTTTCTTTCTTTTTGAGACAGAAACTGGCTCTGTTGCCCAGGCTGGAATGCAGCAGTATGATCCCAGCTCACTGCAACCTCCACCTCCCCAAGAAACCAAGCGATTCTCTTGCTTCAGCCTTCTGAGTAGCTGGGGTTACAGGTGTCCACCATCACACCCCTATTTTTTTTTTTTTTTTTATAGAGACAGGGTTTTCACTATGTTGGCCAGGATGGTCTTGATCTCCCGACCTCAAGTAATCCACCTGCTTTGGCCTACCGAGAAGCTGGGATTACAGGTGTGCGCCACCATGCCCAGCTAATTTTTGTATTTTGATAGAGACAGGGTTTCATCATGTTGGCCAGGCTGGTCTCGAATGCTTGACCTCAAGTGATCTTTTGGCCTCAGCCTCCCAAAGTGCTGGGATTACAGGTGTGAGCCACTGCACCCAATCCCTGTATTTTTTGAATAAACATTACATTTATATGGTTCAGATTTCAACA
>NW_012106394.1:0-439 GCF_000951045.1 Mandrillus leucophaeus
TTTTTTGAGAGAGAATCTTGCTCTGTGACCAGGCTGGAATGCAATGGCCCAATCTCGGCTCACTGCAACCTTCGCCTCCTGGGCTCAAGAGATTCTCCCACTTCAGCTTCCCAAGTGGTTGGGACTATAGGCGCAGGCAACCACAGCTAGCTAATTTTTGTATTTTTAGTAGAGACAGCGTTTCACCATGTTAGCCAGGATGATCTCCTGACCTTGTGATCTGCCCACCTCGGCCTCCCAGAGTGCTGGGATTACAGGCGTGAGCCACCGCACCTGGCCCATATACCTAAATGTTTATAAAGTGTAAACTATACAACTTCAAGAAGAAAACATAGGAGAAAACTTTTGTGGCTTTGGATTAGGCAAATATTTCTTAAATGTGACATCAGAAGAACAATTCATAAAAATAATTTAATTTCATCAAAATTTAAAACTTCTG
>NW_012106394.1:489-2938 GCF_000951045.1 Mandrillus leucophaeus
TATTATATAAGACTTCACTTATGTAAAATTATAGAAAATGGAAATTAATATATAGTGATAAAAAGTAGATGAGTAGTTGCCTGAGGAGCAGGGCTGGGAGGGTAGGGGGAAGGAAGGATTACAAAGAGATACAAGGAAACTTTTGGAGTTGATGAATATATTATAATCTTGATTGTGGTAATAGTTTCATGGGTGTTTTATCAAAATGTGCATTTTAAATATGTGCAGTGTACTTTGGGTTAACTACACCTCAGTTAAGGTGGAAAGGAAAACTGCAGGAGCGTTCTTGACTTCATGGTGTTCTTGCATCCAATCCAGTTGATCGTGTCTGTCTCTTCTACCTCTGTGTTGCTTACATTCGTGTACTCTCCTTGCTTCCTCATGCTGTTGTCATGCCCTGCAGGTTTTATTCTCTTTCCTAGCCTATTTTTGCAAATTCCTAAAGTGCTGTACTGCTTCTTTCTTCCTCCCTTCCTTACACCTGGAAAGGCATACAGTGCTAATACTTTTCCTTTTAGAACATGCCTATTCCTGCGCTTTTTCTGCTCAGAATTTGTCACTTTTATTTCCTACAGAAGGAACTTAAAACTCCTTGTCACGATATACAAGATCATCCAGGATCTCCGAGTTTATTCTTATTTACCAGTTTTACTTTGCACGGCTCTATTTTAGAAACTGGATGTTCCGCCACATGTAACTGTTATTTCCCCCCTTAGTACACAAGTTGCTCTTTTCTGCTCTTGTGTCTTTTTATCTATGTGTCTTTCCACTTACAATGCCTACTCTATCCTTTCTTACTCCTTCCAGGGCTGAAAGGTATTACAAATTAATTAAAACTGTAAAGCAGCTGTAATCTAGTTTGTCTTATTTGATATTGTATTATGGCAACTGGGAAAAGAAATTTAATCGCCCCAGCTACTTGCTGTACAATAAACAATTATGTTCAATACTCAATATTATGCTTAATATTATCATTCCACTGTTCCTCCCAGTTTTCGCCCATCAATTACTTCCTGCCTTCACTATCCTCCTTTTCCATTGCAGATTCTAGAGCCATGATTACATTCACCTATCACAAATATATTCTTAAACCCTTCACCCTTTCATTCTTCTCTTTTATCACTAGTGGTCTCTGTTTGGCTTAATGAAAAAAAAAAATACTTTACTACTCCTTACTTAAACTGTCATTAGTATCCGATTTTCTTTTTCCCGACACTTTTCCCTTAACTGACTTGACACAGTCTCCTTTACCAGGACACCCTGCTCTACTGGACCTCTGACGTTTGGAGTTGGACTGCCTTCTTATTCTACGCTTTTTGTCCTTTGCTATCTTACTTTCTCAACTTTAAAAACCATATTTATGCCCAGCTCTCAGATTTATACCCTGATCTTTAGCTGTGTTTTTGACTCTCAAACCTGCATATCCGACTGCAAGAGTAATTTTTTATTTACATGGAAATTAGGGAGTTGACATTGAAGGAGACAGTATAAACAAGGCAGAGAAACCAGAAGCAATGTTGTGCTTTTGGGGACATACAAGGAGAGTGGAAGGTGGGGGGATTGGTAGGAATATCTCAAAGAGCCCAACGCAAGAATTACTAGGCAATAAGTAAATGGAACCAGAACTAAAAAGAAAGGACCTAAGGAACTTATTTCTGGTTTTTGCTTCCTTTGGTGTGTAGCAATTGTTATTTCTTTGTCTCTTCTCTTCTTTGTTTGGAAAAATATTTCCTAATTCTGACAATTCAATGGAGATAATTAAAGATTGGGAACTAGTTCCAAAATTATAGCAGACAAACTAATTGACTCATTGACTTACCGTACGTCTATTTGATCAACTGTGCTGGGATGTTGTTAGCAGGCCATGGGAGTCAGACTGGGCAGAGACTGTAAAGAAGATTAGGTTCTTTAAGCATGTTTCGGGAGTGGGGAGAAAATAATTAGCATTTCTAGACAATAGACTGTGAATTTGTATTGGTTCAAATCTCCTTAGTGATGTGATTTTTTTTTTCTGCAGCAGTACACAGACATGCAAATATGGTACTGTATTGATGTAGTTGTGGTGATTTGCTGAATTGGTTTGGCAGGAAGTTAGTATTGCAAGGAAATTAAGGGTACTGATTTAAAACAAATGCTTAATCACAGGATCCATATTGGATAGCAAACAAACAAAACAAAAAACCTGGAATTGGGGGGAAAGTACCTTAGGGGGGAAATATGAAAGGGATGGGATGTCTCTGTTTGAACTTTCGTTGTTATAGACTATCAACACTAGAGACCTGAAAGGATAGGAAGTTGTAGTCAGAAAATGAAAAACTGGAGTTTTAACACTCTGAAGCCAAATAATTCCAATTAAAAATCTGTGGTATATTTTTAGGAGTGAGCAGTGCTTCTACTAAGTTTAATTTTAAAAAGTTTGGCTATGCCAACAGTGCTAAAGTTTCACTAG
>NW_012106395.1:0-2691 GCF_000951045.1 Mandrillus leucophaeus
CTGGATTTTGGGGGTCTTGATTTCTGCAGGGGTCTCTGACTGGATTTCTGGGGTCTCTGGCTGGATTTTGGGGGTCTTGATTTCTGCAGGGGTCTCTGACTGGATTTCTGGGGTCTCTGGCTGGATTTTGGAGGTCTTGATTTTTGGGGGGGTCTCTGGATTTCTGGGGGTCTCTGGCTGGGTTTGGAGGGTCTTGATTTCTGCAGGGCTCTCTGACTGCACTTTGGGGTCTCCATTTCTGGGGTGTCTTTGATGGACTTCTGGGCGCTCTGAGGGAATCTGAGGTCTGACTGGGTTTGGGAGGGACCTGCCAGGATTTCTGGGGATCTCTGACGGAAGTCCAGGCATCTCTGCTGATTTGGGGAGAGTAACAGGATCTTGGGGAAAGTCTCTGGCAGGCTCTGAGGGACAAGTCTGACAGAACTTCTAGACGATTCTGACAGGATTTCGGGGGTCACCTATAAGATTTTCTGGTGGACTCCTTTCAGAATTTCTGAGGGGATGTCAGGATTCTTTTTTTGAGACGGAGTCTCACTCTTGTCACCCAGGCTGGAGTGCAATGGCACGATCTCAGCTCACTGCAACCTCTGCCTCCCACGTACAAGCAATTCTCCTGCCTCAGCCTCCCAAGTAGCTGGGATTATAGTTGCACACCACTACACCTGACTAATTTTTTGTATTTTTTATAGAGACATGGTTTCACTTCCCCGGGATGGTCTCTATCTTCTGACCTCGTGATCTGCCCACCTCGGCCTCCCAAGTGGTCAGGATTTTTTTTTTGAGATGGAGTTTCGCTCTTGTTGCTCAGGCTGGAGTGCAATGGCGCGATCTCGGCTCACCGCAACCTCTGCCTCCCAGGTTCAAGCGATTCTCCTGCCTCGGCCCTGTCTCTTATACACATCTAGATGTGTATAAGAGACAGGGTCTCACCCAGGCTAGAGTGCAGTAATGTGACCCTAGCTCACTGTGGCCTCCACCTCCTGGGCTCAAGTAATCCTCCTACCTCAGCCTCCTGAGTAGGTAGGACTTCAGCCATGTGCCCTCAAGCTCCTGATCTGCTGTTCTTTTTCCAGCTTTTTCCCCCCAACTTCTTGAGGTGAATGCTTAGGTCACTGATATTTTTAGGTCGTTAGGTCATTGATGTTTTTTTTTGAGACTCGAGTTTCACTCTGTTACCCAGTCTGGAGTGCAGTGGCGCCATCTTGGCTCACTGCAACCTCTGCCTCTAGAGTTCAAGCGATTCTCCTGCCTCAACCTACTGAGTAGCTGGGATTACAGGCGTGCCCTGCCATGCCTGGCTAATTTTTTGTATTTTTAGTAGAGTTGGGGTTTCACCATGTTGGCTAGACTGGTCTTGAACTCCTGACCTCAGGTGAGCCACCTGCCTTGGCCTCCTAAAGTGCTGGGATTAGAGGTGTGAGCCACTGTGCCCAGCCAGGTCATTTGATTTTTAATAATCTCTTCTAATACATGCATTTAGAGCCACCATTTGCCTTCTAAAAACTTCTGTAGCTACACTTGACACATTTGTTATGTCACATTTCTATTATTATTTTTTGAGACAGTGTCTCGATCTGCCACCCAGACTGGAGTGCAATGGCACCATCTTGGCTCACTGCAATCTCCACCTCCTGGGTTCAAGCGGTTCTCCTGCCTCAGCCTCCTGAGTAGCTGGGATTACAGGCATGCACCACTACACCCGGCTAATTTTTGTATCTTTTGTAGAGATGGGGGTTTCTCCATGTTGGCTAGGCTGGTCTCGATCTCCTGACCTCAAGTGATCTGCCTGCCTCAACCTCCCAGAGTGCTGGGATTATTGGCATGAGCCACCATGCCTGGCCACGTTTCCATTATTATCAATTCAAAATATTTTCTAATTTGACCTGAGTGATAATTTTTAGAGATATATTGCTTACTTCCCTGTTATATTTTTATTATTTATTTATTTATTTATTTTTGAGATGGAGTCTTGCTCTGTTGCCAGGTTGGAGTACAGTGGCATGATCTTGGCTCACTCCAACCTCTGCCTCCTGGATTCAAGCGATTCTCCTGCCTCAGCCTCCTGAGTAGCTGAGACTACAGGCACGCACCACCACGGTCAGCTTTTTTTTTTTTGTATTTTCAGTAGAGACAGGGTTTCACCATGTTGACCAGGACGGTCTTGATCTCTTGACCTCATGATTCGTCCGCCTCAGCCTCCCAAAGTGCTGAGATTACAGGCATGAGCCACTGCGTCTGGCCCCGTGCTATCTTTTTATTATTGCTTCCTATTTAATTCACTGTGGTCAGAGAACATACAAACATACTCTATATGATTTCCCTTCTTTGACGTTTGTTGAGATTTGCTTTATAGTCCACGATTTGGTCTGTTTTAGCAAATGCTTCATGTATATTTGAAAAGAGTGGCCAGGCACGGTGGCTCGTACCTGTAATCCCAGCACTTTGGGAGACCAAGTTGGGTGGATCATCTGAAGTCAGGAGTTCAAAACCAGCCTGGCCAACATGGCAAAACCCTGTCTCTACTAAAAATACAAAACTAGCCAGATGTGGTGGCATGTGCCTGTAATCCAAGCTACTCAGGAGGCTGAGGCAGGAGAACCTGGGAGATGGAGGCTGCAGTGAACTGAGATTGTGCCACTGCACTACAGCCTGGGCAAGACAGGGTGAGACTCCATCTCAAAAAAAAAAGAA
>NW_012106396.1:0-1157 GCF_000951045.1 Mandrillus leucophaeus
GCGGAAGCCGGAGGGGACCCAGGTGCGCCCCACTGGCGAGCTGCGCCCGCAGGTGCCGGCAGCGGTGTCCGGGCCATCCTCACGGCAGTGACTCCTCCGCAGGGCCAACGCACCCCATTTTTCGGCCACCCTGCCGGTGGCGGGCGTTTGCATGTTCTCACTGTGCAGCCACTGCCAGTGGCGCCGCTGCGAAGGGCCCGCCTCGCCATCCGGGTCCTGCGTGAGCATCCTTATTGGTGCTCGGGACTGGGCGTGCATTGCTGCTAGAAGCGCGCGAAGGTTTAGCGTGGGTGGACGCTGCCCGGGGCTTGAGTGGATTTTAGAGGTCTTGAGTGGCTCACTCTCCAATCCGCGCGTTCTTGAGAGAGCGTGGTCAGCGTACTTGCTTACTTTCAGGATTGCGAGATGTCTTTAATCCTTGCTGATCGGCTGACGCTGCAGCTTCCTGTGGCTTCATGCTCATTTCCCGGAAGATAGCACTGATAGGGTATTGGAAATCCTATGTAAAGTATCTGTGCACTGTTTTTGCCCCTTTTCTTGATTTGTTTGAACTGATTCTTCTATTCTCTTGACAATTAATCTGTTGCAATTTTCACATCTATGTTGCTTTTTCATTAGTAGCATTTCTCAGTTCTTTGATTTCTTGAACTTCATGTTGTCCATTTCAGTGTGTCTTAAATTATCTGTGACGGTGGACCAGTTTTGGTTTGTCTGTTTGTTTTATTTCAATCAATGGTACACTGAAATGTTCAAACATTAAATTGTTGAAAAAAATTAATGGCATTCGCAATCTAAGCCCACCCTCTCCCGCTTTTTTTTTTTTTTTTTTTTTAACGGAGTCACTCTGTCGTCCAGACTGGAGAGCAGTGGCACAATCTCAGCTCATTGCAACCTCTGCCTCCCGGGTTCAAGTGATTCACCTGCCTCGGCCTCCCGAGTAGCTGGGACTACAGGCGCGGCACCACCATGCACAGTTAACTTTTGTATTTTTAGTAGAGACGGGGTTTCACCATGTTGGCCAAGTTGGTCTCGAACTCCTGGCCTCAAGTGATCCGCCTGCCGCAGTCTCCCAAAGTGCTGGGATTACAGCCATGAGCCACTGCCCCCAGGCTAAGCCTCATTTTTTTAATCAGTAGATTAAGCAGACATAAAATATA
>NW_012106396.1:1207-1896 GCF_000951045.1 Mandrillus leucophaeus
ATTTTCTTTATCTAGTCTATCATTGATGGGCATTTGGGTTGGTTCCAAGGCTTTGCTATTGTGAATAGTTGTGCAATAAACATACATGTGCGTGTGTCTTTATAGTAGAATGAAAATCTATCATTTCAAAAGGCAAATAAGATACTAGGACAAATATTTGTATTTTATGTGATAATCACAGGTTAATATACATTCTAGATATGGAGTTTTTATGAAAATATTAAGATACAAGTGAACACTGTAAGAGAAAGATGGGTTAAGAACCTGAAAAAGCAATTTATCAAATTATAAATCAGTAATAAACTTAAAAAAATTAAAGAGAGTCACTAATTATTAAAGGAATCAATTTAAAGAAGTGACAAAATACTATTTTTAGATCATTGCAGTGTAATGAGAAATAAGCACTCACACACTACTGGCTGGCTTCTTCACTTTCTGTAAGCTTTTTGATGGATAATTTGGCAGCGTGTATCAAAAACCTTTAAAAAGATGTACTCTGGGCTCCTTGGAGAGATGGCTGGATCTAGAACTGAGGCAAGAAATATGTCTCCTGGAGCATCTTCTAGTGCCAGAAAGTAAAAAAGTACAAATATTATATATATATGATATTGATATATAATATGTGTGTATATGTGTATATACCTCCCACAATATCCCACAATGATGGGGGCCTGGCATGGGACAAAAGA
>NW_012106397.1:0-3285 GCF_000951045.1 Mandrillus leucophaeus
CCTATTTAAATTCTAATGATGCTTTTTGCAGAAATCGAAAAATGTATCCTAACATTTATAAGGAGTCTTAAAGTTAAGTCCAAGTAGCCTGAACAATCTGGAATAAGAAGAATAAAGTTGGACTCATGCTTCCCGATTTCAAAACTTACTTTAAGGTTATAGCAATCAAAACAGCATGGTACTCAGTGTGGCATAAAGACAGATATATATATGTAATCCCAGCACTTTGGGAGGCCAAGGCAGGCAGATCACTTGAGGTTGGGAGTTTGAGACCAGCCTGGTCAGCATGGTGAAACCCCGTCTCTACTAAAAATATAAAAATTAGCTGAGCAGGGTGACACGTGCCTCTAGTCTCAGCTACTTGGGAGGCTGAGGCAGAAGAATCACTTGAACCCAGGAAGTGGAGGTTGCAGTGAGCCAAGATCGTGCCACTGCATTCCAGCCTGGGTGACAGAGTGAGACTCTGTCTCAAAAAAAAAAAAAAAGGAAGACAGATATCAGACATATAAATCAAAAGAACAGAACAAAGAGCCCACAAATAAACCCTTGTACATACGTTCAAATGATTTTCAACCAGGGTGCCAAGACCATGTGAAAGGTCAATCTTTTCAACAAATGGTGTTGGGAAAGGTGGGTACGGTGTATCCACATGTAAAGAGTGATATTGGACCCTTATTTATACTATATACATAAACTAACTCAAACTGAATCAAAGGCCTAAACATAAGACTTAAAACTATAAAGGTCTTAGAAGAAAGAATAAAGGAAAAGTTTTGTGATTTGGGTTTGGCAATGATTTCTTGGATCAAAGACACCAAAAGCATAGGCAATAAAAGAATAATAGATTTCATCAAAATAAAAACATTTTGTGCATCAAAGGACACTATCAATAGATTGAAAAGGCAACTCATGGATTGCAAGAAAATATTTGCAGATCATACATACTGATACAAGATTAATATCGAGATTATATAAAGAACTGCCAAAACTTGACAACAAAAGATACAAACAAGATGATTCAAAAATGGGCAACAGATTTGAATAGATATTTCTTCAAAGAACATACATAAATGCACAAGATGCTCCACATCACTAATCATTAGGGAAATTTAATTCAAAACCACAATAAGATACCATTTCACATCCATTATAATGTATATTATCAAAAAAAAGCAACAAGTGTTAATGAGGATGTGGAGAAATTGGAACACTTGTGCATTGCTGGTGGGAATGTAAAATAGTGAAACTAGTGTGAAAAACTATTTGGCAGTTCCTCAAAAATTTAAAAATCATATTACCATATAATCCAGCAATTCTACTTCTAGATAGGTATATACTGCCAAAGAATTGAAAGCAGGGACTCAAACTATTACTAGCGCATCAATGTTTATAGCAGCAATTCACAATAACCAGAAGGTAGAAATAACGCAAACATCCATCAACGGCGAATGGATTAACAAAAGGGGGTATATAAATACTAGGGAACATTACTCAGCCTTAGAGAGGAATAAAGTTCTGATACATGCTACAATATCAACAAATCTTGAAGAAGTTGTGCCGAATGAAATAAGCCAGATACAGAAAGAGAAATACCATATAATTCTACTTATATGAGGTACCTAGAGTAGTCAAATTGTAGAGACAAAGCATAATGTTGGTTGCCAGGTTTGGGCATACAAGGAATGGGGAATTATTGCTTAATAGATATAGATTCAGTTGGGAACATGAAAAAATTCCACTGGGAAGCTGAAGAAAAAAATGTATGGGATGCAGATGGTGGAGATGGTTTCATAACAATGTTAATGTATTAGACTTAACAGCATTGAACTGTACACTTTAAAATGGCCAAAATAGTAAGTTTTGTTACGTATATTTTACTTCAGTAAGAAAGCCAGAATTATTAATGCCCCAAATAGGGAGATGAAGTGGAGGGTGCCTCGCATGTTAACCAAAATGATCTCTCTTTTAGACAAAGAGGATAAACATTTTCTTGTGAGGGTTTTTTGTTTGTTTGTTTTTGTTATGTCGAGTCTCTTTAAAATGTTTAGCAAAATGTTGAAGTTCATACAATGGATAATGGGTCAATGTTTTGTTTACATACCATGTTAAAAACTTCTTGCTTTAGGCCGTCAAGAAAAATGTCCAAGGGGCACTAAAACTGTCAACACTGGGAGCTAATTCTGAATATTGTCTACAGGTGTTGTTTAGGGAGATAGTTTCTCATATTTTACATTAGCTTTAGCTAAATAATATTTTAAGGATGTAATAGTTGAGTCCAAATTGTGCTTGAGGTCTCCTCATACCCATTAAACAGACTACTGAATGGTAGGAATATTTTGATATTATTGTTTTAAGGTGCCTCTTAAATGAACAATCACTGCTCTCTCGGTTATAATTTACAGTTATTATACTGGAACCCTGCTGATGTGGTGGTAAGGCATTGTAGAGGGAAAGCAGTATGTAATTTTATGATTACATATCCATTTTCTAGTGGGCCTGAGTCCCTGGGCTCTGACCTTCAGAAGAATTTCTTAGCCCTTTTTTTAACCCTTTATGTGAGACAGGAAGTCTAGTATGGGCTGAGTTGTGTAATAGCCCTTCCCCTAAGTCTGTTAAGGCTCTGGTAAAGTATTACCTTTTGAGGACAGGTCTTTCTTAAACAGAGCCCTACGTTCTAGTTGTATTTCAAATAGTTACTTTCCCTCTCTCCCTGCCAGGTGCACGAAGGAATTTATTTTCTGTTCACAATGAGCACGTGGTGGGGCTCCTGGAGGTAAAACTCACGTAAGCGTGGGAGAATCCAGGCTCTTTACATATGGGAGTGGAACCAGATCTTTTAATGTGCTTATTTCTGTTGACTAAAAGTAAGAGGCTGGGCTGAGCACTGTGGCTCACACCTGTAATCCCAGCACTTTGGGAGGCCAAGGCAGGAGGATTGCTTGAGGCCAGGAATTCAAGACCAGCTTGGGCAACATAGAGAGACCTCCATCGCTACAAAAAAACAAAAATAATTAGCCAGGCATGGTAGTGCATGCTGTAGTCCTAGCTAATTGGTAAACCGAGGTGAGAGGATCATTTGAGCTCAGGAGTTTAAGGTTACAGTGAGCTTTGATTGCACCACTGCACTCTAGTCTTCCAGCCTGAGCCACAGAGCAAGATCCCGTCTCTCCAAAAACAACAACAACAACAATAACAACAAAGGAAAGTGAGGACAGCTGCCCAAAAGACTCAGATCCAAGAAACCCTGAATATGAACTCTATATGGCCTTTACTAAAAGCAAAAAA
>NW_012106397.1:4685-14770 GCF_000951045.1 Mandrillus leucophaeus
GGCCGATCCTTTTTTTAAATAAAGACATGAGGTTAGATTGAGGTTCGTTGTTTTGTCTATGATATCTAACTGCTCCAGAACCACTCTACTACTGAATTGATATAGCACCTTTTTCAAAAGTCAGTTGGTTGTAGTTGTATGGATCTATTTCTGAGTTCTCAATTCTGTTTTATTGAACTGTCTATCCCCCTGCTAATACCACACTGTCTTGATTTCTGTAACTACGTAAAAAGTTAAAAAATTGGGTAGAATAATTCCTCCCATTTTATTCTTCTATTTTGGACTTGTTTTGTTGAGCTGTATTATAGAAAAAACTATTTGTGACACCTGTTAAAAAATAGTAAGACAGACTTTATTAAGAGGCATTATTGCAATAGATATAGAGATTACTGCAATAGGGTTTTGCAGTAATCTCCAGTTTCCATATATTCAGGTTTCCCTCTGAATATAGGGGAAAGTGGAGATTTTACAACCACAGAGTAGGGTGGAGGGTTGGTAGTGTATAGAAATTTACTAATAGGAGGGAATCTGGCTAAACTGACCTCACAGGATTCTTGCTGAAACCATGCCAGAGTGATCAGATATCACCTGGGGATGGTAGACAATAAGAAAACAAATTAGATATCAATGGTGATTATGATATCTAATTTGTTATTAGATATGAAGATGGAGGATTCTGACTAAATTGCTAGGATTCTTACTAATATTGGGCAATGCATAGACAACACAAAAGCCCAAAAGCCAGGGTTTAGTTGACAAGAGAGTTCAAAGGAGCCTGGCTAGAGTCTGGTTATGGAGAGAATTTTTGTGAGCTGGCTGGGTCTTCCAGAGCTACGTAGAATAAAAATGATGAGCACAGACCTATTTTCCTTCTTCCCAAACTGAATGGGAAAGCATTCAGTCTCTTTCATCTTTTAGTTTTATGTTAGCTGTAGATTTTTTTCTAACTTAAAAGTTAGAAAGTTTACCTCTGTTCCTAATTCCTGAAAGTTTTTTTTTCATTATAAATGGGTGTTGAATGTTTTTCAAATGCTTTTCCTGCATTGATATAATCACGTAATATGCTTATCTTTAGCTTGCTAACGTGGTGGGTTACACAAATTGATTTTTGAATACCAAGACAGCTTTTTATTCCTGGAATAAACATCACTTGTTCGTGGTTTGTAATTATTTTTATATATTGTTGAATTATTTTTGCTATTATTTGGTTGAGAACTTTTTCCATCTAGATTCATGAAGAATACTGATTTCCATTCTTCTTCTGTCTTTAGCTCTGATACCAGAGTAACACTCGCCTCATGAGTTGGAATATCTTTCCATTGGCTTCTTTCTATCCTTTATTCTGGAAGAGACTGGATATAATTCGTGTTAACCTTTAAATGTTTGTTAGAATTCTCTGATCTATCTATCCAGGCCTGACGATTTCTTTTTCAGATGTTTCAAATTATGACTTCAATTCTAGGGCTATTCAACATAACTATTTCATTTTGTAAGAGAGAATTTGTGCTTTTTCAAGAATTAATGCATTTCATCTATATTGTGAAATTTATATTTGTAGAGTTGTTTGTAGTATTATCTTTATTCTTTTGATTTTGTCATGGTCTACAGTGGTATCTCCTGTTTCATTCTTGATATTGATATTTTGTGTCTCCTCTGTAGGCTTGTCAATTTTATTGACATTTATAGAACCAGCTTTTGTTTAATTGGTTTTTCTCTATTTTTCTTTTTACATTTTATTGAGTTATCTTCTTATCCTTATTATTTACTTTTTTTCACTTGCTTTTGGTTTATTTTGCTCTTCTTTTTCTAGAAGTGGGGAGCTTGGTTATTACTTGGTTATTACTTCAAAATTTTTTTCTTTTCTAATGTAAGCCCTTAGTGGTATAAATTTCTCTCTCACCACTGATTTGGCCACATCCCACAAATTTTGATATGTTGTGTTTCACTTTCATTCATTTCAATGTATTTTAAAAATCTGAGACTTTCTCTTTGAACAAGGGATTATTTAGCATGTGTTTTCACGTGTTTGGAGATTTTCCTTTTATCCTCGTGTTACTGATTTCTAGTTTAATTCTATTGTGTTCAGAGAACAAACTCTGTATGATTTCAGTTGTTTTAAATTTGCTGAGATTTGTTTTATGGCCCAGGTTACCTCATATCTTGCTAAGTGTCCCATGGACATGAAAAAAAAATGTGTATTCCGCTGCGTTTGCGGTATTACGTAAATGCTGATTAGTTCCTGTTGGTTAACAGCGTTGTTGTGTCCACAGAAGCACTGGAGAAAGATTGTAACCTGAGGTGACAGGCTTTGATTGTGTCCTGGCTTAGTATGATGGGACACACCTCTGCTTGCTGCCTTCCCTCTGGACAACCCTCAGCCCCTCAATCGCTACATCACCTCAACATGGCCGCACACAGGCCAGAGTGTCTATATGGGCGCCGCCATACTGGCGCCCCGCCTAAGCCACTGAAACGGGAGCGTGTTTGGCAAAGCGCCATGTTGACTACTGGCAACCTTCGGCCACGAAGACTGCTGAGCATGCGCACACCCAGGCAGCGCTGTAAGAAGTAGGGAGGCATTGAGAAAAAGGAAGTGGGTCCTGTTCTGGTTCTTGCGACTATAGTCACCGCCCGAAGCAAATGACCACTGTCCTGGGAGAACGTGGGTGAGGGGCAGGTGAATAGAGGGATGGCAGCATCTGTGGACTGAGCAAGAAGAATCTCTGATGTCTGTCGTGAGCCCTCCGGTCAGTGATGGGGACGGACGGTCAATGGATGGAATAGTGGAAGTCGGAGCGATCTCTGATGGTGGATCTGAGGGAGGAGTGAGAGGGCACTGGGGGGTCTCTGGTGGTGGATCTGCAGGCGGAGTGAGGACGGACTGGGGGTCTCTGGTGGTGGATCTGAGGGCGGAGTGAGGGCGGACTGTGGGGTTGTGGGGGAGGATGACTGTGGGGACTAAGGAGGGATCTGAGGAGTGAATGATGCACATCTTAGTTTCCTCTCTTTTATACGTACCGATCTGTTTACATTTTCGTTTCTGTTTCATTTTCATGATGTATTTTGCTAAAGATTTAAAGCATATGTTACATAGAATTGCATATTTCCATTTCCATTTTGTTCTGTTTCATATCCAAGACTAGTAGCTCCTTTACCATTACGGTTATTGTATTTATATATCATTCATTCTTTCTCTCCCTTTTTAAAAAGAATCAAGTGTCTGAAAGGTCTATCTGTTTTACTGGACATTTTGAAATGTCCAATAAACTACTCCCTACTCTTTTAATATTAAATTTTTTCTCTTTTTCTTTTTACGTACTTTCTCTTTTTCCCACTTTTTGATGTAATTTGTTGTTCTTTCCCTTATTTTCTTAAGTTTTATGCTGGATACATTTAGGGTAGTAAAGTTTCTTTAACTACATCTTTATCTATGAAATGTATAAATTCATCTTGATGTTTCCCTTTGATCCTTAGTTATTTAGGGGAGTTTCTTCATTCCCAAATTATTAAAGTATGTTTTAGCTGTTTTTTATTTTACTCTATTGTCAGAAAATGCAGAGTATCAAGTCTCAACTTTTAACAGTTTATCAAGATTTTCCTTGAAGCCAAGTTACTCAATGAATTTTGTTCAACAGATATAAGAGAAAAATTATATTTTGTTGTATGGGCCAAAATTCTCTTTAATTAAGTCTTGCCTGTTGGTATTTTTCAAATCTTTATCTTTCCTAATTTTGATCTACTTGTTTAATATTCTGGAAGAGATACAATAAAAATCTCTTACTTTAATAGTTCACTTTGCAGTTGTATGTGCTTTTCTGCTAATTTTATTTGTGTGTCTGAGGGACGGGCATACGTACACCTAATGGTTAATGCATTTTTTATCCTTTTTCATGTATTAAATGGTATTATAGGATCCCCTTTTTCAACCAAAAGGAAAAAAGAAAAACACTTTTTAACATCGAATTCCACTTTGATACTTACATTGCCACACCTGTTTTTACTTTTATTGCATTTGGATGATGTGTCTTTGCCCGAGCTTTATTTTATATCCATATTTGTCTCTGTGTCAGATTACCTATTTGTTTACAATAGATATCTTTTGTTTTTTTCAAATCCAACTTGTAGTCTCTGTTGATAGAATTTTACCTCTCAGTTTAGTGTAATAATGATTTATCTGATTTTATGCCTTCCATTTGATGTTTACTATTTAACCGTTTTATTTTCTGCCTTTTCTTTATATAATATTTTCATTGGATTGATTGAGTTTCTGCTCATTGTTTCCATTCTGCACCCCATTTTTTCCATTTTTTTCCTGAGATTATTAGGAATGTTTTATCATAGGGTATTATTAATTTTCTCTTTAGTGGCCTCTTTATCACATTGTCACATTGTCCTTTTTTATAATTATATATCTTTTGCAATAATTATTGCTGAACAATATTTCCTATTCAACATTTCTTGATGTGTGATTCAATTTACATTTATTTGGACTACTTCTTTCAGTATTTCTCTCAAAGATAGAGCTACTCTGCAAGTGCTTTTATTTCTGAAAATGTCTCTCTGGCTCTGACAGAGGAGAGGCCTTTTAGATGCTATTTCTGACATCATTTAGCTTTCACTACTGCAGATAAAGAGTTTTCTTATTTCCTTAACTCTTTCTCTGTAAATAGTCTTTTCACAATTAGATTTAGAAGTGTTTTCTATTTATAAATTTATTCTATACATTCAAGAATTGCGCCAGATTTGTTCATGAGTTCCTATTTGTGTATGTGGAGGAGTTTATAGCCTAGTTGTGTCAGCGGAGGGAGATGTATTCGTGTGCTAAGGCCCCAGTGCAGGTACAGGTGTGCCTGGAATTGGCACTCTTTGGATGACTGATGGAGATGTGCGGTGAGTAGTCATACAGGCATAGAGGTCAGTCATGGGGACGTGGGATTGATTGGTAAAGAGCCAGAACAATTAAGGTAGAGGAATTGAAGACTCTGTGATCAGGAATTGTAGGATGAGTGATGCAGGGCTCATGGGCAGCAAGGCATGGGAATCAGTGAATCTGAGGTTTCAGTAATGGCTTCTGGGAGTAGTCTCCGGGCACCAATTGGCACTTAGAGCAGATTGAAGAGTGGTAGTGAGGAGTTAGGTACCAGGGTTGATGATAACTTGAAGGGCCTGTGAAATCAGATAGTATAATGATGTAATAGAACAGTATGTCCTTTGGATATTTTATAAAGTATTTAAGCACTCCACAATTATTGGATATCTAAATGTTTCTAATCTTTCTTTTTTATTAACCATGTTATGGTAAAACTTTTGCACTTAAATCTTCGTACAATATGGGATGGGATGATATTTTAATGTTGTAGCTCCAGAAATAAATTTTTGAGTAAGGCACATGGGCAGTAAATGATGTATGTGTCCATGTGTGACATTGGCACACTTCCTTCTCTCATCTCTGCCTCTACCCATCTGTTTTCTCAGATCTCTGCCCCTTTGTCCGAAGAGCCAAAAATGACCAAGTCCCTGGTGAGTTCTTATTTGTTCATCTGTTTATTTGTTGCTTTCTTTTACTTTTAGTGGATTTTAGGAGACATCTAACAATCCCTATAGTAAGATGACAAGACTAGATAAATAAAAACTAAGATCAGAGAAAATGAAGATGAGACTGTCAACCCCGAGTCAAGTTTAGAATATATGGTCTTACACAGTTATGAACTTTGAACTGTTAAATTGTCTCTGATCTTCCTGAAAGACATAGCAATAATGGAAATTGGATACATGGTTTATATTAATAAAATTCACAAGTAATTTATTTCATCTGTGGTAAAGATTTCATGGTTCTTGGTGTTTGAGAAATTTTTTGATAGATCTTCAGATAGTTAATGACAGAACAGTCTTCAACAGCAACCCTACCGAAAGTGCACTAACAGGCCAGTCGTGGCGGCTCACACCTGTAATTCCAGCACTTTGGGAGGTCGAGGTGGGTGGATCACCTGAGGTCAGGAGTTCCAGACAAACGTGGCCAACATGGTGAAACCCCGTCTCCACTAAAAATACAAAAAGTAGCCACAGTTGTTCTGTTGCTGTCTTATAGAACAGTGCTTCTGACACTTTACTTGCATTTGCATTTGAATTCAGATTCTGATTTAGTAGCTATGGGATGGGATATGAATTTTTATTTCTCACAAATTTCCACAGAACATCAATGCTCCTTGTCCCAGGACCATCTTCTGAAACAAACTTGAGGTTTTATCATGAATGGAAGTTGAATTTTGTTTTATGCTGTTTCTGTACCAATTGACGTGATAATGTGATTTTACTTGTTGAATCTGTTGGTATGGTAGATTACACTGATTGATTTTTTAATATTGAACCTGCCTTGCATCCATGGAATGAACTCCACTTGGTTGTGGTATATACTTTTTAAATTATTTGTATTTGCTAATATTTTGTTAAGGGTTTTTGTATCATATTTATGAAGGGTATCACTTTTTTTTTTCTTTCTGTCTCTCTCTCTTTTTTTTCTCTTGGTACTATTTCTGGTTTAGGTATCAGGATAACCCTGGCCTCATAAAATCAGTTGGAATGTGTTCCTTTATATTGATTATTCTGCCAGAGATGGTGTATAGTTTGTGTTTTATTTTTCTATACTTTGTCCAGTTTTTGTGTCAGGGAAATCATAGCCTCACACAATAAACTGGGAAGTATTCCCTTCTCTTCTCAGTTTTTTTCTGGAAAAAACTGTGTAGAATTGATGTTAATTATGTTAATTCTTCAAATATTTGGTAGAATTCTCCAGAGAAACTATCTGGGTCTAGAGATTTCTTTTTTGGAAGTTTTAAGATTACAAACTCAGTTTCTTTAAGAGTTACGGGCTATTCATATTGTCTACTTAATATTGAGAGGGTTGTGGTAGTTTGTGTGTTTTCAGGAACTGTACCCTTTCATCTAAGTTGTCAAATTTATGTGTGCAGAGTTGTTGGTAGTTGTCTTAGTCAGCTCAGGCTGCCATAACAAAGTACCATAGACTGGGTGGACTAAACAACAAAAATTTACTTTCTCACAGGGAGGCTGGAACTCGAAGATCTTGGTGCGAGCATGGTCAGGTTCTGCTGAGGGCTCTTTTCCTGGCTTGTAAACGAAAACCAGATTCTCACTATGTGCTCACAGGCCATTCCCTAGTGACCGCCTGCCTGCCTGCCTATGGAGAGAGAATCTCTATAAGGCCACCTGTCTTATCAGATTAGGACCCCTACCTCGTTTAACCGTAATTACCTCTTAAAAGCCTTATCTCCAAATACAGTTCCATTAGGAGTTAGAGCCTAAACATATAAATTTTTGGAGGACTGAGAATGTCTTGATTTCCACATTCTCCTGAAGGATATTTTTGCCTGATCCAAAATTCTAAGTTGATAGTTTTTTTTTTTTTAGCACTTGAAAAATGTGCTACTTCCTTCTGACCTCCAGAATTTCTGATGAGATATTAGTTAAAACTGCATGTTCATTTTCTATTGCTGCTGAAATAAATTATCAAAAATTTAGTTGCTTAAAATAACACTTTTTTTTTGTTTTTTTTAACATACAGTTCTATATTTTAGAAGGCTGACATGGGTCGTACTGAACTAAAATCAAGGTGTCGAAAGGGCAGTATTCCTTTCTACAGGCTGTAAGAAACAATCTGTTTCTATTTTCCATGGCTTTTCTAGCTTCTAGTGGGTGCACACATTTCAGTTTGTGGCCCTTTCCTCCAACTTCAAAGCCATCAACATTGTATCTCTCTGACCACTCTTTTGTAGTCACATCTTTCTCTGACTCTCTTTTATTGCCTCTGCTTTAACTTTTTTTTTTTTTTTTTTTAAGGCGGAGATTTGCTCTTGTTGCCCAGGCTGGAGTGCAGTGGTGCGCTCTTGGCTCACCACAACCTCTGCCTTCTGGGTTCGAGTGATTCTCCTGCCTCAGCCTTCCAAGTAGCTGGGATTACAGGCATATGCCACCACGCCCTGCTAATTTTGTATGTTTTAGTAGAGACAGAATTTCTCTATGTTGGTCAGGCTAGTCTCAAACTCCCGACCTCAGGTGATCTGCCCGCCTCGGCCTCCCAAAGTATTGGAATTACAGGTGTGAGCCACCTTGCCTGGCCCTCCTGATTTAACTTTTAAGCAAATTTGTGATTATATTCAGCCCACCCAGATAATCCAAGATAATTAATCTCCCTATTTTAAGGCAGCTGATTTAGCCATCTAGATTTGATCTGAAACCTGACTTCCCTTTTGCCCCACATATTCACAATTGCTGGGAATTAGGATGTGAACATCCTTGGGGAGCCATCGTTCTTAGTATCACACACTGTCTTTCAAATTGTTTTCTCCTGTGGGTAATGTGTAGTTTCTCTCTGAATGCTTTCAGCATTCTTTCTTTGTCTGTAGTTTTCAGAAGTTTGACTATAATTCTTTCTTAGTGTGAATTTCTTTGTTTTTTTCCTTTTTGGGATTTGCTCAGCTTCTATCTGTAAGTGTACATCTTTTGGGAAGTTTCAGAAGTTTTCATTCATTATTTCTTCAAATACTTGTTTAGCCCCCATTCAGCCCCTATTCCTTTCTCTTCTTTTTCTTTTTCTGGAACTCCAATGACACAAATGTTAGATTTTTTGTTACTGTCCCACATGTCTCTGAGGGTCTGTTCATTTTTTCTCAGTCTGTTTTCTCTCCATTCTTTAGATTAGATCATTTCTATTTTATTTTCAGGTACTCAGATTATTTCTTCTGTTGTCTCCATTCTTTTGAGCCCATCTATTGAGTTTTTAATATTGGTTATTTTTTAGTTCTAAAATTTTCATTTGATTTCTTCATCTCTTCTCTATTTCTTTGTTGAAATTTTTTTATTGTTTCAAGTGTGTTCATATGCTTATTAAAACATTTTTATGAGGACTGCTTTAAAATCCTTATGAAATAATTCTGATACATGCATCACTTCAGTTTTAGTATCTGTTGATTGGTCATTTCCTTATTCAAGTTGAGGTTTTCTGGTTCTTGGTTATTCAAACGATTTTGTAATGTATGGTGGAAACCTTAGACTCTAGATCTTATTTGAGTCCTCTTTTTTAGCAGGCGTCCTCTGGGCCAGTGTGGGAATCAGGGGACCTTGCTGTACTACCGCCAGGTGGATGTGAATTTGCAGGTTCCATACTTGAACTCTGTTGACAGTCTGTGGGGAGAGAGACATCTCATTACTGCTAGTTGGGGTTGGCAGTTCAGGCTCCCCAGTAGACCTCTGGTGACATCACTTTGTCTGACAGGAGAGGGTACCTTGTTTCTGCTCTTCATGCTGTCTTCTCTGATATTGTTAGGTTGGATGGGGCCTCGGTACCTCTCAGAGGGATGGAGGTCTTGGATTTTCATCTGGCCTCCTCTCACACCATACCTGTGGTGATGGAAAGACTGTCGCTTTACTGCCAGGTAGGAATGGAAGTCCAGCCCTGATGTGGCTCCCACTGGCATGGCAGGAAAGCTACCCATTACCACTGTGCAGAGATGCAAGTCCCAGCTCCCCAGTTGCCTTTTTCTCATACTACCCTATTGTAGTGGAGGGGCATCCCCGGACAGCCAGACAAATACAGGAGCCTAGGCTAACCACTGAGTCTTTGCTGATGACAGATGAATCAAGTCCACAGTTTTTTGTTGTTTTATTATCTGTGGTATTTGCTTGGAGTAGGTTTCGTCTAAAAGTTTTTTTTCTCTGTTGCCCCTTTCCTGGTCTTTTCGCTAGAGAGAGCACTTTTTTCCAGGTCTTTTTGTATGCGCTTGTTGGTGTTTCTGGATTGTAGGTTTTTCGAACACCTGGTCAGGGCTATCTGTATGAGGCCGAAAGACACAGAGAGCTCATTACCATTTAGCTTCCTGGTTCCTGAGGCCCTTAGCCAGGGTGCCTGTTTTTCTTTACCTTTCAGAGTCTCTGTATGTTAGTTTGATGGATAATGTCTATGGTTTGCAGATGAACTTAACAGGCTGAGTCGAGACAAGTGCATCTGCTGTATCTTTCCAGGAGTGGAATCCAGTTTATTGATTTTGAACAGAGGACTTCATATATTAAGC
>NW_012106397.1:16575-17737 GCF_000951045.1 Mandrillus leucophaeus
TCCAGCCTGGGCAACAGAGCGAGACTCCATCTCAAATAAATAAATAAATAATAAAAGAGAAGTTTGATCCCAGTGTAGGAGGTAGGGCATAATGGGAAGTATTTTGGTCATGGGGACAGATCCCTCATGAATAGATTAATGCTGTCTCTGGGGAGGTGGTGAGTTCTCAATCTTATGAGTTCTATGAGAGTTGGTTGTTGAGAAGAGCCTGCTACCTCCCATTCTCTCTCTCTTTCTTCCTCTCTTGCCATATGATCTCTGCATACACTGGCTTCTCTTCCCCTTCTGCCATGAATGGAAGCAGCTTGAAGGCCCTCCCCAGATGCAGATGCTGATGCCATGCTTCTTGCACAGCCTGCAGAACCATTAGCCAAATAAACCTCCTTTCTAAATAAATTACCCAGGCTTAGGTAGTCCTTTATAGCAGCGGTAAACAAAGACAGCTATCAATAATAATTATTCTCATTTTACAGAGGAGGAAAACTGTTACACAGAGAAGTAATTTGCCCAAGATCACACAGCTCCTGAATGACGAAGCCAGGAAAATAAGACCCAGGCCGTTGGCTCTAGATTACATGCTATTCATTTCGGCTCTTTAAAAAAACTCCTCTTGGAGTTGTCGACCTGCTCATAGTTACTCTCTATCTGATACTCAGCTACTGGCATGGGCTGTCCCTTCCACATGATACTAGGAATTCTCCTTGTGTTTCTCAAATGTTAGATCTCTTGAGTCTCAAGAAGCTAGGTAAGACATAGAAATGGATTGTCCTGTAGAGTCTCCAGAACGAATGCAGCCCAGCAGGACCTATTTTGGACATATGACCTCCAGAACAGTGACAAATTTATGTTGTTTTAAGGCCAAAGAATACAGGTGACCTCTAGAAGCTAGAAAAATCAAGGAAATTGATATTCCCTTAGAACCTCCAGAAGGAATACAGCCCTATTGACACCCAGATATAAGCCCAAGTACAATTATTTAGGCGTCTCTAAGACTACCCTCACTTATGACAGAAACTGCAAGCTCAGGAATCTCCAAGACCACCCTCAGTTTCAATAATTCACGAGAAGGACTTAACACAACTCAGGAAAGCCATTATACTCACGCTTATAGTTCATTGCAAAAAGAGGACGTGGATTAAAATCAGCCCAAGAAGAAGTGCTC
>NW_012106397.1:21927-26218 GCF_000951045.1 Mandrillus leucophaeus
TCGCCAGCATCTGTTGTTTCCTGACTTTTTAATAATTGCCATTCTGACTGGCGTGAGATGGTATCTCATTGTGGTTTTGATTTGCATTTCTCTAATGATCAGTGATGTTGAGCTTTTTTCATATAATTGTTGGCCACGTAAATGTCTTCTTTTGAGAAATGTCTGCTCATATCCTTCGCCCACTTTTTGATGGGATTGTTTTTTTCTTGTAAATGTGCTTAAGTTTCCTGTTTTTTTCTTGTAAATGTGCTTAAGTTCCCTGTAGAATCTGGATATTAGACCTTTGTCAGATGGGTATTTTGAATAGATAATATATGCATATGATTTAAAAGTAAGAAAATAAATATATAGTGAAAAATCTCCCTCTTTCTTTTCCTATCAGCCCATGTCCTCAATCTGGATAACTAATTTTTTTAGTATGTATTCAAAGTATCGTTATATAGACAAAAACAAATAGGAAAAATATTATGTTCTTTCCATAGAAGATGGTATACTGTATGTATTTCTGTACCATTATAATTTTATTTTCATTTATTTTTAAGCCTTTACTATTGAGAAATATAAAATGCATTATAAATATGCTCTTGTGAACATTTCTTTCAGAAGTTATTTCTATCCAAAGGCAAGGTCTTGCTCTGTCACCCAGGCTGAGTGGAGTGCATTGGTGTGATCCCAGCTCACTACAGCCTCAACTTTCAGGGCTTAAGTGATCCTGCTACCCCTGCCTCCCAAGTAGCTGGGACTATAGATGCGTGCCACTATGCCTGGCTAATTTTTTTTTTTATGTTTGTAGAAATGGCATCTTGCTATGTTGCCCAGGCTGGTCTTGAACTCCTGGTCTCAAGCAATCCTCCTGCCTCAGCCTCCTAAAGTGCTAGGATTACAGGACTGAGCCACTGCACCTGGCCCCTCTCCAACTTTAGTATATGATGTTATACAGCTTTGCAAAGTTGTTATGCCAGTTTGTATTCCTACTAGTAGTGTGCAGATATGTTTAATACTTTGTGTCTTTACCAGTACTTGGTGTTTTCAATCTTTACAATTTTAGCCGTCTTGGGGAGTTTGCAGATATCTCATTTTGGATTTAATTAGCATTTCCCTGGTTACTAATGTGATTGAACAGGTTTTCAGAATTTTATTGTCATGTACACTTCTTTTAAGAATTGCTTGATTCATTCCCCCCGGCTTTTTTTTAACTAAATTGTCTGTAGTTGGCAATGCTTTTTGTTGTTGTTGTTGTTTTGATTTTTTGTAGAGACAAGGTCTCACTATGTTGCTCAGTCTGGTCTCAAACCCGTGGACTCAAGCAATCCTCCTGCCTTGGCCTCCCAAAGTACTGGGATTACAGGCACGTGCCACCGCACCCAGCCTGTTTTTTAATTTATATTCTTTATACATTTTGTGTACTATCGCATTGTCATTCATGTATGGTCCCCTAATATAATGATGAATATACTCTTTCTCTCTCTCTCGTTCTCTCTCTCTGTGTGTGCGTGTGTGTGTATGTGTGATTTCTATCTACATCACAAAAAGCTTATTTGTGTTGTTCAGATATTCTGTATAATCCTTATTTTTTGACTATTGCATATTTGTTTTATGTATGAGATCTCATCTCCTTTGTAACTGGCTTGTCAATTTTCTTGCAGAAATCTTCCTATACGTGCCAAATGTTTGTTGCTCTATCTAATGATTAATGAATGTAATCTGGTTAAAATCTCCCAGAGTAGGGAGGGGGAGTCGGGAAGTCTCCCACTGTGTATGTAGATTTATCAATTTCTCCATGTAATTTTGTCAGCTTTTGTTTTATGTATTTTAGATTGTCATTCAAAATATGAATTATATTTTCCTGGAGTACTGGTCTTTTTGCTATTACATGGTACTGAAATTTTTGCTTAAAAGCGTAAGAGTCTGTAATCGCAACACAGTTTCTGTCTATTTTATTAGAATCGTTTGGCAAATTGCATTTTAGTATAACTGAAATCTAAAAATTACAGGCTTAAACACCTCAGAGTTTATTCTATCAAGCAAAAGAACTCTGAAAGTATTCATTCATGGCCTGGTGTCTTCACAAACTCATACACTGTTTTTTTCTGTTCTGTATGTCATTCTCATTTTGTGATTTTCAACCTCACATTACTTGATGGTTCCCGAGATTGGCTGGGGTGGCATTAACTGAGTCAGCGTTCCAGGCCAGCAGCATGAGGAGGTTGGGGAGGAAAGGAGCACTCACACCTTCTCCTTTAAAAAATGCCTTCTCAGAAGTATCACCTGTATCTTTGTGGCCAAAGCATAGTTTCCTGATTACATTTAAGGTAGGCTGGGAAAAGAGAGTCTTAGTGTACCCAGCTAAGAATTCATGTTCTGTTATTAGGGAAGAAAGGATGAGTGAATGTTGGAAGACAGCTAGCTATCACTGTCACATCTCCTAAATACAAAAGCCAAAATTTATTTGTCCTTTGCTTTTTTCATCCATCTTGGCATTCAGCCCCATCAACTAATCCCCACATACATTCTAAGACATTACTCTCTCCTGACTCTGTCTGATTTCTCAGTTTTTATTGCGGACACCTCTTCTTCAATACTGGTAATTGTTTCAGATTATTTTCTTTACATTCTCCTTTATCAGGTGTCCTCTCAAGCAGTCTTATTTACTCAGATGATTTTAGTTATTAATTATCTACTGGTGACTTCCAAATCTTTATCTTCACTCTAGGCCTCTGCCTAACTTCCTGCCTAACTTCCTTCCTGTTAATTACAGGGATTAAACATGCCTGCCTACATGTTTAATCCCTGTAATCTCAATATGTGCAAAACGTAAGTGATTTTATCTGGTTCCCTTTCTCCAACCTTTTCCCATTCATCATCTCTACTTCAGTATATGACACCATAATCTCAGAGTATACAAAATGAATAATTGAGAATTTCACTTTAGTCCCTCCTTTTTCTTACTGCATCTATCAATTCTAATTACTATCTACACCAATTTCTTTTTCTATATTCCTGTTAAATAATATTTTACCCCCAACTTAGGTGTTTTATTCTTTCACATGAAATATTGCCTGGACTTCCACTCTTGCTCATTCAAATGTATTCTCCATGCCATTTCTTGATAGTCTTTTTTTTATTTTTTATTTTAAGCTCTAGGGTACATGTGCGGGTTTGTTGCACAGGTAAACGTGTGTCATGATGGTTTGCTGCACCTATCAACCCATCACCTACGTATTAAGCCCAGCATGCATTAGCTCTTTTCCCTAATGCTCTCCCACCCCCAACCCTTCCCTGATAGGCCCCAGTGAGTGTTGTTCCCCACCCTGTGTCCGTGTGTTCAGCTCCCACTTATAAGTGAGAACATCAAGTGTTTGGTTTTCTGTTCCTGCATTAGTTTGCTGAGGATAATGGCTTCCAGCTCCCTGCATATCCCTGCAAAGGACATGATCTCATTCCTTTTTACGGCTGCATAGTATTCCATGATGCATATATGCCACATTTTCTTTATCCAGTCTATCATTGATGGGCATTTGGGTTGATTCCATGTCTTGGCTATTGTGAATAGTGCCACAATGAACATATGCATGCATTTATCTTTATAATAGAATGATTTATATTTCTTTGGGTATATAACCAGCAATGGGATTGCTAGGTCAAATTCCACTTCTAAATCTTTGAGGAATCACCACACTGTCTTACACAATGGTTGAACTAATTTACATTCCCACCAACAGTGTAAAAGCGTTCCTATTTCTCCACAACCTCACCAGCATCTTCTTGGCAGTTTTAAACACAAATTTAATCATCTTTTCTCATAAACACCTTTCCTTCACTGCATACAGACCTCTCATTATGCAGACTAATTTGTAGTTCCCTGAATTTATCATGTATTTTCCTGACTTTATACCTTTGCTCACGCTGCTCCCTTCTAAAAATCACTTTACCCTACTCTGCTTGCATTAAACATGTCATCTCCCAAGACTAAGCTTAAGTTTCATCAACTCTACAGAACTTAGTCTTACACTCCATGTAGAATTTTCTTCTATTTGGGGTCATGCTATACTTTGCACATCTCTTATACCCTTTATAATCTCTGAGACAATTGTTGTAAGTTCTTTGATGTCTTGAAGCATATTGTGTAAAGTTGTGAAGATGTTCACAACATAAAGTTCTGAACATCTTGCTTAGTAAATATATGGCAGGTAATTCCTAAGAATTACCTAAGTAATTATGCTTCATAAATGTATGGCAGTTAATTCCTTTTTTATTTTTTTCAGACTTCTTTCTTAACTACCAATGGCAG
>NW_012106397.1:26268-37619 GCF_000951045.1 Mandrillus leucophaeus
AACTTCCTGCCTAACTTCCTTCCTGTTAATTACAGGGATTAAACATGCCTGCCTACATGTTTAATCCCTGTAATCTCAATATGTGCAAAACGTAAGTGATTTTATCTGGTTCCCTTTCTCCAACCTTTTCCCATTCATCATCTCTACTTCAGTATATGACACCATAATCTCAGAGTATACAAAACGAATAATTGAGAATTTCACTTTAGTCCCTCCTTTTTCTTACTGCATCTATCAATTCTAATTACTATCTACACCAATTTCTTTTTCTATATTCCTGTTAAATAATATTTTACCCCCAACTTAGGTGTTTTATTCTTTCACATGAAATATTGCCTGGACTTCCACTCTTGCTCATTCAAATGTATTCTCCATGCCATTTCTTGATAGTCTTTTTTTTATTTTTTATTTTAAGCTCTAGGGTACATGTGCGGGTTTGTTGCACAGGTAAACGTGTGTCATGATGGTTTGCTGCACCTATCAACCCATCACCTACGTATTAAGCCCAGCATGCATTAGCTCTTTTCCCTAATGCTCTCCCACCCCCAACCCTTCCCTGATAGGCCCCAGTGAGTGTTGTTCCCCACCCTGTGTCCGTGTGTTCAGCTCCCACTTATAAGTGAGAACATCAAGTGTTTGGTTTTCTGTTCCTGCATTAGTTTGCTGAGGATAATGGCTTCCAGCTCCCTGCATATCCCTGCAAAGGACATGATCTCATTCCTTTTTACGGCTGCATAGTATTCCATGATGCATATATGCCACATTTTCTTTATCCAGTCTATCATTGATGGGCATTTGGGTTGATTCCATGTCTTGGCTATTGTGAATAGTGCCACAATGAACATATGCATGCATTTATCTTTATAATAGAATGATTTATATTTCTTTGGGTATATAACCAGCAATGGGATTGCTAGGTCAAATTCCACTTCTAAATCTTTGAGGAATCACCACACTGTCTTACACAATGGTTGAACTAATTTACATTCCCACCAACAGTGTAAAAGCGTTCCTATTTCTCCACAACCTCACCAGCATCTTCTTGGCAGTTTTAAACACAAATTTAATCATCTTTTGTCATAAACACCTTTCCTTCACTGCATACAGACCTCTCATTATGCAGACTAATTTGTAGTTCCCTGAATTTATCATGTATTTTCCTGACTTTATACCTTTGCTCACGCTGCTCCCTTCTAAAAATCACTTTACCCTACTCTGCTTGCATTAAACATGTCATCTCCCAAGACTAAGCTTAAGTTTCATCAACTCTACAGAACTTAGTCTTACACTCCATGTAGAATTTTCTTCTATTTGGGGTCATGCTATACTTTGCACATCTCTTATACCCTTTATAATCTCTGAGACAATTGTTGTAAGTTCTTTGATGTCTTGAAGCATATTGTGTAAAGTTGTGAAGATGTTCACAACATAAAGTTCTGAACATCTTGCTTAGTAAATATATGGCAGGTAATTCCTAAGAATTACCTAAGTAATTATGCTTCATAAATGTATGGCAGTTAATTCCTTTTTTATTTTTTTCAGACTTCTTTCTTAACTACCAATGGCAGATAATTCCTCAGAATTAAGTTTAAGAGAATTTAAACAGAGCCTATTTTATTTTCACTGAATATTGAATTCAATTTTGATAGCTCTTTCCCTTCAGCACTTGAAAAATATGGTGCCACTTCCTTTTGACATCTGTGGTTTTTAATGAGAAATTCACTCTTGTTCAAATTGCCCTTTCCCTACAGGTAATGTGTCATTTCTCTCTGACTGTTTTCAGGTTCTATTCTTGAATTTGGATTTTACAAATCTTACAATGTATCTAGACATGGATTTATTTGAGGTTTTCCTTTTGGAGATTTGGTCAGCTACTTGAATCTATACATTTATGCCTTTTACCAAATTTGGGAGGTTTTCAGCTATTATTTCTTCAAATCTTTTTCCGGTCTCCCATCCTACTTTTTCATTCCTTGTAGGACTGATGAAATGATTGTTGGCTGTTCTGTTATTGTCCCACTGGGTCCCTTAGGCTGAATACAGCCCAAGGGAATTGATGAAACAATCATTTCATCAATTATTTTTTCTATTGTTCAGATACGGATAATTTCTATTTATCTATCTTACAGGTAACTGAGGTAACTGATTGTTTTCTTTGGATCTCCATTCTGCTGTTGAGATCATCCAGTGAGGTTTTTAATTTCATTTATTGTATTTTTTGGTTCTAAAATTTTCATTTTGTTCTTCCTCATACCTTTTATTTCTTTGCTGAGAATTTGTATATTTCTACTTGTTTCAAGACTATTTACAGCTGCTTGTTGCAACACTTTTAGTTAGCTACTTTAAATGCTTGACAAATAATTCCAACATCTGATTCATCTGAGTGTTGCTATCTGTTGATGCTCTTTTCTCATTTGAGTTGAGATTTTCTTGGTTCTTAAGATGATGAATAATTTTGGCTTTATTTAGGACATTCTAAATATCATGTTATGAGATTCTGTTTTCTCTTTAAATCCTCTATTTTAGCAGTTGTCAACACATTTAGGTTTAGAGTACCTGTCTTGGTCTATTTTTATGGGCTGTAGTTCAAATTCAACTTAAGTTTTGAAAGTCTTTGCAGTTCTACTTTGGTCTCCCTCATTTTTGTGCAACCCAGAAGACAATTTGAAACCTGGACAGTATCCCATACCCTAGTTCAGCCCTGAAAGCTTTTTCTATGTTGATTCTGATTGACTTTATACATGGGCTGCTCATAGGTGTGCCCAGGGCATCATACACATCTTTAAAGAACCCCTTTTTATAACTTTCTCCATAGTCCATCCTCCACTCTCTATTGGAAGGAGAAGGTAGGTATTTCTTTGCTGTCATTCACTTAATTTGGGGTAGGGTTAGCCAATACAGTATATATAATGCCTGCTGGAGAGGCAAGAGGGGTGCTACCTCTCTTTGAGCTAATGCAGTTGGGATGGTTGAGAGAGCTCCACCCCACCATCTTGGAGTCACATTGTTTGGTGAAGAAGGCAAAGGATGCATCTTTTGTAGTTTTCACCTCGAGTATACTGTTGTGCAGTAAAGAATTAACTTTGCCTAAAGAGAGGTTTGGCTTTTGCACTCAGCTCCTGGGAGGTAACCTCTAAATCTTTAGAATGTCTTGCAGGTCTTGCTTGGGCCATGCAAGATGGTATATAATGACAATGCGATTACAGTGGGAGCTTTGGGCCACACTGAATATTCTATGCCAACATGTGGTTTATAGTGGGGTACCTTGGCCATGCAATATCAGCTCCAAAGGGGCTGGAGACTAAGATCAGCCACAATGGGAGTCATTCATGTCCACATGATCACGTCTCAGTAGAAACTCTGGACATCAAGACTCAAGTGAACTTCCCCAGTTGGCAATACTCCATGCATATTATCATCACACATCATCGCTGGGAGAAGTAAGTGCTGTCCATATGACTCCACTGGGAGAAAAGCACTGGAAGCTCACACCTGGAACTCTCTTTGACCCTGTGTTAAGCACATCTTTCCTTGGCTGATTTTGATCTGTATCCTTTCATTGTAAAGCCACTGTATAACACCATAGCGATGAGTATAATGGCTTTTCTAATTTCTGTGAGTTCTTCCAGCGAATTATGGAAACTGAGGGTGGTCTTGGGACCCCTGACTTGGAACTGGTGTCAGAAGTACGGGTGATCCTGGGAAATCCCCCTGCTTGCAGTAGGTGTAAGAAGTGAGGGTGTTCTTGGGTACTTCTGAACTTTGCAGGTATGTGTAGTCAAAAGGGCCCATCCTGTAGTGCTGCCCTATTTCAGATTATTTGACTGGAAAATGTATGCTTTGGGGAGGCCTTTTTTGTCTGTGCTCACTGGTTCTTCCAGGCTGCAAGCTCCTCTAGTGCTCATTTTGCAGTACGTAGGAGCTCCCTCTCTCCCTCTAAGCAGTCCTAGGGAACTCACTACTATGTTGTTTTTTAAGTCCTTAGGTTCTACTTTCTTTTCTCCACCAGTTAGTCTTCTGATAGATGCTTTATGTATTTTTCTAGATTTTAGGTAATTAGCAGGAGGAATGGGGTGGAATGCACTCTTTTTTTGTTTTGTTTTGTTTTTTAGAACCAGAAGTTTCAATCCTTGCTTTTAACTTGAATGTTTAAGGCATTTACACTTAATGTAATTACTAATGTACTTGAATTTATATATACTACCTTACTATTAGTTTTTATTTTTTAGTTTTTATTCATTTATTTATTTTTTTGAGATGGAGTCTCACTCTGTTGCCCAGGCTGGAGTGCAGTGGTGCAATCTTGGCTCACTGCAAGCTCCGCCTCCCGGGTTCACACCATTCTCCTGCCTCAGCCTCCCGAGTAGTTGGAACTACAGGCGCCCACCACGACACCCGGCTAATTTTTTTGTATTTTTAGTAGAGACGGGGTTTCACCGTGTTAGCCAGGATGGTCTCGATCTACTGACCTCGTGATCCACCTGCCTCAGCCTCCCAAAGTGCTGAGATTACAGGCGTGAGCCACCGCGCCCAGCCTTTTTGATTTGAACTACCTATTTTTTCATTGCTTTCTTGACTTTTTATATTACATAATTTTTTACTCTTTAATTTTTTCCTTTGTTTACTTGTTATAATTCTTTTACTATTTATTTGTTACCCTAGATATTAAAACATCCATCTTGAACTTACTATTTTATCTCCTTAATAATGCTAGGATACTAAAACATTTTAATTCTATTTGCTGCCTCCCACTTTTGCATTATTATTTCCATGAATTTAAATTCTGCATATATTTTAAACCTCCCAGAGAATAGTACTGTTATTGTTTTGCATAGTCAATATTTGCAGTTTTGTAAAGAGGTATTTGAAGAGCTTCTTGAATCCTAAGGGTTGATGTTATTCACAGCCATTACTTTCTTCAAATATTACTTCTTCCCTGCACTCTCCTCTTTAACTTCTCAGACTCTGATAGGTTATACCTTTTTACTATGTCACAAATATTCCTAATGCTCCTGTGGTTTTTTTCTTTAAAAAAAAATCTCTGCTTCAGTTTGGATATTTTCTATTTACTTCTCTTCCATTTCAGAAGTTCTGTATTTTGCTGTTAAACCTGTATAAGAACTTCTTAATTTTAGATATTAGATTTTTCAATTTTTGAATTTCCATTTGATTCTTTATTATAAAAACCAATTCTCTAAAGATAGTCATCTTTTCATCTAATTCCCGTTCTCTGTGTGACTGTTTCTATTGAATTTTTTCCTTCTCTGATTTTGGATATGTGGTCCTATCTTTTTGTTTGTTTGTTTGTTTGTTTTAAACACCGTGTATAAAAAGTTGTAGGCAGGGCTCATACCTGGGAGACTGAAGCAGGCGGATCACTTGAGCTCAAGAGTTCCAGACCAGCCTGGGCAACATGGCAAAACCCATCTCTACAAAAGATAGAGAAATTAGCTGGGCATGGTCGCATAAGCTTGTAGTCCCAGATACTTGCAGGGCTGAGACAGGAGGATTGCTTGAGCCCAGGTCGAGGCTGCAGCGAGCCGTGTTTGTGCCAGTGCACTTCAGCCTGGATGACAGAGCAAGACCCTGTCTAAGAAGAAAAAAAAGAAGAAAAGTTGAACAGGATCTGGATGGTGTTATCTTTCTCCACAGAGGATTCATCTTTCCTTATGTCAGCAAAAGGAGGGAAGGGAGAACATGTACATCCAGTCAGGGACAGTGTTGAATCAAGGCTGGGTTGAAGCTCTGCTAAGACTCAGTTTACCTCTGGATAACCTTGGCTACTGAGAATTTTCAGCTGAGAGTCCTTTTGTCCTCTAAAGACCCTCCTCCTGATAGATGCCCAACTATTTTCTTAACAGATACTAGACTTTTGCTTTGCTCTTCAAAGGCTGTCTGCTTACAGTTTTAGTCTTCTGCCCTATATACCCTAGAATTCAGTAAATATCCTGAGGGGAAAATGGCCTGTGTTTGAGTTATGTTAGTTTCTGTGTTAACCAGCTGCAGCCTTCCACTGCATTCTCCAGTAGACAGGACAAAACGAGAATCCAGCTTTTGTCCACACCCAGAATTGGTAAATGCTCCCACTGTCCAAGTGACTGAATAAGTCAGCTTCAATCTTCAGTATTCTCTCCTCTCCAGTCTTAGCCCCTGTATTTCTTGTTACCTCAGCAGCTTTCCAGTGCTTTGAAACAGATGATTTCAAGTATTGCATCTGGCATTTACAGTTCATTCTTGAAAGAAGCACTGGACTGCCAAGCTACTGCATCCCATCTGGAAATGGCAGTGCCAAAAAAGAGCCCTCCCCTTCATACACCACACAGTTTACCATTTAAAGTGTACCATGTATTGATTTTTAGTATATTCACTCAGTTGTGCAGCCATCATTATAGTCAATTTTAGACATTTTCTTTATCATCCTGATGGGTGTGAGGTAGTATTTGTAGTTTTAATTTGCATTTCCCTACTGATTAATGATGTTGAGCATCTTTTCATATGCTTGTTGACTATGTGTATATCTTCCTTGTAGAAATGTCTATTTAAGCTTTTTACCCATTTTTAAAATTATGTTGTTTATTGTCGTTGAGTTGTAGAGGTTCTTTATAGTATATTGTATATCACATACACTATGGAATACTTTGCAACCATAAAAAAGGATGAGTTCATGTCCTTTGTAGGGACATAGATGAAGCTTGAAACCATCATTTTCAGCAAACTGTCACAGGGACAAAAAACCAAACACCGCATGTTCTCACTCATAGGTGGGAATTGAACAATGAGATCACTTGGACACAGGAAGGGGAACATCACAGACCGGGGCCTGTTGTAGGGTGGGGGAAGCCCTGCACTCTCCTCTTTAACTTCTCAGACTCTGATAGGTTATACCTTTTTACTATGTCACAAATATTCCTAATGCTCCTGTGGTTTTTTTCTTTAAAAAAAAATCTCTGCTTCAGTTTGGATATTTTCTATTTACTTCTCTTCCATTTCAGAAATTCTGTATTTTGCTGTTAAACCTGTATAAGAACTTCTTAATTTTAGATATTAGATTTTTCAATTTTTGAATTTCCATTTGATTCTTTATTATAAAAACCAATTCTCTAAAGATAGTCATCTTTTCATCTAATTCCCGTTCTCTGTGTGACTGTTTCTATTGAATTTTTTCCTTCTCTGATTTTGAATATGTGGTCCTATCTTTTTGTTTGTTTGTTTGTTTGTTTTAAACACCGTGTATAAAAAGTTGTAGGCAGGGCTCATACCTGGGAGACTGAAGCAGGCGGATCACTTGAGCTCAAGAGTTCCAGACCAGCCTGGGCAACATGGCAAAACCCATCTCTACAAAAGATAGAGAAATTAGCTGGGCATGGTCGCATAAGCTTGTAGTCCCAGATACTTGCAGGGCTGAGACAGGAGGATTGCTTGAGCCCAGGTCGAGGCTGCAGCGAGCCGTGTTTGTGCCAGTGCACTTCAGCCTGGATGACAGAGCAAGACCCTGTCTAAGAAGAAAAAAAAGAAGAAAAGTTGAACAGGATCTGGATGGTGTTATCTTTCTCCACAGAGGATTCATCTTTCCTTATGTCAGCAAAAGGAGGGAAGGGAGAACATGTACATCCAGTCAGGGACAGTGTTGAATCAAGGCTGGGTTGAAGCTCTGCTAAGACTCAGTTTACCTCTGGATAACCTTGGCTACTGAGAATTTTCAGCTGAGAGTCCTTTTGTCCTCTAAAGACCCTCCTCCTGATAGATGCCCAACTATTTTCTTAACAGATACTAGACTTTTGCTTTGCTCTTCAAAGGCTGTCTGCTTACAGTTTTAGTCTTCTGCCCTATATACCCTAGAATTCAGTAAATATCCTGAGGGGAAAATGGCCTGTGTTTGAGTTATGTTAGTTTCTGTGTTAACCAGCTGCAGCCTTCCACTGCATTCTCCAGTAGACAGGACAAAACGAGAATCCAGCTTTTGTCCACACCCAGAATTGGTAAATGCTCCCACTGTCCAAGTGACTGAATAAGTCAGCTTCAATCTTCAGTATTCTCTCCTCTCCAGTCTTAGCCCCTGTATTTCTTGTTACCTCAGCAGCTTTCCAGTGCTGTGAAACAGATGATTTCAAGTATTGCATCTGGCATTTACAGTTCATTCTTGAAAGAAGCACTGGACTGCCAAGCTACTGCATCCCATCTGGAAATGGCAGTGCCAAAAAAGAGCCCTCCCCTTCATACACCACACAGTTTACCATTTAAAGTGTACCATGTATTGATTTTTAGTATATTCACTCAGTTGTACAGCCATCATTATAGTCAATTTTAGACATTTTCTTTATCATCCTGATGGGTGTGAGGTAGTATTTGTAGTTTTAATTTGCATTTCCCTACTGATTAATGATGTTGAGCATCTTTTCATATGCTTGTTGACTATGTGTATATCTTCCTTGTAGAAATGTCTATTTAAGCTTTTTACCCATTTTAAAAATTATGTTGTTTATTGTCGTTGAGTTGTAGAGGTTCTTTATAGTATATTGTATATCACATACACTATGGAATACTTTGCAGCCATAAAAAAGGATGAGTTCATGTCCTTTATAGGGACATAGATGAAGCTTGAAACCATCATTTTCAGCAAACTGTCACAGGGACAAAAAACCAAACACCTCATGTTCTCACTCATAGGTGGGAATTGAACAATGAGATCACTTGGACACAGGAAGGGGAACATCACAGACCGGGGCCTGTTGTAGGATGGGGGAAGTGGGGAGGGATAGCATTAGGAGATATACCTAATGTAAATGATGAGTTAATGGGTGCAGCACACCAACATGGCACATGTATACATGTGTAACAAACCTGCATGTTGTGCATATGTACCCTAGAACTTAAAGTATAATTTAAAAAAAATAGTAAAACTAAGCTAAATGTAGAATAAAAGATATTCTAGACCTGCTCTAAAAATAAAAAAATAAAAAATAAGGCCCTGTCTTGTTTCCATTCTGTAATCTTGATCCTTCACATTGAAAGGGGTTTTTTTGGTTTGTTTGTTTGTTTTTCACAGGAATCAGTGTCATTCAAGGATGTAACTGTAGACTTCAGTAGGGATGAGTGGCAACAATTAGACCTTGCTCAGAAAAGCCTGTACAGAGAAGTGATGCTGGAAAACTATTTCAACTTGATCTCAGTGGGTAAGCACAGCTCTGCTGGGTACACAGTAGACAGCACCTAATTGAGTATATATTTTTTTCTCAGTAGAATTGCTGAAGTCTGTGTTTTCTGAGGTATGTGGGACTTCTAAAGACTGCAGGACATCTAAAGTGTGTAATAGTTTTGTCCTTATTTTGTCCCATGTTCTTAATAATCTCTTTTGGGTCGTGTGAATATTCCTCTGTTCCCAGTGAACTTTTTTGGAAAACAAATGGAATGCTTCATTGTATGGCCTCTGAAACCAAGTCCTCTATCATCTCCTGTTAACAGGATGTCAAGTTCCCAAACCAGAAGTCATCTTCAGCTTGGAACAAGAAGAGCCATGTATGTTGGATGGTGAGCTCTCCGGTCAGAGCCATCCAGGTGAGAAGGGAACCAAGAGCATGGCAGGCAGTATGACTCAGCTGTATTTGTACTGGGAGAGGCTGTGCACAACTTTGCACAACTTTGCTGTGTCATTAATATGACTTTTAGAACTGCTTGGATAGAGCAGTTATTAGACAAGGACCCTTGGATATCTAAATGCTAACCCCACTTAAGATCCCTTCTCATATCAATGCCTTCTTCTTTGCTTGGCTTTTTAGGAGGGAATGTGCTACAATTACTGGTTATTTGGATCATGTCACACTCTACTTTCTAGGGTCCTGCTTTCTTGCTTTTTTCCTCTCTTTCCCTAGAAAAGTTTTATTCTTTCTACCTCCATCAGGGTCTTAGATCATTTCCTTATGCATTCAAATACTTATAGATCTACCTTCTTAAAAAATTACTGTGCATTACAACTTCAGTTCCTGCTGTTTCTTCTCATTTTGTCTCTTTCCCGTAAGTACCTCAGAATTGTCATCTAGAGATGGGCTTATCTGAAGTCCCCCCATGCCTCTTCTCTAACTGTTGATTTTGACGGTACCATTGACATTTTATTCCTGCTTGGCTAGTGCAACACAACACCGACTTGATCTTTCTAATTTATTTATTTTCATATCTTACAAAAAGTTTTTTTAATCTCATGTACAGGTATATCCTGTACAGAAGATTGAGTTAATAATTATAGCCTTAGTTTTTAGTTAATATCATCATCAGTGTGTTTAAGGCTCTCCTCTTATTTTATTTATTCTTTTTAATCCTCAGTCTCCATACTCATTTTTATCCTTCCAAGAGGCAACTGTTCTAATATATTTGACATGTTTTGCCGTTTATCCTTAAATTTGTGGGATATTTGTAAAATCTGAGTTGTAGCATTGTTAATTTGTAGAAATGGTAGGTACTATATTATATATCCTACTCAGTTTTTTTTTCTCAAATTGGTCCATGTTGCAATGCATTTTTCTAATTTCTACATATCATTCTGTAGTGCACATATATACCACATTTTACTTGTCCAGTTTTTCAGCTACTACAAACAGTACCGCAATACGTTTCTTCATGAATTATTCTTATTGGAAATGAGAATTTCTTTTTTTTTCCTTTTTTTTTTTTTTTCTGAGATGGAGTCTTACTCTGACCCCCAGGCTGGAGTGCAGTGGCGCAATCTCGGCTCACTGCAAGCTCTGCCTCCCAGGTTCATACCATTCTCCTGCCTCAGCCTCCCGAGTAGCTGGGACTACAGGCGCCGCCACCACGCCTGGCTAATTTTTTGTATTTTTAGTAGAGATGTGGTTTCACTGTGTTCACCAGGATGGTCTCGATCTACTGACCTCGTGATCCGCCCGCCTCGGCCTCCCAAAGTGCTGGGATTACAGGCGTGAGCCACCGTGTCCGGCCAGAAATGAGACTTTCTTAAGGAAGAGGAGTGGGATTGCTTTATCATTGGGCATACTAATACTTAATATGATGAGGTATAAGCACATTATTTTCCAGATTGGCTGTGTCACTCTGTAGTCCCTGGAACTTTGTACAAGGGTATTAGGTTTCCCACATCCCTATCCATACCTAGTGTTATCCAAATTTTTAATAATTTGGCTAATCTGATGGGTTTTAATTTCTAATTATTATTTAATTTATATTTCCTAATAAAATACTTTGAACATCTCATTCTGTATCCTTCATTTTTGATGTTCAACTGCTGACATTTTCTTTTCTTTTTTTTTTTTTTATACAGAGTCTCGCTCTGTTGCCCAGCCTGGAGTGCAGTGGTGCAGTCTCGGCTCACTGCAAGCTCTGCC
>NW_012106397.1:37774-58688 GCF_000951045.1 Mandrillus leucophaeus
ACAGGCGCCCGCCACCACGCCCGGCTAATTTTTTGTATTTTTAGTAGAGACGGAGTTTCACCGTGTTAGCCAGGATGGTCTCGATCTCCTGACCTTGTGATCCGCCCCCCTCGGCCTCCCAAAGTGCTGGGATTACAGGCGTGAGCCACCGCACCCAGCCTCAACTGCTGACATTTTCTAAGCCTCACCCCTCTCTCTTTTTTTCTCCCCACACCTGGACAAACTGAGAAAAAAGCCCATGTATTCTCTCCATTGGTGCTGGGAAATTCCAACTACATAAGGGAATCGTTAGCCTAGCCTAGCCCCACCACCCCTGCTATAAACCCTAAGACAGTCCTTTCCTTGCTCACTCTAGCCCCATCTGGACCTGCTTGGAGCTGTCCCCAGAAAGTCTCATTATGTGAGTAATGAGTCTTTTTATACCCTCTTACTGTGTGTGTCTCATCATCACTCTTGACATCTGAACCAAGTTTGGGATGGGGTCCATTTCTCCTTGCAGGTCATTTACAGCTGGGGCAGTGAGCAGGATGTCAAGGCAATGATCACCCCCACAGGGGTCTTTCTTCTCTTCCCAACTGGTTATACTACCTGCTGGCAAGTATGCACTTTGCCTCTGTCCTATACATAACTAACCTACATTAGAAGTTATCATGGACATTTAGAGGCAGGTGTAAGGACTTTGGGTCCTCCTTAAAGTTGCCCAGGGCCATGTGTCTCAGCCCAGACCTATCTATGTCTCAGATTATGTGTCTCAGCTGCAGCATAAGCTCTGAGTGATAACTGGCTCATGGGAACAACTTTTACTCTAAAACTGTTATTTGTGTGTCTCAGTCAGGCGTTGGCCCTGTTGTATACAGCACTCAGGGGAAAGACCAATACTGTCTGCATATAAGGGTCTGGCTGTTTGTGTGAAGGAAGACAAGATACAATGTAGCATGCCAAAAGCAGGTGGCTTGCCTTTCAAAATGTTGGCATCTTCTCTTGGGTTTTTTACTTTTCCCTCTAATCTATCTTCTCAGATAATTCAAAATATCATCTTGGAGTTTTTTACTTTTCCCTCTAATCCATCTCTCAGATAATTGATTCTGCTTTTCTAGTTATTTTTCTCATTTAGAAAAGCCTCTTTCTTACCTCCCAGTCATATCACCTACAACCATGTCTATATTTTCTCGTGTCTCAATTATTCTAATCCTATTTGTGATAATCCCATTTTTTCTTTTTCACTATTTCGTCTCAGATGCTGCTGATAGATTTCACTACTTAAAACATTGTGTGCTGTGTTTATCCTGTCACAGCTACATGGAACAAAACTAAAGTTACTACTTAATATCTAACATGTGACAGATTCTCCTCTCAGTAGGTTTGTAAGCTAGAGAAAGAATATGGCCTCCTATCTGCAATTCACATTTGTGCCTGTTTTCCATAACCATTTCTACCCCATGCTATTCTTTCATTCTCCCTCTTCATTGAGCCCTTTGATTATTATGTTATCTGTCTGCGTATTCAAATAATACACGTATTTTGGCTGGGCACAGTGGTTCATGCCTGTAATCCCAGCACTTTGGGAGGCCGAGGTGGGTGGACCACCTGAGGTCAGGAGTTTGAGACCAATATGGCCAACATGGCGAAACCCCATCTCTACTAAAAGTGCAAAAATTAGCCAGGCAAGGTGGCAGGTGCCTATAATCCCAGCTACTCAGGAGGCTGAGGCAGGAGAATCACTTGAACCCGGGAGGTGGAGGTTGCAGTGAGCCGAGATGACGCCACTGCACTCCAGCCTGGGTGACAAGAACGACACTCCGTCTCAAAAAACAAAGCAAAAGAAGGCTTGGCGCGGGGGCTCATGCCCGTAATCCCAGCACTTTGGGAGGCCCAGGCAGGCGGATCACAAGGTCAGGAGATTGAGACCATCCTGGCTACACAGTGAAACCCCGTCTCTACTAAAAATACAAAAAAAGAAAAAAAAATTAGCAGGACATTGTGGCAGGCTCCTGAAGTCCCAGCTACTCAGGAGGCTGAGGCAGGAGAATGGCGTGAACCCGGGAGGCGGAGCTTGCAGTGAGCTGAGAGCCCGCCACTGCACTCCAGCCTGGGTGACAGAGCGAGACTCCATCTCAATAATAATAATAATAATACACATATTTTGTGCTCAGCTTTCACTTACTCCTTGAATTGGACCTATTCAGAGAAACCTACATTAAATTATGTGATAACTGAGTATTTTACCCTTGTCCATTAAAAAGCAAAGTTTCTGTACAAAATAGTGAAATTAAACTCCTGAATTTGTGTTATAAGAAGAGGAGATCGTTTTGCTCTATTTCAGAAAGACTTTAAAATTTTTCTTCTAGGAGCAATTCAAAGGGCTAGAAAAACTAATTCGAAAGAGAGGGTAACTGCATGAAATCTTGAAAATTTCAATCTTTGTGCATTACACATTTGTTAACATGCACATCTATGCCAATTCAAATATAAATATGAGCGGTTCAAAGTATCTTTTTGTTGTTTATTTTTAAGTTAAAAGAGAGCCTCTCTGGAGTTGTGGTGAAATTTGAAATTAGCGTTTAAAGCAGAGAACCCCATATGATTAATGAAGGACAATGAATTTTGAATAGAAACAAAGGGTCAGAAAAAGGAAGCTTAAATGGAGAAAACGAAAAGACTGTATGTTTGGGTTCATTGATAAAATAGACTGCAGTGACTAATGGAAAGATGTGTGTTAGTCCCTTTTCTGTGGCCATAACACTGGGCAACTCTGTTTCCATGGCCGTTCAGGAGGGAAGTTTCTAGAAAGTCACTGTACCACCATCCCCTCGGGCAAGGGCTGACAATTATTTGTAAAGGCACAAAAGTGAATAGGCTCTGTGGACCATATGGCCGCTGTCACGACGACTCATTTCTGCAGTTGTAGCCCCAAAGCAGCTATAGACAATGCATCAATGAATGGGTATGGCTGTGTTCCAATAAAAACTTTATGGACACTGAAATTTGAATTTCATATAATTTTCACGTTGTGAAGTAGTATTCTTCTTTCGATTAATTTTTTGACCATTTAAAAATGTAAAAGCCATTGTTAGCTTTTGGGTAGAGGCCTGGATTTGGCCCAAGGGCTTCAGTGTTCTGAACCCTGCCCTAGGGCATTGCCAGCTTCATAGAACTGGGTGCTGCCAAGTGAGAATATACTGGTGGGAAAAGAAGAGGTTTGTGGGAGACAAACCCACTTTCTTAAGACATTGGCCTTATCACTCCCACTGATTAGTGAAAAAGAGTTACTCAGTCCCACCTAGTGACAAATGAAGCTGGACAAACCTAGTATTGTGAGGCAGCCACGTGCTTGGCTACAAGCTTAATATTGTGAAGGAAAGGCACAGGTTTGATGAACAGCTTTCAGTCTCCTCCTCTGATGTCTGGTTCTTTCCTGTTATGTCTTCTACCAGATGCATTTATCACATCAGTACCCCAAACCAGGGATGAAGAATTCAACTATAGGCCAGACATGGTGGCTCATACCTGTAAACCCAGCACTTTGGGAGGCTGAGGCGGGCAGATCACTTGAGGTCAGGAGTTTGAGACCACCCTGGCCAATATGGTGAAACCCCATCTCTACCAAAAATACAAAAATTTGTATTTTGACAAATACATGTATGGTGGCCCATGCCTGTAGTCCCAGCTACTCATGTGGCTAAGGCAGGAGAATTGCTTGAACCCAGGAGGTGGAGGTTGCAGTGAGCCGAGATCGTGCCATTGCACTCCATCCACTCCAGCCTGGGTGACAGAGTGAGGCTCCATCTCAAAAGAAAATAGACCAATTGTTACATAGAGTTGATTCAAGGCAAACACAGAGAAATGAGAGAGGCTATATAAATCTAACAAATGTATATAAATTTTACTGTTTGGCCAAGTTAGGAATACTAAGATATTGTAATTTTACTATAAACATAAACACATTGGTATTTAGGACACAGTGGATCATAGAGAAAAGAGAAAACGGGAAGATTGTGAGGATTTACGGATTAAGGATAAGAATCTAGACTCAGAAATACTTCTTTTCACAGAGTTTGTCACTTCGTTCTCCTGATACCTCACTCACCATGTAGTTCTACTACATTTGCACTGAATTGGAATCTCTTCTTCCCCAGTTACTAAACATTTGATTTGGGCAAATTACTAAACTCTTCTATGGCTCAGTGTCCTCATCTGTAAACTAGAAACAATAATAATACCAACAGCAAAGGGTTGCGATAAAGTGCTTTTTGTTTTTGTTTTTAAGAGACAGAGTCTTGGCTTGGCCTGCTGGCTCACGCCTGTAATCCCAACACTTTGGGAGGCCGAGGTGGACAGATACTTGAGGTCAGAAGTTCGAGACCAGCCTGGCCAACATGGTGAATCCCTGTCTCCACTAAAAATACAAAAATTAGCCAGGCCTGGTGGCACGTGCCTGTAGTTCCAGCCACTCATGAGGCTGAGGCATGAGAATCCCTTGAACTCAGGAGGTGGAGATTGCAGTGAGCTCCGATCACGCCATTACACTCTAGCCTGAGCAACAGAGTGAGACTCTGTCTTAAAAAAGAAAAAAAAGAGAGAAAGACAGGGTCCCACTCTGTCACCCAGGCTGGAGTGTAATGGTGCAATCAGAGGTCACTACAGCTTCAAACACCTGGGCTCAAGTGATCCTCCTGCTTCAGCCTCCTGAGTAGCTGGGACTATAGGCAAGTATCAGTAGGCCCAGCTTATTTTTTTTTTTTCTGTAGAGATGGGGGTCTCACTATGTTGCCTAGGCAGGTCTCAAACTCCTGCGCTCAAGCAATCCTTTCATTTTAGCCTCCTACAGTGCTGGGATTACAGGCATGAACCACTGCACCTGGCTGTGATAAAGTTTAAGTGAATTAATATAGAACTTAGAACAGCACATCTAAATGATATTGTTTATCATGTCATAAATGTAATGTATTAATGCTATTACTCTACATCATTGTATTACATATTATATACAAATGAGTTATTATACCTATATATTTATATATATTTAAAATACTTATGTATATTTGTTATATTTATATCGCCTCTCTCATTTCTCTGTGTTTGCCTTGAATCAACTGTTTTCGGTTTTTTTTGGTTTCTTTTTGGAGGTGGAGTTTCACTGTTGTTGCCCAGGCTGGAGTGCAATGGCAAGCTCTCAGCTCACCGCAACCTCTGCCTCCTGGGTTCAAGTGATTCTCCTGCCTTGGCCTCCCAAGTAGCTGGGATTACAGGCATGCACCACCATGCCTGGCTAATTTTGTATTTTTAGTAGAGATGGGGTTTCTCCATGTTGGTCAGGCTGGTCTCGAACTCCCGACCTCAGGTGATCTGCCTGCTTTGGCCTCCCAAAGTGCTGGGATTACAGGTGTGAGCCACTGCACCCGGCCTGAATCAAAGGTCTATTGTATTTTTATTTATTTATTTATTTATTTTGGAGACAGAGTCTTGCTCTGTCACCCAGAGTAGAGTGCAGTGGTGCAATTTCAGCTCACTGCAACCTCTGCCTTCGAGCCATTCTCTTGCCTCAGCCACTTGAGCAGCTGGAATTACAGGCATGTGCCACCATGCCTGGCTAATTTTTAGTAGAGACAATATTTTTAGTGTTTTTAGCAGAGATAGAGTTTTGCTGTGTTGGCCAGGCTGGTCTCAAACTCCTGGCCTCCAGTGATCTGCCCACCTCAGCCTCCCAAAGTGCTGGGATTACAGGCATGAGCCACTGCACCTGGCCTTATTTTCTGTTCATTGTTCTTTTTGTCAGTCTTATCTTTTCTTTCTTTTTTAGATGGGGACTTTGGTTTTGGACCTTTACAACAGAGAATGTCTGAAGAAATTTCTTTCCAGTCTGAGATTAATATGAATCTCTTCAAAAGAGATGACCCATATTCCATTTTAGAAGAATTGTGGCAAGATGATGAACACACAAGAAAATGTGGAGAAAACCAGAACAAACCTTTAAGTCATGTTGCCTTCATTAACAAGAAAACACTAGCTAACGACAGGGTCTGTGAATATAAGGACATTGGGGAAATAGTTCATGTAAACACACACCTGGTTTCCTCAAGAAAAAGACTCCATAACTGTAACTCATTTGGAAAGAATTTGGAGCCTATTGTAACCTTATGTAATAGAAACAATGCAACAGAAAATTCTGATAAGACTATTGGAGATGGTGATATTTTCACTTATATGAATTCTCATACGGAAGTGATGGCTTGTGAATGTAATCAGTGTAGGAAATCTCTGCATCATAAGCAAGCTCTCATTCAACATCAGAAAATTCATACTAGAGAGAGTCTCTATTTGTTTTCTGACTATGTAAATGTTTTCTCCCCGAAGTCACATGCCTTTGCACATGAGAGCATTTGTACTGAAGAAAAGCAGCATGAATGCCATGAACGTGAGGCAGTCTTCACTCAGAAGTCCCAGCTTGATGGCTGTCGGAGGATTTATGCAGGAATATGCACTGAATATGAGAAGGATTTTTCCCTCAAGTCAAACCATCAGAAAACTCCTGAGGGGAATTACTATAAATGCAGTGACTATGGAAGAGCCTTTATCCAGAAGTCAGATCTGTTCAGATGCCAGAGAATTCATTCTGGAGAAAAACCCTATGAGTACAGTGAATGTGAGAAAAACCTCTCTCAGAATTCAAACCTTAATATACATAAAAAAATTCATACTAGAGAGAAACACTTCGAATGTACTGAATGTGGAAAAGCTTTTACAAGGAAATCAACACTGAGTATGCATCAGAAAATCCATACAGGAGAAAAGCCTTATGTATGTACTGAATGTGGAAAGGCCTTTATCCGGAAGTCACATTTTATCACACATGAAAGAATTCATACTGGAGAAAAACCCTATGAATGCAGTGACTGTGGGAAATCCTTTATTAAAAAATCACAACTCCATGTGCATCAGCGAATTCACACAGGAGAGAATCCCTTTATATGTTCAGAATGTGGGAAGGTCTTCACTCACAAGACAAATCTCATTATACACCAGAAAATCCACACAGGAGAAAGACCCTATATATGTACTGTATGTGGTAAGGCCTTTACTGACAGGTCAAATCTCATTAAGCACCAAAAAATTCATACTGGAGAGAAACCTTATAAATGCAGCGACTGTGGAAAATCATTCACCTGGAAGTCACGGCTCAGGATACATCAGAAGTGTCATACTGGAGAGAGACATTATGAATGCAGTGAATGTGGGAAAGCCTTCATTCAGAAGTCAACACTAAGTATGCACCAGAGAATTCATAGAGGGGAAAAACCATATGTTTGCACTGAATGTGGTAAGGCCTTCTTCCACAAATCCCATTTTATTACACATGAGAGAATTCATACTGGAGAGAAACCCTATGAATGCAGTATTTGTGGGAAATCCTTCACTAAGAAATCACAACTCCATGTACATCAGCAGATTCACACAGGAGAGAAACCCTATAGATGTGCTGAGTGTGGAAAGGCTTTTACTGACAGATCAAATCTTTTTACACACCAGAAAATTCACACTGGAGAGAAACCTTATAAATGTAGTGACTGTGGGAAAGCCTTCACTCGGAAGTCCGGCCTCCACATACATCAGCAGTCCCATACTGGAGAAAGGCATTATGAGTGCAGTGAATGTGGGAAAGCCTTTGCAAGAAAATCAACGCTAATTATGCATCAGAGAATTCATACCGGAGAGAAACCCTATATTTGTACTGAATGTGGGAAATCCTTCATCCAGAAGTCACACTTAAATAGACACAGGAGAATTCATACTGGAGAGAAACCCTATGAATGCAGTGACTGTGGGAAGTCTTTCATTAAGAAATCACAGCTCCATGAGCATCATCGAATTCACACAGGAGAGAAACCATATATATGTGCTGAGTGTGGAAAGGCCTTCACCATCAGATCAAATCTTATTAAACACCAGAAAATTCATACTAAACAGAAACCCTATAAGTGCAGTGACTTGAGGAAAGCCTTAAACTGGAAGCCACAACTCAGTGTGCCTCAGAAATCTGACACTGGGGAGGTAGAGTGCTCAATGCCACAATTATGGCGTGGGGACTCAGGAGGTGGCCAAGGCCAACTTTCTTCTGTCTAGTTAGAATTATGAACATCTGGATCATACAGCCGATGTGCAGTTATGCATATGGGGAGACACTTTTGAGAGTGTTTAAGCATTGTATAGTGGCCATCTTTGGTTATTTGATATTGGTATTGTCAAGCTCCTGCAAATAATAGTAAATGTGCAAGGAGATGATTTGCAGTCTTTCTTGTTTCACTTTTTGAGCAAACAGTTTTATCAATTTAGGGCTGTTGAGTTTTTCATGTTCTGGGTACCAAAACTGTTCAATATTGACCCCCAAAAATTCATTAATGAGTAGAGTGATGAGATAATTTTACGTTGTCTAAGCAGCCTAAGGACACTGAGATCAAGGCTAAAGGAGGGCAGTTCAGGTCTATAATGAAAATGAATCAGCAGTTTTTGTGAAAACACTAAAGACAGAAAGGAAGGACTCTACTTTTTAAAAATTTTCTTTGGGAAGTCACCATTATATATTGTTGTATCTGTTGGCACATGCTGGGGCAGAAGTTAGCCAAGAGGTCTGAAATTACTCTTTGCCTATTTCTCAAAAGTCTATTTCCCCAGTGATGTAAGCAACAGCGCCCTAACTACTTATTACCTTAGAACTAGCGCTAAGGTCATGGAACTTAGCTACAGGGACCCAGATCTAGATAGCAGCACTTTAGATCCTCAGCTTTGACCACAGAAACGTGCACTTTTTTGATGTTGTTGTTACCAACTCCTGTTTGAAAAATAGGACAAATTAAGAAAATGGATATCAAATCCTAAAATCTTTCCCACTAATTTTGTTAGTACATTCTCTACATGTTTGTTACTTGCTAGATTACCATTTACTTAGAAGATAAAATGTAGTTGAACATTTGGAAGACTTCTCCTTTTATCTCCTCACAGTCTCTACAAACTAATCTTAATTTTGTTTTTCAAATTCTCTGTATTTGAGTAGACTATTTTTCTTCTATCAAATACTAAAAGAAGTGTGTTGTGATTTTACAAATAATTGTGAATTTGTCTCCTTTAGAGCTACTAATTTTTGCTTTATATATTTTGTCTTTGATTTTACATACAATTTAGAATTGTTATAATCTTTGTTATAACCTTGTTATTTGTTAATTGACACATTATCATTACTAGATGTTTCTTTTTATCTCTAGTCATTTTTGCCTTAAATGTACTATGTCAGATACTAATATAATACACATATGGATTAAAAGCTAAGGTAAATTAGTACTAACAACATTTCTGGACACGGGGAGAAGTTATAACATTAATTTCATTTATTTGTCTTTCATATGGTATTGATGATGTATATCTGGATTCTGTATATGGTGAACATAGCCAATCATTATTTGAGTCAATAGCCATTTAAACTAACCCACATATTTATCATTTTAATTACTGTTTTATTTTTCCTGTCCTTTAAGTTTTCCTCTAGAATTATTTTGCTTGTTACTGAAGGACACCCTTTAGTATTACTTTTACTGTGAGTTTGCTGGTGACAAATTGTTCTTTGTTTGTTGGCAGTGTTTTATTTTGCCTTCATTTTTGAAGGATACTTTTACTGAATATAGAATTCTAAGTTGAAAGTTGTTTTCTATTAGTATTTTGATGATATTTTATTTTGGTCTGTCTTTTATCGTTTTATTGAGAAGTAAGCTTTATATAATTACCTTTACAGGCAATCTGCTTTTCTGTCTCCTTTGAAATTTATCTATTTGCCTTTGTTTTTTAACAGTTGCACATTGATATGCCTAGGTGTATTTATCTTCCTTGGGGTTTATAATATTTTTTAAATCTGTGGCTTAGTGGTTTTGGTGTGTATGTGTGTGCGTGCGCACACATGTGCATTTGGGGAAATTCCTAGCTATTATCTATTCAAATTATGCATCTGCCGCATTCTCTTTCTCTGTTTCTTTTAGGGATAGCCTTATTACCTAGATCTCCTGTTGGCCTGTTTTCTTTTTTATTATTATTATTAATATTACTATTATTATTATTATACTTTAAGTTCTAGGGTATATGTGCATAACGTGCAGGTTTGTTACATACGTATACTTGTGCCATGTTGGTGTGCTGCACCCATCAACTCGTCAGCACCCATCAACTCATCATTTACATCAGGTATAACTCCCAATGCAATCCCTCCCCCCTCTCGGCCTGTTGTCTAATGGTTATTTTTCTTGAGTTTTGCTGATGTCCTGTGTCCTCATATGGTGATTTTTGTATCACTTGCCAGACAATATATATTAAAATTGTAGAGGTAATAAGATGCTCTGGATAATATCTTCTTCCAGAGAGGATTTGCCATAGCTTCTAACATAGCTTCTTAGGCTAGGATCAGTAGTAATCCCTGATTGCCTTTATCCAGTCATATATTAAGATTATTTGAAACTGGTCTTGAGTCTCTGGAAGACTCATCTTATTATATGTTCAGAATGTGAACATATAAACCTTATTTCTAGGATACTTTTAGGACTTAGGAGTTTGGGAGGTACGTCAGGCCCCTCCTCTTTGGAAAGACTTGAATTCTAGTATTTCTTCTTCGGTCACTTGAATTTGTCAAAAATTCTCTCCAGCCTCTCTTGCCCAGTATTTGCCTTCAGAATTAGCAAATACCTCTTGGTAATAAACAGTTTCAGACATTATGTCCCAAATTTCAGACATTATGTCTTATCTCCAGTTTTATTCCTGCAATTTCTCATTGCCGTGGTAGCTTTCTTTATGCCTTCAGAAAATTAAATGTGTTTAATATTTTCATCCACCTTTTTTAGTTCTCAAAGGAAGTACTAGTCTGTACCACTTGCTCTGCCACTGGCAGATGTTTTCAATTTGTTGAGATAGCTATTTATATATAAGAAGTATCAAGACCAAAACTATATTTTCTTACTTTCCAAAATTACTGACTTGTAAATGAAAATGCTTAGATGTGCAGCATTACTTTATTCCAATCTTTTGTTGCTAAAAGTCTTAAGGCATTCACTCATTTGTTAAAACCTTTACAAACTTTGATACATAAGAGAAAATTACCTCTGGTGGTTTCAAATTTTATTTTGGTAGCTGCCAAATTTAGCAAATGGAAGAGATTCACTGAAAGCTTCTCAGATGTCTTTTTTAATACTATGGTTTTTCCTTTGTATAATTAATAGAAAATGGGGTTAATGAAGACTGGTATAGAGTCCCAGGGTTTGAAAAATTAACTTAGGAGGATTACCGAGATAGTGATTCTTAACCTTTATTCTCAAGCACATTTTTAAAAATAGAATGTTACACTCCCAAGAAAGAGAAAAAACTATAAAAGAGCTACTTGACCTTTTGTCAACAAAGTATTAATCTGTAGAAGAAAGAAGGACTTTCTTCTGTGGGATTTCTTGCATCTCAAGGGGCACTTGTGGACTGATTGAGGAATAAATGGTGGAAAACTGAGCGAATTGGGAGAGCTAAATGTTAAGTAGAATTTAAAGGTCAGTATAGATTGGAGGCATGTGGAATATAGACTTTACTAGGGAGAATACTGTAGGTTCATATCTTCTTTTTTTTTTGTTTTTTTTTTTTTTGAGACAGAGTCTTGCTCTGTCACCCAGGCTGGAGTGCAATGGCACACAATCTTGGCTCACTGCAACCTCCACCTCCTAGGTTCGAGCAATTCTTATGCCTCAGCCTCCCAAGTAGCTGGGATTACAGGCATGCACCACCACACCCAGCGAATTTTTGTATTTTTAGGAGAGACAGGGTTTCGCCATGTTGGCCAGGCTGGCCATCATGTTGGTTGAAGTGATCCACCCACTTCATCCTCTCAAAGTTCTGGGATAACAGGCATGGCTCGGCCAGCCGTTATCTTTTTATGCCAGCACGCTATTATAGTTCATTTGTATTTACAACAAACTATTTTAAGACAGTTTTACAGTTTAAATATTTTAATAAAGATGCATTTTATTCTATTTTATTAATTTTAATTTTTTTTTAGTGACAGGGTCTCATGCTGTCACCCCAGGTAGAGTTCAGTGGTATGATCATAGTTCACCACAGCCTTGAACTCCTTGGCTCAAGCAACCTTCCTGCCTTATCCTTCCAAGTAGCTCGGGCCACAGGCGTTTGTCAGCACACCTGGCTTTTTTTTTGTTTTTCTTGAGACAGAGTTTCCGTTCTTGTTGACCAGGCTGGAGTGCGATGGTGCAACCTTGGCTCACTGCAACCTCTGCCTCCCGGGTTCAGGCAATTCTCCTGCCTCAGCCTCCCAAGTAGCTGGTACTATAGGCATACACCACTACACCTTGCTAATTTTTTTTTTTGCATTTTTAGTAGAGACAGGGTTTCACCATGTTGGTCAGGCTGGTCTCGAACTCCTGACCTCAGGTGACCTCAGGTGATCCACCCGCCTCAGCCTCCCAAAGTGCTAGGATTACAGGTGTGAGCTACCGTGCCTGGCCCTTTTTTTTTTTTTTTTTTTGGTAGAGATGAGGCCTCACTTTGCTTTGTTCCCCAGGCTGGTCTCAAACTCCTGGTTTCAAGCAGTCCTCCCACCTTGGCCTCCCAAGGTACTGGGATTACAGATGTGAGCCACTGCACCTAGCCAAAAATGCATTTTAAATTAATTTTTTAAAAGAGAATCATACTGTGTATTCAGAAAATAAAAGAAAACATACACTCAAACATTTACTTATGCATCAGATAATTCATAGGGGATAATAATTTTCTGTTTGTACTAAATGTGGGTAGGGTTTTCTTTACAAGTCATACTTCATTATATATCAGAAAGTGAATGCTGGAGAGAAACTTTATGAATATGATGACTAGGAAGTCTTACACCGAAAAGTTAGTGACGTGAACATAGTAAATTCACACATGAGAAAAAAAAAATAATTCAAATCCCATCATACACTCAAAACACCATTTGGAGAACAGAGCCTGTAAGAACACTAACTGGAAAACACTTCACCTGCAATTTATCAGAAAGTTTCTACCAGAAGGAGACAACGTTAAGAGCAAATGTAGGAGTAGCTTCACCCAGAAATCAGTTTTTAGTATTCTTCAGTATTTACACATGAGTGAAACTGTATTTCTTGGAAGTGAGAAAGCCTTTTCACAGAAGTCAGAACGAGTTTTCAATGACTCATACTACAGAGAAGCCCTGTGATTATTGTACATTATATATTGTATATGGAAAAATCTTTGTCCATGAGTCACACCTTACTGTATACCAGACAAGTAATTGATAAAAATACATTTTGTAAGAATACATCATTTCATTAAATGCCATAACATTCAAGTAGAAAAGAAGCTCTATTTGGTACATTGGAAAAGGTCTTCCTATAGAAGCAGATTTCATAATAAATATATTTCATTTTGTTTACTGATTTAACTTTAAGCCTATGTCTCAAACCAGTGGAGAAAAACAGACCATGAAACACTTGCCTTTCTTTTTATTAAAATATTTACATACACACATATGTATATATATATAACATGGCATAAATGTGACTTTATTTACTTTAGAGACAGTGTTTCAATCTGTCGCCCAGGCACCCAGGTGGCAGTCCAGTGGCACAATCCTGGCTCACTGCAGCCTCAACCCCCAGGCTCAAGTGATCCTCCTGCCTTAGCCTGTTGAGTAGCTGGGAGTACAGCCACACGCCACCACACCTGCTAATTTTTCTAGTTTTTGTAGAGATGAGGTCTTGCTGTGTTTCCCAGGTCAGTCTCAAACTCCTGGCCTCAAGCAGTCTTCCTGCCTAGCCTCCCAAAGTGCTGAGATTACCGGCGTGAGCCACCATGCCTGACCTAACTAACTTTTATAATGTATTTTATGTCTTCTCGATTTTTGTACTTCCATTCATAGCATTTCCAGCCACTCCAACAGTCTGTCAACAGATAATGCTAATCAACTTGATATTTTTCTCTATATTCACAATCACATACAGTCACATTAATATGTCATCTGTGTCATATATTAGTGTGTGTGACTTCATTGTGATACATAAGAGGGATTGTATACTCATTTTTGCACCTTTTACACTTAACGATTTTTAGCTAGCTGAAAAGACTCCATAGTGTGGACGTACCATAATATTTTGACCATACTGCCATTAGTTATTCACATTTTTTCATTAGGAGAAATAATCTTTTATAACTATACTTGAGAGATTATTGGACAAGGACAGTCATGCCCTTACCTACTGGAGATTATTTTTTTCTGTAGCATCTGCTTGTAGGAGTGGGACTGATCAAATGGTATGTGTTATTTTATTTTAACAGATGTTGCCAAATTTCTTTGTCCCAAGACTGTAGCTTTTTATGTTTCCAGTACTAGTGTATAAATGTACCTCTTTCCCCCTACTAAAAGTAGCTATTACTCTTTTTTTGTTTTTTGAGACCGAGTCTTGCTTTATCGCCAGACTGGAGTGCAGAGGTGCAATTTTGGCTCACTGCAACCTCTGCCTCCCAGGTTCAAGCGATTCTCGTGCCTCAGCTTCCCAAGTGGCTGGGATTACAAGCTCCTGCAACCACTTCCGGCTAATTTTTGTATTTTTAGTAGAGATGGATGTTGGCCAGGATGGTCTCAAACTCCTGACCTCAAATGATCCACCTGTCTTGGCCTCCCAAAGTGCTGGGATTACAGGCGTGAGCCACTGTGCCCAGCTATGGTTGCTCTTTAACCTTGAGAAATTTTACAAGTTCCAAGTGATAACTAATTATAATTTGTATATTAATATGCCTCTAAATGTGTCTTGGCCATCTGAATTTACTATTCTGTAAATTGCCTTTACAAAGCATTTGTTTATACATTTCTCTTTTTGGATTGTTTATCTTATTAACTTAAAACAGCTTTTTACGTTAAAGGGAGTAACTCTTTTTTTAAAAAACATCTATTCCTTGTCTCGACTTTGCATATGATATTATCCCATTCACATAATTTTATTTGCTACATGTTTAAATGTGTATTCTTTTACAGTTTCTGAATTTTTAATCTTAAGACTTAAGCTTCACATATAATATTTTAAAGTGGTCTTCTGGATAGTTTGTGTATCTTTTGGGAAATTTTTGGAAAATGTTGCTTTGCTGAACCAGCATGCAATCCCCAAACTCCTCTCTCACGGCTTACTTTATCTGTTGTTGTTGTTGTTGTTGTTTGTGAGACAGAGTCTCACTATGTCACCAGGCTGGAGTGCAGTGGCGCAATCTCGGCTCACTGCAACCTACGCCTCCCGGGTTCAAGTGATTCTCCTGCCTCAGCCTCCCAAGTAGCTGGGACTACAGGTGCCCGCCACCACACCCGGCTAATTTTTTGTATTTTTAGTAGCGAAGGGGTTTCACCATGTTGGCCAGGATAGTCTCGATCTCTTGACCTTGTGATCTACCCGCCTCAGCCTCTCAAAGTGCTGAGATTATAGGCATGAGCCACCGCGCCCAGTCTACTTTATCTTTTTTTTTTTAATTTAACTTTTAAGTTCAGTGGTACATGTGCAGGTTTGTTACACAGGTAAACCCATATCATGGGTGCTTGTTGTACAGATTATTTCATCACCCAGAACCCATCAGTTATTTTTCCTGATCCTCTCCTTCCTCCCACTCTTCACTCTCCAATAGGCCCTGGTGTGTGTTGTTTCCCTGTTGTGTGTCCATGTGTTCTCATCACTTAGCTCCTATTCATAAGTGAGAACATGTGGTGTTCGGTTATAAGTGAGAATATGTGATGTTTGGTTTTCTGTTCCTGCATTAGTTTGCTAAGGATAATGGCCGTCAGCTCCATCCATATCCCTGCAAAGGACATGATCTCATTCTGTTTAATGGCTGCATAGTATTCCATGATGTATATGTACCACATTTTCTTTATACAGTCTACTATTGATGAGCATTTAGGTTGATTCCATGTCTTTGCTATTGTGAATAGTGCTGTAACCTCATCACCTTCTGAAACTGGTAGTGGCCAAATGACCTGCCTCAGCCCAAGAGAAGCAAAACACTGGTAGATGTATTCTGGGAAAACCTTTATTTCCTAAGAAAAGAGACCGACTTAGCTGTTACCATCAATTCCATCCCTCTTCCTGCCTTGTACATTATGCCGCCAGCAGTGGTGATCTTTCAACTACCCGGGAAAGGCCAAAAGATTCACCAACACTGGTCCTGATGTTATTGACTCAAAAGTAGCAGCAACTTAACTACAGACTTTAGCTGTGTGATAAAAATAAACATGTTTGGCATAAACCATTCTATTTTATGTCTTTCTTATTGCACCCAAAACCATACCTAAACTTACTCAGGCAATGAAATTTATAAAATAATCCATCCTTTTCCTACTAAAATGAAAATATTTTAAAACATTAGTAAACTGAATACCTCACATAAACCCGAGTAAGGTAAAGAGATAAGAGCAAAATTATGTAAGATTTGTAATGAGTGAAAGGAGACAGGGATATTGAATCAATTCGTAGGATCAGAAGAGAATACTACAGTAAATGGGTGATTTCCTAGTAAGATACAACTGATCAAAATTAATAAAATTTAAAAAACATAAAATAAGTTAAAAATATCGTTTTCAGAGTCATCATTTAAAATTTACCAGGACTATAGGAAAATATTTTTAAGGTAGTCCCCTTTCCTCAGGCATCCCACGTCCGCCGATTCCTCCTCCCTGGCCGCCACATCCTTGGCTGGCGCCAGAAAACTGGCTACAAACTTCCTAGTACATGAGAAGATCTGGCTGGACAAGTTCAAACACGACGATGCAGAAAGGAGATTCTACGAGCAGATGAATGGGCCTGTGGCCGGTGCCTCCGGCCAGGAGACCTGCGCCAGCGTGATCCTCCGTGACAGTGCGAGAGCCAGAGAGAACATCCCGAAATCCCTGGCCGGAAACTCAGGCCCCGAGGCCTCCAGCGGCCCCTGCGCAGACCGCAGCGAGCTCGTCGTCCGGATCTCCAGTCTGGAAGTGAAGAACCAGAGCCTGCGCGGCGTGGTACAGGAGCTGCAGCAGATCATCTCCAAGCTGGAGGCGCGGCTGAACGTGCTGGGGAAGAGCTCGCCTGGCCACCGGGCCATGGCCCCACAGACCCAGCACATGTCTTCCATGCGCCAAGTGGAGCCCCCGGCCAAGAAGCCAGCCACACCAGCAGGGGATGACGAGGATGATGCCATTGACATGTTTGGCAGCGACAATGAGGAGGGCAAGGAGGCAGCACAGCTGCGGGAGGAGCGGCTGCAGCAGTACGTGGAGAGGAAGGCCAAGAAGCCTGCACGGGTGGCCAAGTCCTCCATCCTGCTCGATGTCAAGCCTTGGGATGATAAGACGGACATGGCTGGAGGCCTGTGTGCGCTCCATCCAGCTGGACGGGCTGGTCTGGGGGGCCTCCAAGCTGGTGCCCGTGGGCTACGGTATCTGGAAGCTACAGATTCAGTGTGTGGTGGAGGACGACAAGGTGGGGACAGACTTGCTGGAGGATGAGATCACCAAGTTTGAGGAACACGTGCAAAGTGTCGATATCACAGCTTTCAACAAGATCTGAAGCCTGAGTGTGTGTGTGTGCGCGCGTGAGGCCCAGCCACGATTAAAGACTGAGACAGGCAAAAAAAAAAAAAAAAAAAAAAAAAAGATTTTTAAGGTAGTACACGTAAATAATGAACTCTAAAAGACAGAAATCATAATTTGTAATTTTCAAAATTAAAAACTCTTGTCCTTTGAAAGCACTTAAGGCGAGAAGGAAAGACTCAGAAGGGGAAGAAACAGTTGCAATAAATTTCTGACAAAAGATTTGTTTCCTGAAAATGTAAAGAAATGTATAACCGAATTGTAAAAGGACAACTTAATAAAAATGACAATATACTTCAACAGAGATAATTCATAAAATAAGATAGAAATGGTCAATAAGGCCAAGAAGGGATTTCAACATAAGCCACCAGGGAGATACAAATCAAAACCATAATGAGATACTTCTACACACTCATTAAAATTACTGAAATTAAAATGATTGACAGGACCAAGTGTGGGAAGATGTTGAGCAACTGGAACTCATGTGTGGCAGGTAGGGATGTAATACGGCACAAAGACTTTGGAAAATACTTTGGCAAATTTTTAAAAAGTTAAACACATAACTTATCATACAACCCAACCATTCTACTCCAGTATTGAACCCAAGTGAAATGAAAACTTATGTCCAAACAAAGACTTGTACATGAATGTTGACAAGACCTTTATTCACAATAGCCTCAAACTGGAAACAACCTACATGTTTATCATCAAGTGAATAGACATAATGTGGTATATCCATAACTAGAAAACTACTCAGCAATAAAAAGGAACAGACTAATGATAAATGTAACAACATGGATGAATTTCAGTCATTTTGAGTAAAAGATGCCAGACATGAAAGAGTGTTATGTACTATATGGTTGTATTTATATAAAATTCTAGAAATACAAACTAACAGTGAAGTAACAAAATTCAGATTAGCAGTTGCCTGAAGCTAGGGCCAGAGACAGGGATGGCCAGCAAAGAGGTACAAGGAATCTTTTTGAGTTGATAAAAATGTTCTGTATTTTTATTGTGTTGGTAGTTTCATGGGTGCACACACTGTTAAAATGAACACTAAATAGGTACAATTATTGTATGTAAATAATATCTTGCTAAAGTTGATTTTTTAAAATACAGAAGATAAGCAGATAGATCCATATCTGAATGTAGTTCATATTTAAAGATCAGATCATTTTATTAATTGAAATCATTTCAAGTTATAGAGAAATATATACCAATATTTTATTTCTTGTAATTGCTTCATTGCAACTTTAAAATACATCATTACTCTTAGACCATCATAGTAAGTACAGGAAGTAAAAAACAAGAAATTATTGACTCGGGTCATTTATCACCACAGATGCAAAAATTCTAAATAACATTGTGGTGAATACAATATTTAAGTATATTTGAAAATTAGTAATGATTTTAATTCTTAAATTCAAGAAATTGAGGTTGGCCAGGAGCGGTGGCTCACGCCTGTAATCCCAGCGCTTTGGGAGGCCGAGGCGGGCGGATCATGAGGTCAAGAGATTGAGACCATCCTGGCTAACACAGTGAAACCCCGTCTCTACTAAGAATACAAAAAATTAGCCGGGCGTGGTGGCAGACACCTGTAGTCCCAGCTACTCGGGAGGCTGAGGCAGGAGAATGGCATGAATCTGGGAAGCGGAGCTTGCAGTGAGCCAAGATTGTGCCACTGCACTCCAGCCTGGGCGACAGAGCGAGACTCCATCTCAAAAAAAAAACAAAAAACAAAAAACAATAAATTGAAATAATTTACTACTGTAAATTAAAAGAGAAGGTAATATATTTATATCAGTAATTACTGAAAGGTATTTTATTAATTCAGCATTCTTAACAAAATAGGCATGGTAGAAAACTACTTAAATATTATTTAAATGCAATAGCAAAATTTTTGAATTTTTTTAAATTGATGAGTGACGTTTGCACATATTTATGGGGAACATGTGATACTTTGTTACATACATAGAATGTATAATGATAAAGTCAGGGTATTTATGGAGTCCCTCACCTTGAATATTTATCATTTCTATGTATCGGGAACATATTAATACATGTTCTCTTCCAACAATTTTGAAATATACAATAAATTGTTGTTAAATATAGTCGCTCTACTCTGCCATTGAACATTAGAACTTATTCCTTCTAACTATATGTTTGCACTCATTAAACAATCTCCCTTCATACCTCCCCCAACCTGCACACCCTTCACATTCTCTAGTATCTCTAATTCACTCTCTACTTCATGAGATCAACTTTTTTAGCTCCTACATATGAGTGAGTATATGTGATATTTGTCTTTCTGTGTCTGACTTATTTTACTTAACATAATGACCTGTAGTTGCATTCATGTTGCTGCAAATGGCATGATTTCATTCTTTCTTATGGCCAGATAGTGTTTCGTGGTAAATATATACATTTTATTTATCCATTTATCCATTGATGGACACTTAGGTTGACTCCATATCTTTGCTACTGTGAGTAGTGCTACAATAAACATGAGGATGCAGGCATCCTTTTGATACGCTGATTTCTTTTCCTTTGACTAAAACGCCATTAGTGAAACTGCAGGATGAGGGAGTCTGTCTTGCAGACCCTGACCCAACGACAGATGAATAAAGTACACTGACACACAGATATTCTGCTTTGCTACTTCAGCCTAACGTCCAGGCCACTTAGTCGCAGCCATGGCCTTTATCAGTTAGCAAGACTTGCATTTATTCAGTAAAGATTAATTGACAAAGGTCATGAGTAAACACCACTAGAGGGTAAATGACATTGTGGACTTCCTGAATAGAAAGCAATTAAGCATCTTCAGTAGATCAAAGGTCAGTCTTAGGACCACATGAGTAAACAAGCTAGTTAGGTAAACTACTCTACCTTCCTTTGTACCCACTTTAGGCTATTTACTCAAGGTATGGATTAGGTTGCCTTCAGTCCTAACCTTATCCTGAGACTTCTGCAAAAACCTTCAGGCCTTCCAAGAAGGTTTGTGGCTTATAATTTTCCCCACTGTCCTGATTAAACCCCTACAGCAGGACCGAATGTTAATTCTATTTTAGTTTTCTATAGAAATCATGTTGTTTTCCTTGGTAGCTGTACTAATTTACACTGCCACCAACAGTATAAAGAGTTTCTTTTTCTCCACATCCTTGCCACATCTGCTATTTTTGTCTTTTTATTAATAGCCATTCTGGGGTAAGATGATACCTTCTTGTGGTTTTGATTTGTATTTCCCTGATGGCTACTGGTGTTGAGCTTTTTTTTTTTTTTTTTTTTTTT